>NC_044009.1:48609948-48940226 GCF_900496995.4 Aquila chrysaetos chrysaetos | reverse complement strand
TTGGATGGGGATGGTTAAACTGTGCAGGTCCTCCAGATGAGCCAAAGCAGAGCCACCACGCACAGCACGGGTTATCATAGCTGGAAGTTTCTCTTTGCCTGTTTTACTGCTCATACCTTTAAAGGACATTTAAATAGCGCTAGGGAAACACTGAATATATTTTACTCCCGGGCCATAGTGGTTTTTAACACGCTATCCTTCTATTCAAGCATTTTCCAGGCAGATCCCAAAATAAAACAAAGTGCTTATCTGAAGCACGGTGCAGCGTCTCGCATACCCTGCTGTGTACTCACGTTCGAGCCCACTTGTCGAGTTCTTCATCCAAGTAAGTTTTAACTTTTCTTGGCTGGAGCCCAAGAGAATTCCCAGCAAAGTATACGCAGCTCTCCTCTCCGTTCACCAGGCTCGGATCAGCTGCGGAGGGAAACCACAGAAACAAGGTGCACGTGGGAGCGAGCACAGGAGGGACAACACACGCACACATACACACACACGTGTACCACCACCCAAAGCTCTGCCCGTTCTGGAGCTCCCTCGGACACCGGGATCCCCACGCGCAAACAGAGGTGCCGCATCCTGACCTTCCTCCCAGGACACCACGCGGGTGACCTTGCGAAGGGATCGAAGGAGGAAGACAGCCGGGCAATTTGCAAGCAGTTATTCCCCTCGTCCTCCTGCAATTTGTGGCCGAGTCCATCTATACCTGTTCTGGAGCTAATGTAAGTTCAGGCAGCATTAAACCCCCAGGTCCCTGGGGCTGCGTGGGAAGCAGCCGCTGGCACCGATTTTGTCAGGTCTGTAACCAACGGTGAGTGAAGAGGGAGCATTTTCCTGACCAGGCTATCCTATCCACTTTTCTTCCCTCATCAATATATTCCTACTCCGAGTCGTGAAACTGCTTGAATCGTGCATTTAATAAAAGTTAAGACTAGGTAAATCTGTGTCTTTCATGTAAGTTCTCCCTGCATGATTAAATCGCTATTTAGAAAAAGGTAGTCATTGCACAGAATATTTTAAGGCAGTCTCAAAAGTTCTTGTCTTGTCAGCATATATTGTGGGCTGCACTTCATGTCATCATCATCTGAGGAGGAGGAAATCTATGTTGACAAATCCTTTCAATGATTAGGAGAAAAGCAAGGAGGTAGAAATTTATAAATAATACCTCTAGTGAGGTTCTGAACAATCTAATTACCCCATGTCATCATCTATCAATCCAAACATTGCCTTTTTCTATTATTTCTCATGTTAGAGATTCTTGGAGGGACAAGTGATGGCGACCTTCTAGAAGTAGTAAGTAATTTGCATTCACCTATACATATACTCACAATACCCCAAAAGCTAACATTACATGGATTTTTGGTAAATATACTCGATATACCTCAGAAAAAAGTGAACGAGTATGTTAAGACACATGCTAGAAACGAATGATAAGATTGCAATGTCTGTGAAAATTTTATGTTAGGTCTGTAGAAAAATACATTAGATGCCTGGAAAAGGTCTCTTACTACCTTTTGCACTAACAATTACCAACTTCATTGAACTTCACCAGAAACACATTTTTCAGAAGTATAGACAACTTGGGTAATTTCTTAATTAAAGCTTTAGAAGCTTTTAAAAAGCAGAAGTCAGAGAGCAATTTCAGCCTAATCTGTTTTACAGATACTATGTCTGTTTTTCATCTCTGTCCTAATATGAATGAAAACAGAGAGGCATAAATATTATCCATGCTCTTAAATTGGTTCTATTAACAGTTCTTTTCCTATCAAGAAACACAATAATACTGTCTCACTGGGAATAGAGAGAAGGATCTTTGCTCAAGAATTTGGATACTCTCTGCACTCCAATCAAGCATTAAAACAGGTGAGGAATTATAAGCAAGTTAGCTTTTCTTGCACCACAGCCCTTTCTAAATAAAAACGCCTCTTGGGTCACTGTTGGAGAGGGATGGCTTTACCACTTTGACAAAGTGTATTTTTTCTACTTTTACAACTGTTACTTTGGATATTCTTTTTAGGGCATGTTATCAACTCTGTATTGGGCTGTACTCTTTTAGTTTTCACAAAAAGCCATTTAATTCCCCTATTCTGACATCATTAAAAGACTTGTTTTAGACCACTGCTGCTTCCCAAACTAGGCTTGGTTTTTGCAGCATCTTTGTCATTTCACGACTTCTCCTGACCAGCACACCGTTGTGCTCCAACATTTCCTCGGTCACTGTGGTATTCTTTACAGTAACACATTTGTTTTCTTAAAATTAGCACTTATCTTTCCCCAAATTACCCTCATTTCTCACAGTATTGGCCCTTTGTACTTCTGGAGGAGCTGCAGTTGACATGCAATATATATTGAAATATTCAAACAAGAAATAAGCACAACTAACGAAATAAAGGCTGGTGCAAAACAAACAGGACATAATTATTGAAATGTGTCCTTAGAGTAGCCTGAATAAAAAAATACCTGAACAATAATTTACATTAAGATTAATTAGATACATTATAAATTATTCTCACACCTACTCAAATTCATGCAAACTGGTCAGATCTAATAACATACATTATTTTGCATACTAAATATACCCATTTGTCTACATTAAAGATGTATTTCTATACCTTTTAAACCTTAAAGAAAAAGCAAGTATATTTTCAGAAATATTCAGTCCAAACAAAAGGGAAAAATACAATGTCTTTATTAACTAGAAAGGAAGGACTAAATCTGCTTATACGTATCTGAGTCCTATCGCTTGTTGAAGGATAAAAGATCACCTCTTTCACACCTTCCTAGAGCCCCCTGACAAGCCCTCCAGACAAAAAGCCAGGTTTATATGATTAACCACTACCTTTAACCATCTCTTCAGGGAAATATAGCTCAACATTTTCACTCTGGGACATCTTTTTATTCCCAAGAAACCCAAATGATGCTCTATTCCTTTACAAGATGACAAAGCGTAAGCCATAGCCTTAATCAGATTGGTGATTCGGTGCCCGACTGCCAACTGCAATCCCGTCATTCCTACCTCCTCCCCGCAGTGCACGAAAAAGCGTTAAGGAGACTTTGTTGACAGCTCGGAGAAGAGCAAGGAGAACCAAACATTTCTCTAAATCTTCTCTTGTCATCTTTTCCTATTTGCTCACTTGAGCCTCGTTCCTTATGCTCGCACATAAAAACTCAAAGATTTGCCAGGGAGTTAGTCTGCTAGTGGTTTCCACTTGATTGATATAACAAATAAACAGCTGTGACAGTTTATAAGTTGATAACTAAATTAAACTATTATAATGACTTTCTAAATATTTTTATGTACGTCATCTTACAGTTGTCTCCTATGGATGTTCTCATCTGCTTCTTGTAAGGCTTCATTTTAAAACCTCATTGTAATGTTTTATGTAAATACATAAAGAATATTTGATGGCTAATATCTGTAATGACATTTATCTTCAGAAGCATGTTATCTAGGATCCACTCCTGTGCTCAGATAAGTGTCATGGGAGATCTGTCTCTATAGTATAGACACACAATGTAAATATATATATATTTACTCCCCTGCTGTTTTTCAGCAGGGAAGCTGTTCCTGATGACAGCTGAAGCACAGAAAAGAGACAGGTGAAAAGAGGAGGAGAAAAACCCTCAATTTGGGAACACAGGAATGATAGGTTCTCTGTGCTGTTCAACTGGTACTACTTTGTAGGCTGCTTATCTTCACTAAAACACATACATCCACAGTCTCAGGGCTAAATATTATAGTAACAACGGAAAAAACCACACATCAGCAGTCTTTGGGTCTAAATACTATAGCAATTAAAAAAAAAAAAAAAAAAATGGACATTGGAAGGGAAGCCATGAAAACTGTCCCAGGGGTATCAAAACCTCTATGCACTTCTCAGCAGATTTTTTAAACTGAAGCTGCTGCAACACTACGCTGAAAAGCGACCTTTCACATTCTTGAGAGACATTTGACACACCGCAGTCAAAGACAAGGCTGCAGTTCAGGTGCCCCACTTGAGCTGGATTTCGATAGCACAGCCAGATTAAGGGCAGCGGCGCAATGGCCATGTGAACTCCCTTCCAGCGTCTTTCCAGCTTTAGAGGGACATTTTGCAGCGGTATGGTGACAGCTGAAGTGGCTTTGAGTATAGAATAGTCATACCCAAACAAACAGATGGGGGTTTAGGAAAACATTTTAAGCAACCAGGGGGGAAAAAAAAAGAAAAAAATTACTTCTTGGCAGACAGGCTGACAACACCTCCTCCATGCAGAGGAAGCACCTAGTTTAAATATTTGTAAAGCGTCCAGTTCTGCTCCGAATAATATAAATAGCAAAACTTAAGGATTTAAATGTGGGGAAAGATAAGCCAATACCACCAGTACATAGAGAACTACGATTTATCATCTCTGTGTCCTAAGGACAGGAGCAGACTGCATTCCTAACATTCATCATTGCTTGGCAGGAAGATACTGAAGACAAGGATTGTTTCAAAAGATCTCCAGGAACTCAGACGATTGATACCATTTTCTATCACAGATCCTCACTTGACAATCTGGGACATGTACCTGTAATTTCTCATGTACCATCAGTACTTTTCAGAAAAAAAAAATCTGCAGAAAATTGTATCTGTATTTATTAGAAAATAAAAATATTTTGCAAGAAAGTTCTATGATATTTTTGCTTTTAATTTTTAATAGAAACTTTCTGCCAAGGCCAAAAAGGAGGAGCGTGATTATGCCTATATATGTTCACCATCTAAGGAAATAATACGCCATTTCTTCAGCTTCCAGTGTGCTATGAGCAGGGCCTGCAGAGCAAGCATAGCTTTTGCTCCCCATGTGTTTTATATGTGAGCTGAAAATAAACCCAGACAGGACGTGGGAAGCAGGAGAAGAGCCCAGGACCATGCTGCCTCTGTAGGTGGGTGCTCCCACCAGGTTTCCCTGCGTGATTTTGGCCAGACACAGCAGCAGCGGTGGGTACAAAAAAAAAAAAAAAAAAAAAAAAGAAAATATTTGGTACTTTCGCTCAGCTGGGAGCGCTAACCTGAGGCAAATGCTTCCCTCTCAGCTTGCCAGCCTTCCCGCACACCCCTCCTGCCTCCCTGCCTGTACACCAGGTCCTCTCCATGCCCAGGCAGGAAAATTTCGAGAACCATTTTGCATGGCTACATTGAAGCCATGTGCAGTTATCTATTTGTAGGCAATCCGTGAGGAAAGTGGGAAATATCTTCAAATAAAAGGTTTCATTACGAATTATTTGCTCAGATCAATTATTTGTTCTAAGGCACAGGCTTCCATTTGGCCTCAGGAAGAAAATCATCTCTACTACCAGCAATAAGGCATAAATGTTAATATAATATATGTACCGTCTCTTTCATTAACTAAAATAATTGTAACTAGATAGATAATACCAAACTACATTATACCAAGGAAGCAACTGCTCTGAACTATTGTAAGTGACATTGCCGTTTCAAACCATTAGATAGAAATGCTTCTGCCTATAATTTTCAATCAGTCACTATATTGTTCAAAGCAGCTGACTGACAGCATAAGCACCATGTAAGTACTGTATCCTCACATTTTATTCAGGATGGGAACGAGAGCATAAAGCTTTTGGTGCTAGAATAAGTTGATGGATTGATTTAGCAACACCAGGGACATACTGTGCTCAGATATGACTGCAATTGCTCAATTATCTCATAAGTGACAATGATTTCCAAAGATTTGTGACAAACACATGCAGAAGATGTGAAGCCCCACCCTTCCCTCCCTCCGCTCCCTCGCTGTAATTATAATTCTCACTTGGAGGCAGATCTTTGACTTTTGGGATACAGAAACATTCACGAAGATTCTTTAACTCATCTTCTTCATCTAAGTAAACAGCAAGTTTCTTGTCTGTGGGACTGCATCCTAGCCGCAAGGCAGTTTGTTCTAAAATGGTTGCTGGTAACACAGGAGAAGACGGATCCATTTTCAGGTCATTCAATTTCACCTTAAAATGAAAAATGCCACAGTTTAGCTTCTGCAGTATGCATATTCATGAGTGGCTGATAAGCAGCCACTAAAGCTGCATCATTCAAGACCCAAACTTCCTTGATTTAAAGCTTTTAAAAAGTGAAGTTTTTGAAGAGAACGGTAAAACCGATCAATTCAAGTATTTCCAAGGCAACATATTGCTGTAACCCCCAAAGGCTTTTTTTTTTTTCCCTCTATAGATACAATGCTCTTGCCTTTTTAAGCTATATCAGCAGGTTCTAAGTTGTCCCACCAGACCGATAGCAGTTACAAACATTGAAGTGTCATTCACAATTCTGAGATCTCTAAGCCAGAGGCAGCATTATTGCTTCTGCAGTCTGTGCTCCTAAAAATAACAGGTGCACAGCTACACTGAATTTGTTTCCAGGCTGTGCAACGTTCAGCCTCTTTCAGCTTTTCTGCCTTAAAAATAGAAGGGGGTGTTTGTGTACAGCCGTGCTCACGTACAAGGGCAGAGCAGGCAGGATACAGATGGCAGACAAAGGCATCGTTAGAAATGTAGCTTTCAAGACCAGGACCTTGAATTAATATTTCCTTCTAGCTACACCGAATATTGGCAAAGAAAATTTATGACACATACTCTGTACTTTAGGGCAAAACTTTGCCGGTGCTGTCTGCTGCATCCTTTTGCAGAAGGCGGTCAAGAGGCTCATTGAGGTGCTTGGTGGTTGCCCCAGTTTAGGGAACTGTATAGTTAGACCACAGAATATTCTCTGCCTTTTTAACATCCCCAAGAGTTTTGGTGCAACAGAGAAACTCTAGGGGATAGGCTGAAATAGAACAGATTAGCACATAATATGCAGCATAGAGCCACCAGAAAATAGAGCTTTTTTCTCTCTGTTTGAGAAAGAAAACTCTTTAAGTACATATCCTCCATAAGTACCAGCTCTCTTTTCTTAAAACCAATTAGTATACTACAGATAGTTATCCAGAAACAAGCTGTGCATACAACACCAGCCACCTGAGCATTACATACATTGTCGCTTAACCTAGCTTGGGTTTTTGTGGAAGAGGGGTTCTGAGAGTCAGTGTGATGGTTTATTCCACGTTACAGATTTATTTTTTTTTTTATTAAATCCCTTGTGACACATTTGTCTTTATTCTTTTCACTACAAATACATAAATGCAGATTAGGGGTTTTATCAAATTTTTATGCCAACCCCTGAACGCCATCCAGAAGAGATTCTTCGACACATATGGGAAGGACAACAGTTGGTATTTAAATATAAACCCCTAAACAGCACAGCCTCATTAGTGCCAATTAATCCAAACCTGTTTATACTCTAGCCAAACAGCCAGCATGATGCTAGCTACCTGGTTTAATTTACTATAATTTAGTTTATGATGAGAACATTTTCTTTTTCCCCTCCAGACTTGATATCTTCCACAGTAGCAATTTTTCCTCTCCTACCAGCACGTAGAGTTAAAAAAAAAAATAAAATAAATGCCAGTAGAGCTCTTTAAGACAGCAGTTTTCATTTAGCTAATGTTCACCCTCTCCAGGGAGGTATGGGAGATATCCTATTTTTGTGCTGTCTCCACACAGGTTGTTCACACCTCCTCATCGTCACCAAATTTTTCATTCCCACTCATTCATCTTAATCATCCCTTAGCCGGTAAAAAGGAGAATAAAATGGCAAAAACTGTTGCAAAAAAGGTATTTGAACATCTTGGTTCTCAGAGTGTTTTTCAAGGCTTCTAGAAGGCAAGGGGCTACACCTAGACAGGTAGTTGGGTGTGATGCTAAAGTGGCTGAGCTGGCTGGAATCAATCCACCCAACCAGCCACCTCCTGAAGAGTTGCCACCCTGCTGAAAGCCCCGGGGAAGATGTCACCAGGCTCCCTGTCACCCAGGGAACCCCTCCTCAGTTCCTCCACAGCTGAACAGCAGATCCAAGACCTTGCCTCTGCCAGCTGCCCCGTTGGGGTATTGGGAACGGCACGTGTCCTCTTCTGCAGGTCAGAAGAGAACTGTCCTTCTGGACCTCATTTGGCAGTCACCAGGGAGGATGGTTTAGAGATCTTTATTTTCTCCAGTAGATGTAGTGAAACATCTAGAAAAGCAAGCTAGGTTCACAGACACTATGGCCATCCCTAATACATGCACCTCGTTATAATCTAAAGGCACTGTAAGGTAACTTAATTTTCACTTCTCCAAATTACAAATTTTAAGAACTTACTGCCTTAATCAATAAAGCAGGGTTTATTTTCAAGCAATACCGGGATCAGCACTTGGAAAATACGACTACTTTTTGTTTCCAAAGGCTTATTTCTTTGATTTACAACACTAGCAGGGGCGTCCTGATCCCACAGGCATTATTGAAGCATGTCCAGTACACACTCACATAATCAAGATATAGTCCTCTATTTTTAATAACTAGTATTTAATGCGAATTATAGAAACAATCCTAGAGAAGGCACTGGAAATCAGGTCTCCCTGACTCTCTCCTTCCAGATAAAAGGACCACACGGTAGTCTGTGTAGTCTTTCCTACACAGTCAATCTCCTTCCCTCTCAGGTTAATGCCTGGATGTTTTTTTTGCTCCCTAGTGACATAGCTCCTGAAATAAGGGAATGAGCCTTTTAATCTCTCTAAACAGACGTCTCCCTTGAGTGAGGGGTATTTGTTCAGTGACACTCAGCTCCCCCGGTCCCTAGGAGGGGGACTCTGCAGCATTGGTATTGCCATCACCTATGTCCTCTCCTCCATACTATGAGCCTATGAGGAAGGTTTGGGAGCCTCCAACATTTATTCCCTGGGGCCCACACAGGCAGTGCCAGCTAATTCCCTTGCACTTTGTGATCAGAAGATGGATGTTAAGGGTACTTGAAGGACAGTTTGGTTTTACACACCAGATGCCCCTCATCTGGTCTGTAGCTTCTCTGTTTTACACCATGTGAACACAACGCAGCATCCTCCCATTTGTCTTACTAGTCACCATTTTTCAGTAAGGACACACAGTTATTACAGTGGATTAATGGCTATCATATTCCAGGTCATCTGCTGACCTGTCTGGCAAGCATAGATGGGTTTTGTTTCCATTTGAGGCCTGACCCAAAACCCACTGAAGTCAATAGGTGTCTCTATTACAGACAAAGATTTCTGGATCAGGCTTTTGGCTCCCTGTCATTGCTGTAGTTTGCTGCATCTGATCAATGACTTATGTTTATTGCGATTCTTATTTATATTAAGTTTTGACAGCAAATATAATATTAAATACAAAGATCTAGAAGCCAAAAATGATTAAGTGCTCATAGGTATCTGATTTAATACAAATGTTATGAAATAAGATAAAACTACTAAAATAAAATCAATCAAAACCCTGTTGAGGAATTAAATCCCAGAGATCTAATTCTGAGACCAGAATAAGAAAGTACTTTGTCCTTCGAATGGGAATTAAGCTTCATAGAGAGGGAATCCCAGAACTGCTTGGGTTTTTTCTTTTTTTCTCCCGCCTCTGACTGGCATTATTGAATTTTCTAATTGCTGCAGAATAGTCCAGTGCAATTATTTTACAATAATACATGAGCCATTTGTTGTTTTTTACAGGCAGAGCAAATAGATTTATATAAGAACAGCACACCTTTATTCCATCCAATTATCTTCATTTAACTGAAAACTATATTCTGTACCCTCTTCAAATTAAAATTCAGACCCATCAGTGCAAAATTCAATTCCCACCTTGATAAATGTGATTCCTTATCAAGATTTTTCTTCATACAACTTAGAGTAAAAATAATCAACATTTAAAGAGAAACAACTTGCTGCCTCCACCACCTACTCCGAAAAAAGCATTCAGGTGTTTTCTTCTTCCTTTCCTTCAACCTTTATACACTTTTTGTCTTAATAGATACAGATGACATGAAGTCAGCTTTTTTTTTTTTTACTCTCTCTTTGCTCTTTTGTCTCTTCCACAGAATTTGCCTCTACTGCATACTGATTCAACGTAAAGAACTCACCAATGACTGTTAGCAATCTTTCGTTTTCAAAAAGAGCATATGCAACTTAAGAAAACAGTCATTATTACATATCTTATCAGCACAGATATCAGCCCCGCTGCTTCATCTCCCATTTTAAAACTATAAAAAACAATGGATGAGAATTAGTCAGACACAAGTGACGCAAATGTCTGGGTGATCGTTTCTGTTTTGTCCTTTATGCATAATTTACTGACTAAATAGAAAAAAAAAGTGTGAATATTAGCAAGCCATCTTATCAAACTTACACAAGAAGGTCCATTAGGCTTAATTATAAGAATGATAATTTGTCCTATTTTTAGATCCACTTATGATATTTTTATAGATCTACCCTCTGCCTATAATTGTATCTTGATGTCTTTCTTAAAAAGCGGTGTAAAGTCCCCTCGCCCCCCCCCTTAAACATTTTCTTTAAATATTCCAAGATGTTACTCACAGTCTTTCTACCCAGCACAGTGCTGACAAGCATACAATGAATCCCTACTTAAAAAGCTGTATCAATACCCTGAGAGAAAAAGAGTTTATCATGGAAATAGCATGTCCCGCAATTTCTGTTTACCAGGTTGCTAAACGCAGCTCTGCCCACAGACCTTTGACATTTTCAGGTTAGCGAACAAATGAACTCTGTGGAAGGAAAACTGGGGGTGTACACATGTATAAGCGCACAAGTTTGGAGCATAGGTCCATGCTGTCAAAATACACCCACTGAAAGCACCAATAGCACTGTGAATTGAAGTTGTTTTAAAAAACAAAGAAAAACTACAGAAATGCACTGCGGGTAAGGGCTGATTCTCCTTCCCATCTTTACATGAACAAAATTACTTTTGTGAATACAGTTTTGCAGAAGGAAGTTCCTAAAAAAGCACAGCCCATTCTAGATTACTTCAGGTTAAATACACTTCAGTGAATTTGTTTAAATTACAGAACTGCAGAGAAAGAAAAATCTAAATATTCATAGCGTACCCAGCAACAGACACACAGCAGCAAACACAACTGTATAATTAAATAAGTTACACAGCACAGTGTCACAGCTGCAGCAAGGGAACGTGACAGAGAGGAATTATAATAAACTCAGTTACTTAGAGTAATTTAGGCACATATTGACCTTCATGTCAAGAAGTGTTGCAGTGTTAAAAGTAATTTTACATATAAAACTCATCTTTTCCCCTCCACAGTGAAACCACGTTACCCTGCGGTTGGCAGCCGTTCCTGAGAGAGGATGATGAAATTTTTGTGCAAATACTTGGCGTTGCATGAAGAAACAGCTACAGTCATGTGCCTGCTTCTCCAGACTCTGACCCGCAGAGCGACCAAACACATGATCTCTGAGAGTTAACCAGAAACCAGGTGTGTGTATATTTTTTTTTTTTTTTTTTTTCCTTTGCCACCATGGCAAAATTTAAAGTTCTGATTAAATTAAGGCGGCAACTTTCTCCCATACAGGCACAAGAATACACACACAATTATAATGATAAAGGTTTTAAACCAAACTCTTTTGCATTAGTGAAGGAGCAGATCGATAGTATAACAGCCAGAAGTCAGCAACGTTCGCAGCCACATGGCAGAGGGAGTGGTGGGAATTTACGCGGAGCGTGGATTTGCCAGGGTGGAAAACAGAAGAATTAGAGGTGAAATTAGAGAAGAACAGAGTTGATATCTCTCTTTACTCTCTGTAAATGTTATCTCAAACCAGCCACATCTTAGCCCAATCCCCTCCATTCAAGCTTGAATAACACCCATTCCTACACATAGCTAGAACATAGTCATCTGGAAGCAACAAAAATAGTTTCTCTCTATTCAGCTTCTGAAGTTTCAGGGCGGGGGCGAGGAAGCCCAACACAAAAAAGACCACCAAACAGTGAGGAGAGATATAGGGACAAAGGGGTCAGAGTTGCAGACTAACAATGTAATTTAGAGATACAACTCCAGCCTGGTGTTCTGCATGCACAGACCCCTGCAGTAATGCTTGTTTATTATCTGGATTTCCATTTTGAGTAAGCACCAGTATATTTAACATTCTTGAACTGTAACATTTCATCATCTTTGCTAGAAAAAAAACAACAAAACAACCACACAAAGCACTTAATATTGACCCAAAATAAAGCTAACCTCTATCCATCAGTTCTTGGCAGTATCTTTACCCTGGTTTGCACTGTCAAATGATTTTTTGGACTTCCCACTAACTTGTCTTGTCTTGCTGGTGGAGTAAACAACGGGACTGCTGCTCAAGAAACTTTGTACCACCAGGAATTTGGGCCAAGAAAGAGAAGCAGGAGGTCGAGGCACTTCAGCTACTGAGGCAAGAGAGATCCAATGTCAAACTCACACCGAAAGGGTATCTATTTCTTATTTGGTTGGCCATTTAGATCAAACCAAGGTGAAATACTGTGCAACTTTTCATTTTGCCCTTGGAAATAAAACTACATGAACAGTAGAGTGAAAAATTTCCCACTGCATTTTCCTTTGAAAAAGCATCTTGAGTTTTACCCTTGATTGTCAATCGTGGCAGGAAAGCAGCTGTGCTGGCAAAGGCCATATGTTTGCAGACTTTCATGAGAGTAGGAATATTGACCCCTTCTTCCCAGCTATTCTTCTCAACTCTTCAGATGGAATGAAAGAAAAACAAAGACAAAAACCTTTGCCCTTAAATTCAAGGCTCAAAAAAATCAGCAAACATGTCTCCTTGGTGCCTTTTTTAGCTGCAGAACTAAACTAATGGTCTATATATTTTTTTTTTTTTCCTGTGATGCTGTGAAGTAACCAGAGGGCAGGAAGAGAAGAAGGAGCCGCTGCAAGCCACAGTGAGACCAACGCGCAAGGGAGCGAGGCCACGCGAGACGGCCAAAGTCCCAGCTTGCATTGGCTGATGTGGCAGAGAGAAGGCAGAAAATGCAACGGAGGGCAGCCTTGCCATCACCCTCCCAAAGGAGCTCTTAGGAGAGTGATGGGAAGGCAGTGACATTTGACAGACAGTTTAGAGAAAGAAAAAGAAAAAAAAAAAAGAGAGAGAAAATCAAAAAAGGATTTGCAGCTTTGTGGGAAGACGAGTTCTGCATGTCCATAACGGAGGGTTGTATGGGGTACACGGGGTTGAGAAGGAATTAAGGGGTGGACAGACAAACACATTTCTCGTACCAACAGCTTCTCCAGCTCATTTGGAGGTGCTTAGCCACGTTAAGCCACATGCTGCCAGACACATCCACGAGCTGATACCGTTTCATCTCATCCTTCACCCTAACCTTTTGCCATACCCGTCGGCCATCCATCCCTGCCAGCCCCAGGCTCATCAGAGCACGTTCGAGCCCTTGTCATGGGACCCTTGTCCCTTGACTGAAAAAAGCCACGTGAGATTTTCCACACCACCACCAATAAAACTTGTAATAAATTAATTTGACAAAGCACATGCCTTCTTCTCAAGACATGTGATAACAACAAATTACCAAGGGTGCCCTGAAGCACACGCACCCCATGCCAGATGGGATGCCAGGACACTTGGTCCATCAGGTCACGAAAGCTTGCCTTGGCACTGCTAGCCCACAGCACTCTTGCTGTCAAGAGGGTAAAATGATCCAACAAACAAAGAAAGATTCTCTTTAACAGAAAAAGGCAGGTCGTACCCAGGATGAGATGGCCCAGAAGGCCCTTGGGCAGGAAAACACTGTGGTTTCTACAGTCTGGAAAGGAGCAGCAAGGCAACGATGTGTCCAAGCAGCACACACTGCACCTGCAGCACAGAGCTCTGCTCAGCACACAGATGCTTAGAAAAACTAAGGTTGCCTGTATTTATAAGGCAAGCCCTGCAGCTATTTTTTAAAACAATGTCATCTGCACCTTATGACGGCATGATGCATCTCACCTCAGGCCTAACAGCAATAACTTGGTAAAAAACAGCATTAAACCATTGGTCTTCCCTCTGCTGAGCTTGCTACACCAACTTTCCCATCATTTTTGTTTTCTTTCTACCCCACCAATGCTTCTGCTCTGCCTGAAAATCTCATCTTTTACCTCAGGCCGCATTTAAACCCTGCTTGCTGAGGATGCCTTACACCTGCTCTCCCTTACCTTGTTCTCCTCCCTCCCAGACCCTAGAGAGTTATATTTCTTTTCTGAAGTGATTTGAAGAGAACATGCATATTTGGCCTGTTTGCAGCAGTGGATCGCTCTGGTTGTGTGACTCTGACTTTTGGTCTTCTGGTTAAGACTGAAAAAACTCCTCAGTCCCTTTAGCTTTACCTTATAGAGAGTTAACTCTCTGTAAATATCATCAAAGGTTTGGTTTTTGTGGTTTGGGTGGTTTTTTTTTCTATTTATGGAGCAGTCATTAGCAGCTCCTGCTAAATTATTGGCTGCCTTTTGGGTGGCCAAAGTAAGCTTCTGAAATCTTCTTGTTTGTCTGAAGCATTTTTCCCTATTTTCTTTTCAGTTGGACTGTTAGGCACACCCCCTTAAATATATATAGATTTTTCCCTGTTATGATGTGACCTGCTCCTAATATTGTTTCTCTTCAGGCTCTGTATCAGTTATCATTTTTATTTCTTTCTGAGTCTTTAAATATAGTATTTATCCTTTAAAATCTATCCTTAGAGTCTCTATAAAAAAAAAAAAAAAAAGAAAAGGAATAGAAATAAGAAATTATTTACTTTTCTGCAGTAACATTTAGGGAGAAATACTCTGCCACTGCACTGATAATAGTAATACCTAGAGAGGGACAATAAGGGAATCAGAGTCAAGTGATTTCCACATAAAGAAAAACAAGAACAGTAACTCCCCCCTGTCTTTGATAACTCTGTGGTAGCTGCAACAGCAAGAGAAGATATTTTGAATAGATGAAACTTCCTTGTCCGTCTCCAAGTTAGCTGCTGCTAATAAAAGATGACTGTACTTCTGATGCCCTCACCCGCATTTCCAGGGTGAATGCACACACACATACGTTTTAAAAGCCTCTTGCTATAAGGAATGGTTTATCACTGTTGTTTATCTTAATGTTTTGCAAAGGATAAGAGCTTTTTTCTTTTCCCCCTCTGGTCAAATATTTGGTCTTAATGTTTGCTTTGGACAGCGAGGACATTTCAAGTCGTTTTTACCAAACGCAGGGACAGGAGGGGGATGTGTCCGTCCCTTCCCAAGGGAGCAGTAGTACGGCAGCCAAGGGGGAATTTGAGAGACTGAAAACAAAGTGGGGGACCCGGCCCCCACTTTTCTCACGGCAGCTGCTTGCTATGTTTTGCATAACCTTCTTAAAAATAAACGTGAGTGCTTTGGGGATGGATTTACGGCAAATCTCCCAACTACTCTTTCTCCAAGGTTCTCTCAAAGACAGGTAAAGGTGTTTGTGTATCAGATATAGTCTCTTCCTATATCGCCACTGTTTCATCTGCAGGTCCCCCCCCACCAAGTGGCTGGCTGTGTGTCCGGACTCTCACAGCACAGGACAATTGCCAACTTCTTCATCTACTTGTAGCACATTTCCTGCCTGTGGTCAAAAAGCTTCTGAGAAAGCGGAAATCAGAAATCAGCTACAGGCCAGATGCAATAGGAAAAATAATAACAAGACCTTACTGAGAAGTTCCCCACGATACCAGAGCTTGCTTTTTTTCTTAAATATTTGTGTACCGTGTCTTTTGTGATGCACTTCATACCATTGCAGGCTGACTAATAGCTGAGGACATCAACTGAACTGAGATAGACAAATGATCCCGGTGCATTTTCCTTCCTTCCCCTGCCCCCTGTTTGCAGCTCCATAAACGTGAATGCACTTCACACTTTCAATTTTATTTTTAAGCTCTTGCAGAAGTTAACCTCTGGAGCAAGACTCAGGGAGGGAAGAAGGAAGAAAAGACAGGTCAGAAAATAATGAGCTGAGCTCGTACTACACGTGTGTTGTATCAAAAAAAAAAAAAAAAAAAAAAATTTAAAAGTGCCCCACACAGCGTAGTACTGATTAATGAGAAACACCACACGGATCCGGACCGTCCAAGAGCTGAAATTGCAAAGACAGGCTATGCCTGATTTAAATAGCATGCTACTGTTCTGGATGGCCTTGAAGTAGTAGAGGAAGCAGTAGTACATAAAGGATTGTGACAGGCAGCAACGTGGTGTGTGACACCCGAGGGAGACCACCATAAAGAGCCAGGGGTGGCTTAGGAAAGGGATATATTCATACACGTTGTGTGATGAGAAACTCACTTTGCAGCTTTCTATCAGAGGGGATTTAACAGCACATATACAAACAGTGGCAGATCTTTCCAGCAAAGCTGAAATTCCACAAAAAAGCTTTGATACCAAATAACACAAGAAAACCAACAAGATCCTGCATTAAGGCCACCGGGGCACGGCATCGCTCTTGCAAAGGGACAGAGGTGAGGAGAAAACCTTGCCCTTTATTCATAAGCTCAGCAGGTTCTGTGGGAACGACAGGTAAGCACCAAACTCTTTCTGGAAGAACAAATACAGGTTCTTGTGCCACTCAGAGGAGCCTTTTGATATCCATACACTCACTCCTTCCCTCCTCATCCCCAGATTTGAACCTCCCAGCTCTCCCTAACCGAAGACCTTACCTTTGTTCGATTCACTAATAAACTGATTATGCAGCAGATCAGACCACAAACCGGCCAAGGTCTAAATGAAGCTTTTGCCAATACCGACATCCTACCGATATTTATAATCCCCAAATAACCCTTTGCTTGAACCCCCGGCTGCAGGCAGTGACTCAGCAGTCGCAGGGCTCCTATTAGTATTCTCAGAGCGTTTCCAGGGCGTTTTAAACTGACTGTCTCACTTGTGCTGTGATCAGACCTATCAGTTTGTGGTGAATTGCTCTGAGGAAGGTTACAGGTCTCCATAGGGACTGCACATGATCTTTGAAAAGTGCATTTCCCTCTAGCAAGTTATAAATGCTCAGGAGAGTTGCTAAAGATCACTCAAAATATATTATTGAATACTTTGATGCCGTACTCTCATTCTGTGTTATCATATACTTAAAGTATATTAAAAGGTTCCCTAAATACCAAGTGCATTTGCGTGGAATAGATTTGTGTTTTCCAAAGCCAGAAGAAAATAGCTTTGTATCATTACAGGATATGTAACACTTTTTCTGCAATTCTGCAGAATGGATTATAAGCGTTTGACAGTGCTTTTTTTTTTTTTTTTTTTTTTTTCTTCCCAGCACCAATGACTGTTGTGATAGACTTTAGTTAACTTCTTTGGATTGTTTTTTTCCTTGCTAACGGTCTGCAGTCAAAATGAAAAATAAGAACCTTCTGGATCCTGTCTTGATAAGGTCAGATTGTAGAATTTTTCTTTCCAGCAATTTAGCCAGGCTCTCTCCTTCCAGAATACATTTACTCAGTAATAAACATCTCCAGACAGCCGGGCTGTACAGACTGGAAACAATTAAGCCAAAATTGGGGAAAGCAGCACATGAATAAGTATTCCACTTTAATGAAATTAGACTGAAAAATTCAGGAGCAAAGGAAGTAAAAGCATTTTCAAATTGTATTAATTAGACATATTTGTAAAAATCTGTACTCATGCAAGTTCCTTATGCATTTTTTAATATCAAACTACATAGAAAATGTGCTGGGAAATTACAAGCCTTTGGTGCTGTAATGCTGTGATCAAGCACCAGGCACACACCAACATTTGGGGTACATAATTTCATGTCTAGTAGGAAAAACACAGAAGTTTAGCCAATTTTCTTTAAGCTGTATAAAAGGAAGCCTGCCAAGCAACAGGTTTGTCTTACTAAAATAGAATAAGATTAAAACCCCATTTATTTCAGAAATAAGTTAACAATTTATGCTATGAAGAAGCACCTCATCTCTCAATTAGGTAAGCAATTAAGTAAATATGTTTAGCTGTCCCAGTTTGTTAGAGATCCAAGTAAAATGCCTCTGAAACAACCCAGACTTTTTCTATCATCACACACATCTCGCCAGATCCTAAATTCTATAGTTTTCCAATTTTTGCATAAACGCATTTACCACTTAGACATTACACACTTAATTGCAAATCCATCACCTCTTTATTTGCAGTAAGAGAGCAAAAAGCACCTGTGCCATTATTTTTAATTAGGTTATCCTCCTACACTTCCTCTGTCCAACATCCTCAAACAGTTTATACATAAATTCTAAAATAATTTAAATTGAATAATTACACATCATGTTTGTGACATCTCTTGGTGTGGTTTTCTCAAGAGACTAAAAAAACCAGTGCAAAACTAAACTTGGTTTTATAAAGCACTATTTCAATTTGGAAAGTTCACAGCATTTTCAAGAAGAATTAATGAACGTTGTTAATAGTTGGATCTGAGTTATAAGGCATTAGGAGGACACAATCATGAGGAAAGGCAATATATAACCTTTAGATGGGACAATTAGAGATCAATTATTAGAGCCAGAGAAGAGCATTTGCAAGCAGCTTCTTCATTAATCAAAGATTACCTCAAATTAGAATGTTTAATTATTTGCCAAGGTTCTTTGTATATTCTTCTGCACACAATAACAAAAAGAAAAAAAAAAAAAGCCAGGGGCTTTTGGAAAACTGCTAGCTTTTTGAACATTTCATTTTAACATGATTTTAAAGCTAAAATACCAAATATTTTAAGGAAGGAACATGTAACTCAGGGAAAGTAACATAAGTCAAAAAATTACACCGGAGATGCCACAGCTGCTGTTTTTTAATATAGTAAGTCTGGTGGGTATTGTTAACTATCTGGATGTCTGGCTACATTGAAAAAAATGCTTTAATACAAATGACAAGAAAGGAAAACATGTGGATATCCTATGCACTGCAGTGATTTGGGGCAGGATCCTAGGATCTAATGTTAAATTTGGATCAAACTTGTAGGCATCTGAGTTTTAGGCTCCCAAACCACTGAGCATAACCAAAGCCTAGAGTGGAAGGCAGCATCACGAACAGGGACAGAAAGGATGATAAGACCCAGCTGGTGGGTAGAAGATGCTGGCCACCAGCATCTGCTGTCCTGCCACCGCACGGAGAGCACCGTCTCCCGCGTCGGGGCAGTCCTCCAAAAGCAAGCTGCAAAACATGCTGGAGGTTTGTTCGGCGTTACCTTTCCTGGGCTAGTAGCCATCACCGGCCAAATCGCCACGTGTACTTGTATATTCTGACAGTTTAGATGATAGCTGGGAGGAGATACATTTAGATTGCAGGAAAGGCCTTTTGCAAACAGGAATTTCCGAGAAACTCAAGGGGAGGAGAACTTTGCCGAGACCCCTTTGCAGTTTAGGCAGGTGCAAAGTACGTGGCTCAGGAGGAGCGATAACTCCTACTCATCCTTAGAAGAGCTGAAGCGCTTGGGCAAGTCCCCTCTAAAATGTCTCTAAGAGCTACTAGCTTTAGGGAGCACATCTGTAACCACGAGAGCATGGAGAGGAGCAGGAGCGGCCGAACGGTCCCGCGAAGGCATCGTGGCCGTCCCCAAATGCGGTTCTCACGCTCTTAGGGAAATGCCATCTGCCCGTTGCTCGTGATGTAAAGTCTGCTCAGCCTGCGCTTGGCACGCTCACCATTTATCTCCTACGAAGAAGATAAATGCTTGGTGGGCACAACGCGAGCCGTCCACTGGGGCTGTGGGCACCTGAGTACCTCATGGATCTTCTTAAGAAGCGTGTCCCAGTGCGATGCCTGGGCAGTTATTCTTCAGTGACAGCCAGCCACCGATATAGATGTAGGCTGGGGAACCAAGCTGTTCCCATTATGAGAGTCCTTTTTTACACAACAATGTTTTTTCTCATGGCCAACCTTATATTCAAGCCACAGGAAAACTCTTTTATGTCTTTATTCTCTGGTAAGGTGTATCCTGAAAGTGTATACAGACTTTCTTCTCCTCATAGATGACCTTCTCTCCTTGCAAGGTCCCGTCCTTTGTCAGCTAGGTGAGGGTGACCCCAGGCATATTGAGTCATTTGAACTAGACTTTTGAACATATTGCAACCACGAACCTTTCTGGCATAACTCTGCTTTTAACTGCCTCCTGAGTAACAACTAACCCTGAGATAGTCTGATTAAAACCTGTAACTGTTTGTGAGAAAGTATACTAGCAACCTGAGACAAACAAATGGCTTTCAGTCTCTGTCTTTCACCGACTCTCTCCGCTACTGTTTCTTAGTTTACCTGCTGTTATAATGAAGATTTGTCAAACGTGCACCCTTTGATGCAGCGATCTACCTAGTCACCACTCAAGAACATGGCAGTGATACTTGTGGCACACGACAACTCCTGTTGCTGTAGTATACCTTGTGTAGTATACATACGGCAAGGTGTGAATTTAGGCAATACAGAAGGTTTTTCTTCCCACAGAGTGCTTAGCACGAATTTAAAGAGGAGTTCCTCCACAGATGGCCGTAAGAGAAGGCAGTATAGGGGATACCGGGGTGATCCCCGCTGATAAAAGGACATAAATGCAAAGGAAGATGAAGTCAAGGATGTAAGAAAACCCACACAATCATTTTTGATGGTCTAGAACTTGTCTTTATGGAGACCAGAGCTTAGGGTCCTGCAGCCCTGTGGGTAGTGTCACCAGAACAAAGCAAATTGTTTCTCCCTTTCCACACCAAACTGTGATGGGGAGGGAGTGCCAAGTGTGCCATCACCCTTTTATTTAATTGTTACCTTTTTTCCCACTTTGAATTCTTGACATTCTGCTAATTATAAGGCAAAACGATGGATAGCTGGTTATGCTGTGTGCTTTTTGTTGCAATTAAAGTCAATTCTTGAAACTACTTGGTCTGTTTTTTCTTAGACTCCAGGGAAAAAGTTATTTTCATACTTCCCACAGTTTTCTTAAATGCTTTAATTCTTACTGGTGTAAGAATGAAACAAAATGAGGTGCTATTTAGAATTACTCAAATGTTCAGCTAATAATAGTGTGTGATGTAATTACTATATAGACTTTATCAGAGAGGTTGTAGCCAAAATAGCTGTCTATTGGAATATCACGCAAACATATGTGAACATTCAATACAATAAATATAATACAGTTGTTCCCACCTTGTTCCTACTTTCTGCAGCAGGAAAAGCATCCAGGTCTGAGGAAACAGGACCATGGCCATGGCGTGTCTTACACCTTATCGATCCCTGGCTGCTTTCTCTGCCCTTCGAGTCAGCCACTAATTGCCTTGGTGAGAGCAGATTTCAGGATGCTCAAGGTCAGTGCCACTCAACCCAACTATGCCAGACTCTACTCCATTTGTTAATTATTTATGCCTTTTCACAGCCTAAGTCACACACGCCATGGTGCCCTGCACTGCACTTGCCGTTCCATAAAGCTTTATAGGTAAGATGCATCTCTCAGGTTAAAGAAAGGAGCTCAAAGGTTGCGGTTCCACAATCACTTTAAGTTGGTGCAAGGCTTGGCTACTGCTGACAGGTTTGATCTCTCTCCATCTAAACTGTGTATTAATGCTCACCTCCTTTTTTGCTAACACTAGCACTTCTCTAACCAAATCATGAGCTGCAGCTATATATATAGAATTGCTGGATTAATTTTCAGCCATATATCTGCAGGGGTTCTAGAACTCACATGGGGAAAATAGCAAGAATAAATAGCTAGTCCAAAGTAGGGTCATCCAGACTTCAGTTGTCCACAGCATCGCAGCCTAAATCAACCACTACACCAGCTAAGGGGTTGGCTACGGCTTTATGCATCTCCATTTCTTGAATGCACAGAGGTTAGCAATGGAACACTGAGGCACACGTAAACATCTGGCCCAATAAAGAGCAAGTAAACCACAGTAGGGTATCTGCATATTTGAAAACTGTTGAACAACATTTTTTTCAAGAAGTAAATTCACGTGGTTTTAGACTAAAGAAGCAAAAGCCCAAGCTCCTTCATGGGTCCATTCAGGGCTGTGGCAATTCAATGGGAGGAGCCCCAAGCGATGGGTCAGATTTAAGGCCTCGGTGTTTTCTACAGGCAAACTCTATGTTGTTTCTTCCTCAGTGTGCTGGATCTTGCTCAAAAAAAAAAAAAAAAATATTAACTCTCATATATAACATAGGAGGAACTTAAAATTATTCTATAGACTAAATACTTATGCATGAAGCACTTGATGGGTTAAATATATCCTCAGTGGAAAAAATATTGGTTTGAATTGAATTATGCAGGAATCTCTCTGAAATCTGAAAGAGTTTCTGATAGTAGATATCACTCAGTTCCCTGATACAGACTTATTAATTTGTGGCAGAAGAGTCACCTCTTAAAGCTGCCCATTGACTTCAGCGGGAATTTGAGCCAAAACTGTCAGATCCAGTTGCAAGAGTTTTGTTATTATATCAGTGCGGGAAAAATTACTTATCCCACGTTTTAAGAAAGCACACAATTTACTTGTAAATTACAAAAAAGTACACCAATTCTACCATCTATTGGCATGAAAATTGCTTATTGATTCAAAGAAAATGATAGAAATATTTTATAGAGAATTACTGTGCTAAAACTAGAGTTTATAGTACTGAGAACTTTTGTGAAGAGTCATTAAAGGGAGGAAATTAGTTTTATGATACAAAAGGATAAAATAGATTTTAAAGATGTTTTACAAAAAAATTAAATGCAGAAATTTGGGGTTGTTTTTTTTAAATAAGGTTATTTCTATTTAAGATATACAAATATAGAAAAAATAAATAGTTTCTTCTAGCTCATTTTAATCCATACCAAATCAACGTTATCTGTATAGAAATGCAGGGGTTTTTTCTTCAGAAAGCAGAATCATTTATAGGAACGCAATATATCAAATAAAATTATTATAACAAACAATTCGAAGTAAAACATAAATGCAAGCATTGTGGCTATGCTGCTGTACTACAGAGGTAGTTCTCAACCTGTTTAATCCTTTCCATTCTCCACAACCCATCAATGTGTGAGAGAGCCAGGAGAGATCTGGTACGTGTGCGCCGGCACCGGCTTTCCCGTTGCAGTGCTGAAATGGAAGTAAGCGCCCTGCCTTGACTTCACAAAATTATGCTTTAGGATTATTCACACACTGAAAATGAAACACCCACTTAAGTGTGGCTAGCTCAAAAGCCAGAGGTCCCCCCCGGTAACACCCCTTCCTTGTTCTGCTGGTGGAAAATTTGTATTTCTGATTCAGCAAAGCACTTAAGCATGCAGGTTTATTCATCTGTTCACTGTAAATCAACATAAATATACACAGGCTTACAGTCAAGTACGTGCACAATTGCTTTGCTGGAACTAGACCTACATCGACAAGGGAGCTTCTTGCCACTCTGTTAATCCTGGTTTGTCGTACGTGAAGCCTTCAGTGCCAAAAGTGTGTCCAAGACAGAGAGCAGGAAGGGAATTTGCAGACGTTTGGGCTTCTAAGGACGACCCGTGTCCCCACACCAGTTGAGGTCCTTGTGTCTCTTCACACTGCACATCTAAAGGTGCTGGTCTACCAGCTGATTTGCCTTTAGAAGGGAACCCAAGGAATAAACACCATCAGAAGGAACGGTTGTCTCAGGTACCGTTCCCACCCAATCTAGTTCAATCTAGGTGAAGACACTGCTCTCCATGCAGTTAAATCTGCTTTTGCACAAGAGGTGGTAAACAGGGGTTGGAGGGTCCTCTTGGCAAAAATATGAGAATACACAAACCCCCTTCACTGCCCCCCTAGTTTTTTCCTTAGAAAGGTTATTCTATAATCTTATTTTCATGAAGTAAAGGTATAATGTGCCTCCTACTGGCATAAGCCAAAGAAGTTTACACTAGCCACAGATTTTGGGAGACAGAGCCCATAAAAATTATGTTACCTGACATATGTGCGCAGGCTGCACTTTTCTGGCAGAAAGCAAGTTTCACTTGACCTTGGAGGAAAAAATTCCCAACAATTTAGAACCAAGGGCTCATCCATGTATGTGTTTCTACCAGCTTTATCTGTCTGGGAGCTCTCCACCATCCTTCTCCCGTATAGTGTTGAAAAGATGAGGCCGTGACTTCACGGTCAGTTGCAAAACTAAGTTTCAGATAAACTTTTTGCAGCAAGGTGCATCTTTTCATTGTGGAAGTTCAGAGCCTGCTATAAAAGGATCCCAGTATCTCCCCACAAACACTATGAGCTTTTGCCAAAAAAAAAAAAAAAAAAAAAAATGATTGCATTAATACAAGTGCTGGAGATCTGGTCAGCATTTCAAATTGCCCTAGTCTGTTAAACGTATTAACCCACCTTTGAAAATAAAATACCTGCCTGGAGCAATTCGCAATGCATTTCCCATTAAAAAAAAAAAAAATCCCAGTTCAGCTACTTGAAAATTGGTTGCATACATGATGAGGTATTTCTACAGTATGCCAGGCTTAACCTCAAAATGTCCCCAGATATTCCTCTGCACTCCATTACAAATGCCTGAAAACAGTTTATTACTGAAATGCTTGATCACAGCTTTACAAAAGACAACACTATAATTTTATGTCTCGGGAACTGATTGGAAAAACACCTCACGGCAGGTTATCACAAATTCTTATTAGTCAACATCTAATTTTGTAGTGTATCACACATAAAATATTACTATTTTCAAGCATCCCAGAGCAGTGCTAAGATGCAGTAACCGCCAGGTAAGGGCCAGTCCTCCCAGCCAAGCTCTCAGCTTCACTGCAGGCTTTTTCTACAGTTCCTGTAGTGCAAAAGGTCTATAAATACCGTCAATAAAACCTCTTACATGTCTTTCCTATACGAGTCTTAGGGATTTCACTGCTGGAGTAGCACTCTTCCTCCCCCAGAAGGTTATCTTTACGGAGAGAGAAAAAAAAAAAAAAAAAATATACGTACAGCTAAAAAACCTCAGTGCCACAGCAAGCGCTACTCATTAAATCAGTCAGAAACAACTAAGAGCTACGGCAATCCCGTTTGTGATTGTGCTGGGGGTGAAGTGGCTGCTCAACACACAGCATAGCAGAGGTACAAAACCAGTTTTCCTTCTTCTGCAGAAGATATTGTCCTGCAGAGGGGCAGGTTCCCACCAGGAACCAGCAGAGAACCCATAAACAAAGCAATTGTATCATGGCATCCATAGGAAAATGAGTCCTGAATAAAAATGTTAGTAATAATTAAGGAAATGGAAGAATTTGGGGGGAATATTCATGGTGGCAACAGCCACATATATGTGCAGAAAAATAGAAGGTTTTGTTTAAAAATCAATGTTTTAACACCATCTCAGTAATCAGGGGTGTTCAGTTTTAAAAGTCTGATATCAGATGCTGGACTAATTAACAGTGTGTTGTGAAAATCACATTCTCTACTCCACTCTTTCCTCTGACTTTAGAAGGACAAATGTGATTAGCAGAGAGCACACCCACCTGCATAAGAACATTTTCTAATTATTCATGTGGCTATAAATGACCTCTGGCAGCTCATAACACAATGAAAACTGAAGATGAACAGTCCATGCCATTGGCAAAATAGTGCAAATCCTTCCCCATTTCCCTTGAAATGAAATTTTTGGCCTTGTTATGGCAAAGAAATAAAATCGAACACACAGTTTTATTACGGTTTAAGATCCTCTCGTGTCTTGGCCACGTACTTCCAGCACCTCTCCTGTGCCAGCACTGATAATCGTGTGGTTGAGAAATTATTTTCTTTCTTATCCTTTCTTTTGTTTTGGGGGGTTGTTTTTTGTTTGTTTGGGTTTTTTTTTTTAAAACTATCTTAATTTTCAGCCATGTCAGCTCCTGATCCAGCTCACTATAAGGTCACTCAGATGACTTCTGGCTTATGTGGGAGACGCCTAGATGTTTTGCACAGACAGAAAAGGGAATGAAGGGATGATGTATTCAATGCTAACATGTACCTGGACCTGTCCAAACTAGTTGCAAAGTTGCAGCCAGATTCATCCTCATCTGAGGTAGCATAGATGTCCATATGACATGAAGACCTGTGCAATCTTTCACGTTGTGTTTGTAACTATTAACCACAGTGCCACCACCACACAGTATAATAAAACAAATTGGTTCTGTCTGAAAATGGGAGCGGCAAACTTGTTAGCTAAGATGAAAGTCTCTACATTTCGCTCAGAAACAAGCTTTACAGCTTAGTCATAAATACCTAAAACCCCTTGTTTTCTAATAGAAATGTGATACGAATTAATATATTTCATTTCTGGGTGGCACATATAGCACTAGAAAATCCAGTGTGTCCCCATGGCAAACCTATGACTGGAAGATGCAATGATAGTTTTTCGATACAGCTTACCTACAGGAACCAAGTTCAGTCTAGCCCCAGCTGAGACTTAACTCAGTCATAGTGTTTATTACAGCAGCCCACCAAATAAGTTATATCATACTAGTATTGCCATTAAATTATGGTATATAGTTTTGAGGTAGCAATGCTAAATAAATATTTATTAATTTCTTAGTGTAGTGATCTTGAATAGTGGTTATCTCCCAATTTGCTTTGTTCAATAAGCAGATTAATTTGCAAATGGAAATATTAAAACTTCTTCCTATTATTTCTGTTTTCATAGAAGAATATCCTTATTGTCCTATTCTATTTCACAACAATTATGCTATACTGAGATAACTTTAACAATTCAGTAGCCATTTAGAAAAAAAAAAAGCCAAAAATACATGCAGTTATTAAAGTAACATTAAGTGCTTTAATAATCATTTTTGGTTGGGGCACACATATTATAAATAAATTCAAATGCTACATTAACCTTAAATTAAAAAATAGAAAAATTGCAGTCAGCAAGAAAATTAGATGTCTTACCAAACTTTGTATTGCAACTTTTAAATTCCCTGAGATTTTACTGGAAGTGATACTTAACCTTTATATGTCATGATCTTGGAATGGCAAGGTCTACACTTCTATGGCCAGGCCAATTATCTCCAATTAAGCAATAAATGTGCAAGGCCTGTTCAGTGCCAGTATAAATTCCCTAGCTTTATGCTATACCTTCAGAAATACACTAAGAGTTAAAAAACAGAATCACCTTCCAGTAACATTTTAATGAAACACACCTTTATGCAACTTCACCGTTTAATACCTTTCATTTAGATAGGTTTTACAGCAGCCTTGAAGAATAAAACTCCTTGGCTACTCTAATTTGAAATAGAAAGCATATTGCCCTAGTGCCTTACAGGGGTGTCTTAACTATCCACCATGTATATTTCTCCTGGACAATGACCGTATAAAAGATTAACATGTTGAATGTGTTCATTGTAAAACATGAAATTTATTGGAGCAGTTCATTTTTTTTAAATTTACTATAAAAGATTACAATGACCTACCCTGCAGGAACAATAGTAATATATCTGCAACATAGCTTACTCACACTGTTCTTTCGGTTTTGTTATTGAAGAGGTATATGAAATAGGTCTGAGACACATGCTGAGATTTTTTTCAAGATGCATCAAAAATGTTATTTAATTTTCCTCAGAAGTAACATATTCTACTGAAGTGTTTTTATTAGACAAATGACATTAATTACAAAGGTATAAAATAGGGGCTATACGGGCTATGCTGGCATCACCAGCGCACCACAGAAAAGGTCCAAAGGGTAGGAGAAAATTGAGATACAGTGTTCTCCCTGATTTTCTCTGAGTGTCTGTGGGCCACTTACATCACATTTTGCTTTATAACACAATCCCAGCTTGCACAGAAGTTTTCGGAATCACAGAAATGTTGTTATGCTTTCCCTGACCTCCAAAAATACTGGAGAATTTTTAGTGTGTAGGGAGAGAAAGCAATACATGAAAAATAAACCACAAATGATTTTACAAAATGCCAGCACGGCATTTACTACCATCTGATGTGCCTTTTAAGCGCACTTATTCACTTATTCCTCCAATACATGTTTCCCAAAGTGAGTCTTGCAAATCATAGTGAAATAAAAGACCACAGTAACCATGTCCATTCCTTACTAACTGGTGAGACCAAACACTTTTTAAATCACTTTTTATGCATAGCCACTTTTTTTACCAATACGTTTCTTTACAAAATTGCAGGACCAGATCAGTCCTGCTATATTAATATCACATTCACCAGCCTTCACCTGCGTGGTGGCTTCCAGTCCAAAGACACTGAGTTAAATTACCCAAGGTTTTGAGAGGAGAAGGCTCTGAGGCAGGACAGGGCACGACAGCACAGAGAAAAGACACCAAGGACGCTTAGAGAAGCCCAAAGAAGCTATTTGCTAATAAACGGCAAATATCTCCTTGTTGGCTACCCTTCCTGATGCAAAGAGAGGAAAAGAAGCAAAGCCCTGGGCAGGTCCAGCCTCCAAGAAACTTCATCGGCTGTTGACAGGAGGTAGAGAAGAAATGCAAAACCACGATGCAGAGGACAAGCCGTGGCTGCAGCTCACCCCTGGCATTCACTTGGTCACGCTCAGAGCAAACTCCTCAGTTTTCTAAATTCACAGGGCCCATGCAATGGCTGAGTCTCACCAAAATCGTGCTGAGAACTCTGCTCTGCCAAACTTGCAGGAGCCAAGGTTAAAATATCCCAAATATTTAATGCTACTTCTGCATATAAGTCCTCTGTTGTTTCATGCATTGTTTTCTGTGTTTTGCATTGCTATCTGTCTGTGAAATAAGTGCATGTTGCCTGGCACTGAGAAATCTGGGTTTAATCACTCAAAACAGGCAGAAAGGGCTCCAAAGTGCCAGACAGCTGGGCAAGGGATAACACAGACTGCTGGACGGAGCCGCTAGCCACGTTTCCCTTCCCTCCATCTTACTGGCACAAGGGAACTCACTGGGCTTAGCATTAACCAAAAAAAAAGAAAATACTACCAGCTGCCAGGCAGCCTCAGAAAAAGTACCTCATTATTTACTGCAGCAAAAAAATATATAATTTGTCCTTAAATATTTTCAAATATTTTAGGATTCATTCCTTAAAATTTGTTAAATAAAGCTGCTAGGTTGTAAGTCTTTTCTGTTCTGCATTAAAATAAAGACCTTTGCTGACATTACATATGTTTTGCTGCAGGGTTCCAAAGCATATATGCATATTTTACATGTAGTATATTCATATAGGTATATTATGACCATCCCACAGAATTGGGTTTTAACATGACCTTAAAAGAGCCTCTGTTTGTTAATTGGATTCTCCAGAGCCCAGAAACTCTTGTTTTCCCTCTCAGTCAGAATCCCATCGACAAAATAATATTTAAAAGATGTTGTCGTCAGATCCCTCACTTTCAGTTGGCTCCTCGGTTTCTGAGAGGAGAAGGGCTGTAATTCACGCTCAAAGATACACAGGTCATTCCTAACCAGAGAGACACATTTTATGACGCAGCCTTCCCAGCAGACATTTTTCACGGCGGATAATTGAAAAAGGAAGGGCTAACAACTGTGCAACAGCTTTAATACACGTACCGTAACTCTCCTCCCACCTCCGTTTCTCGCTGGTTCGGATGATGAACGTGCGAGACTCCTCTCCTTAGCAGAAACTTTCCGTAGAGTTTCAAAAGCGGCTATCGAGCACGTCCAATAGCCGTACGTCTCTATATGTCTTTGGATCCCTCCACCAAATAGCTTTGCCTGGCTCTCAGTAGAGAGAAAAAGGATTCAACCAAAAATCTATGATGTCTCTTGCCTTCTCTTTCCTGGTACCCTCTCTGCCTGTGGACTTTAAAAATGAAGTCAATGCTGTACACAGGGGTGATTCTGTGATAGAAACGTGGTCCTTTACTTCCGAATGAAGGAAATGGAGCCGCATCCTTTAGCGTAGTTTAAGATCAATCACGATAGCTAAAAAAGGAATCCGTTTCTCAGGTTTGCCCTTGTTTGACTCTGGCCAAATGAATTTGACAGTAATTTTTCTTTAACTTTATCATGAGACTGAAGAAACAAACACACGATATCCATACATTTAAGTCAAAGCCTTATATGTACTCTGATACATCAGTTGGACATAGGGAAGCAGCTATCCTGTTAATGCAGCCTTTATTTCATGTATTTCCTGATGGCGAGTTATTTTACAATGCAGTGCTTTTATTGCTGTGGCACTGGTAACTGTGATAACATTTCTTATTACCTAAAAAATAATACCAGAAATATGTGTTTTTGAAATCTTTGTTGAAAGCCCAATCATAAAGTCAATGAGTCCATCAGGAAGTGGTTGGAGGCTTCCATACCACCTCTTGCTCTGAAAAATTATCATTTGTAGTGTGGGTATTTCTATACCGTACATGTTACATAGAGCATGTTTTCCTTGTACCTGGCCACCACATATTACATACCCTACAGCTGATTCACATCTACGAGTCACAGCAACAGCACCGCTCCGTCAGAGAGTCATGAGAATTTAAAGCGTTGTGAGCTGACAACTTATATGCTCGTGCTCCCTTTCTTAAACCAGCATTAACGCTCATCTGTTTCCAAGATGAGCTGACGTGAGGAATTATAAAACAACTCACCAAGCAAGAGGAGGGGCTGGCTCAGCTTGCAGCGGTACGGAGCAAACAAAATGCCTTAAGCCTGCACCCTCTTATGTACCCCCAGCACAGACAGCAGCTCTGTTGGGTATATAACCCTTCTAGAAAACAGTGGTAAAAAAGATAAAAACTTTGACAATTTTGTCTAATTTAATGTTTTTCCCAGAGCAGAACCAGAGCATCTGCAGAAGAGCTACAGATCTCAACATCACATTGCTAAGTCCTTCCCAAGACTGGGCTTATCCTGAACAGGAGGAATACAAAAGCAGAAAGTTGAAAAATTAGACTTAAGAGTACTTCTAAGGAAATATTTTCACCACCGCTTGAGATGTCAAAATTAAGAAAAATTCTCAGATTTCAAACTTTATCAAGTATGCCTCTCTCTCAATCTGAATAAGCTCTGAAACATTAACTGTTTTTCTAATGTAGGTTGCATTTCAAATCAGAAAATAAACTCATGGCTGTGTTTAGAAGAGTCTTCCTAAAAGTGTAAACCCCATTTCTGCGAAGAGCAACAAGAAGGACTGTTGAGAGACTGAGCAGAACCAACACCGGCTTTTTGCTGTGCCCATGACCAGAAGGGGACTGTCACAACCCGGGTAAGCACTCTGCCCACTGCCAGTACCCCCACAGCAACACTATCTGAACTATTATAGGACAGATATGCCAAAGAACAGATAAAATTGCACAGACAATCACACACTTGGCGTTTCTTAATTCTGAAGTGTTCAACTTCACAATTAAATCACTGCTTACCCAATAAAGTTATTTTGAATGTAATATATGCTTCATGAATATATATGGAGCTGCGGTACTAAAATCAATGCAAACGTCTCAAAAATACTTTAAAATTTTTTTGATTAAATGAAGCCAGTAGATCTGCTAGTCTCTATGTGTAAATCTATTAATTTCAATTTAATGTCCCCCCCTTGGTTATTTTTTATTTCTTTGTCCTGCTTTGATCAGGTTCATAACGGATTCCAAATTGTGAAGACCCTCCTTGCAAAGTGCCTACGATGTGATGTACCGAGTCTATGTGTTTAAGAACATTAATATTAATAAGGATTTGAAGTTTTTTGCACATAGCCAAGGCAATCAAATTAAGATTATTTTCAGGAACTCGAGAACTGATTTGTATTTCCGTGATGAGTATCTATTTCTCTTTCAAGACAAGATTTCTTACAGAATGCCTCCAAGTGTAACAGTTTTTATAGGAATTTGCCATTGATAATATTTATAAATTTCAAGGACATTTTAGAATTGTCAGCATGAGGCCGCCAGTATTATGTCACTCAAACTGAAGTCCTTTTTGACAACACAGCATTTTCCCCCAATATTACTGACAGATGTCTCAAGAGCAAGTCACCTGTTACATTCAATGGTTGGTAGCTGACACTTATTTTATATGCTAGAACATTACTCCACAATAATTTAAAATGATTTTTCTCTTCAATGGCTTTGAAACAGATAAAGCCATTTGTAACACAAGTCAGACAATTTTTACACCGTGGCGGCACATCACACATCCCACATTTTTCTCTTCTGAAAGGGTTTCACTCACAGCAGGAACAAGACACCTATTTAATATCATCCAGGGTAAAACTCACAAATTTTTGTGTTCAATTCACCAAGAAATGCAATGAGGTTCTAAACATTTAAAATAAAGGCACCCCACGTGGCTCTGCATCTTGCTGAACAGTTTGCCAATTCAAAGAGCGTCAGGAAGAAGCAACATTTAACTAGCTGCGATACGCATTGATTTTATGAAAGATTAAGTTTTGCCAAATTGCAAGAAGAAAAATTCAGGCTTCAGAAATTTGCTTGACATAAGGGAATGAATGGTGGAGATTCATTAATCGGTCTGTGAGGACTTTATTAATAACCTTACCGGTTAGTTGTAAAGGAAAACAATGATATTTAAAAACATTTGAACATTTAGGGTACCAGCAGGAATTGCCTTTGTTAGAAAATATGTTCATACTTAAGCTCCACTAATAAGATGAAAATTGCTGATATCAGTTTGAGGAAAATATAAAAGAGTAATTTGGGCAAAGATGTGCTTGCAAGAATGCATAGTTAATGAAAGCACCTGAGAGTAGTTATTTGGAGCTTTCCCTGGGCTATATCTATTGACACAAAAGCATCTCAGCATACCAGACCAGATTAAAAAGTTGTAGAACTAAAAAAAAGAGAAAGAGCTGATGTTATCTTGTTTGCTGTCTTTAATGACTTGCCATAGACAACTGTTTGGGGTTTAGTACATGGGGCGCAAATCAATTCTTTAGATTTTGCATAGCAAACCTATTAATCTTTGTAATTAGTCAGTGAAATGCATGCAGTTAAGCCTATCTCTCTCATCTGAGCTAATCTTGACAGTGAACCCAATATTTTGGGGGAGAACGTCAGGTTTTGTGGTTAAAGATTAATTCTAGTCTAATTCTTAACGTACCAAAATGTTACTTGAAAAGCGTTTGAAAAAGGTCATTCCCAGGTATAAAAGGATTCAGGGAGAAAAAATTCCAGAAGCAAATACACAACATTGATAATTAGGTTACTGGAGAACTGAATTTCCCAAAGTTTCCATAGTGGAAGTCTTAGCCTGAACTTTGATGCACGGTATCTGAAATTATTTCCACGTTAAATAAATAAATATATAAATGAACACAGACTTTTTATGACTGTTCAACCAAATAAAAAATATATGCTTTTCCAGTTTATGTAATCCTTATTTTTCAGCTGTACAGTCCTATTCCTTTTAAATTTTACTTTAAATCTTCCTCTTTCTCTGCAAGATTATTCTGCACAGCATTTGGTGAGAGCCTCGACAAAGCATATTATTAAAAAAAAATATATATATATCCTCTATTTCAGTACTTTTGTTCTGCTGAATTTCTGTAGGTACAGTTAAAAAAAATGATGACTTTTTTTTGAAAGACCTTGATGTAGAACCACTAAATTATCTTTACTGTACTCTAATGCACCTCTACAACAGTATTCAGTAAAAGCAATCAGGCCATATTTTCCACTCATGCTTATGTAAATCAAAAATAAATCATTTGAAGCCAGCAGGCGTGACCCAGTGAAAGCAAGTTCCCAGCTGTTAAGTATGGGCTTAGTCAGGAAAGATTTGTTGGATTCTGTGGTTTACGCTAAGTGCGAGTAAAGAGCAGATTTATCTTTGCTCCTGGTTTATAGAACACGCTTGGAATTTGGGCTTTTGTAACAGGCGTTATCACTTTGCTCTTCCCTGAGTGTGTACAGTGTGTTAATTACTGTAAGTCCAGGGAGTTGTGATCCCATTCAAACTCTGATTCAGACCCCATACTCCTGACATCTTACTGCCGCCTGAACATCCTCTTCTTTACACTTATCACGCACAATAGAGGCAATTTACTGACAAACTGCAGAGCCAGGGAGAGAAATAATGTATCCCCATTTTACCACTCTTTTGGATTCATTTCTTCAGGGTTTAAGCTAAAATTCCCAACCCTGAGCAGCTTCAAATACCTAATTCTTTTTTCTACTGCATTTATCCTACCGTCTGTCTCAGAGCTGCTCTTTGCGGGCTGTCCCGTGAATCGGCAGGGCTCAGAGAAAAGCCACAAGACGTCGTGCCACAGGCTCGAAGGACAGCATCAAAAAGCATTTCTCATTTCTTGATGTCTTATTTATCTCTTTGTAAAATATGCTAATCACAGTCTATCTGATATAAGCTGGCTCGCCTTGTGGCTATTCTGAACATAACATTTTATATGTCTGAGAAGAGACAAATAAGACTGTCTGGGCTGGGTAAGGGAGGAGTTTATAGAGTTTCCCCATGCGGTGACAGATGAATATACATTCATCCTCGTACAGACCAAGTGCATGCAAACATCAAAATCAAATTTCATTTCTTCTCTATCAAATAAGACAGAGTATACTGTATTCTTCAAGCAATCAGTATTATCTACTCAGGCACTGATATTTCTAATATCTCTTAAATTCTGTTAGCTTGGCCTGCGGAAGATCTTTCTCTGTGATTAGATAGCGGATATAATGTGGTCCAATGAATGGTTGTATCAGTTCACATACACAACCGCGCCGATGTCTGGGCATTGATACTGGGAAAACCAGATCCCTTCTGGTCTGCATCCCAAAATTTGGGGAGAAGGTAGTGGTCTGTTAAATAAAGTAACATCAAATTAGAGGGAACAGGCTCTGCTTTCCCAGCTCTAAATTTCCTAAATTTATCTAAAATTACTCAGTACAAAAAGACACACAATATCGAATCCCACATGCAAAAGAAAAGATTCTCCCCAGAACCTGCTGAATCACTGGTTAATAAAGTTATAGATTGAATTAAACTAAGGCATGATTTTTTTCCTTAGTATGTAACTTTCTGGGGAATAAAATACAATAGTTGTTTCAAAAGCATATGTTCCAAAACTAATATTTCCATTTAATAAAGCAGATGCATTAAGAGACCAAGGCCTTATTCAATCTAAGCACTGAAATTACTTAATGGAATGTAAAACAGAAGCGAAACGTTAAACTGATGGCTATCAGCAGTCCTGAGCTGCCATGGGCTTAATCCGGTGCTTTCTGGACAATATTCATCAGTCAAACCCAACTTCCAGCGCCCCATACCTGAATAGCTGACGGTAAAGTCAACGGCTGGTGCAGCGCTGAAGTTCAGATCTAATGGTCCCACGCAGACTTCAGAGCTCAGCTCCTCTATCTTTAAAGGCTTTTTATAATCTGTCCAGTGTAATTACACCTGATATAACTCAGTCTGTCTTTGTGCTCCCTGTGCTGGATTCTGGTCTCCACGGATTCCCTCTTAAGCATACGGGACCATTTCACCAGCCCTCGTGCAGAGCCAGGGCTTGAGTCTGACTTCCACCACCATCAGCCTTTTTCTTTTACAAGTCTGGCTTAGTTTAAAAGCCACTTAATTAGGGCCTAGTGTCTGCCTTTATGAACAGATATCAGTATTTTTTATTATTATTATTAAAGAATTATATTTTCCAGTAAAAAAATAATAACTTTTATAGGTTTCTTTGTATGATTAATTCTATTTTTAAACAGACATAGCAGCAGCAAGCAATAGTGAGAGTACAGCTCTTCTTGAGTCCTGGAATCAGGAATCATTCAAGCAAGTAAACTCAAAACAGCTGCAGTAATTGGCTGAAATTGCCACTTTTAATGACACAAATTATAGCAGAGTGATGTTTAATGAAAGCTACAATTCCCAGCTTCTATGCACAAAATTTAAAACATTCTCCTAAATTGTGTTGACCTCTCTTGTTTAATACCCTGCTAATCTTTGAAAATTGGGAACAAATGCTTCAATTAAGAGACAATTAATTGTCAATTAATTCAACAATAAGCAGATGGCCAGAAAGAGCATCCTGCTATTAAATGAATCAAATGTGAGAGGGAGCATTTGACCTTTCTTATGTAAAGCCCGCCCCCCTCCTGAAAAAAATACTTTTCTTAAAAAAAAAGAAAGCGTGTGGATTTTTTTTGTCATACTGTGCAGCGCTATAACTTTGAAAAATGAAAATAAAAAGCTTATTTACATCCATATTTTGGTCTAGGGGATAGGAATTGTGAATTAGGATAGGAATAAAGAGAAATAGCATGCACAAGTGCAAGAGGATTTACAATAGCTCTTGCACCCCAAGGCCTAATAGAAGAAAATAAAGCCGCCATTATCATCAAAACTGCAGATGATCTCATAAAGGGCTTGTCTACACAGGGAGGTCAGCGCAGAACAAGCTCTGTTATGAATTTAAAGTGCAGTTGCAACTTTGCCTAGCTCCCCGCGCCGGCACAAGGGCTGCTTTTCCATGGTTACGATGGATGCATTTAGCATTAAGAGGCTCGAGGTAGAAGTGCCCGCTCTGATCCCTATGCGTTGACCAAAACTGGAGGAAGGCACTGAAAACACAAAGCAAAGGTCAAGCATCTACCTTCTGGAGGGTGAAATTACTGATTTGCTTCGTGTCAACCCCTTCTCAGCTGCTCTGCAGGTGGGAAAGGGGCAGTTCGGCAACCCGGGAGGGAAAAGACTCCTTACGTTCATCTCTCCGCTCCTTCCCCAATAACATCTCCATGCAGAGCAGCCTAAGGGTTTATTATTCTTATTATATCTCAGTACCTATCTAACCATTTTGCAGGGGGGTGTGAAGAGAAGCCTTGAATTCCGTAGCAAAACTCCCTCAGCCAAGCCAGGGTTTCACTCCACATATCTCAAAAGATCAAAGCCAGATTCTCAGTGACATTGGGCATATTTTCAGATAACTTCAGAAAATGGTCCTTCTTCAGCTCCTTGCTTCTTTGAGAAGTAAAATTCTAATTTTTTCTCAGAGAACTGTCATATGTGTAAATATAATTTTATGCTGATTTTGCAATGAAGTGCATAAAACAGAGCAGACACTCATCCCATGCAAAAAGAATTGTTTATGGGACACTAAGAAATTAATTTTATTAGCAAAAAAATAAATTATTTTGTCTCAAATAAATTATGAAAGATAAATCGATGAAAAAAGATAGACTTGACCAAGGTGAGAGTTCCTGGCAAAGAACTTGACCTAAAGATAAACCAATGGTGCTGTTCTTCAAATTTTTATTTAACCTATATGAAAAAAATAACATGGTTAATGATAGAGACATATAAATAAAACGTTTCAGTCATCCTACACAGAGCACTGCAGGAGCTCTTACTATGTTTCATTTGTTAGTATATTTTATGCACTCTGGCTATGACTTCATTGGTAATTTATACTGCATAAACCTTGACACCTTGTGTGGCAGTAAGCCTGGCTTTCTAGGGCTCTGACATAGGCAAAGCAAACAAAGTAATCATTGCTTATACCTGGAGCTGTCTGAGTTTTGTTAATATTCATTAGATACTCCTGCCCTTTATTTCAATGTATGTCTCTTAATCCCACCATGAGAACAACCTAATCCAAAAGCTAGAGCGGCAAGACCATTAAGCAAATTCATGAATACTTTCCTCATAATACCTATCTTTCCTATGTCAACATAACAGTGATTTTTTCCTTCACTATTAATAATACATTTGTAGTTGAAAAAAAAAAAAGTTTGCTTAGATATTCTAGAAGTTAAACAACCAAATAAAAGTCGCTGTGTAAAATCAGATGTATTCTGTGACTTCTGCTTGGACACAATGTATGTCTCCTGGAAAGTACCTCCTGAACTTGTGAGACTCTCGATAAAAGTTTGCGTGCTTTAGAGGAGAAATATGTAGACAGAAATCATTAGGCTGGGTTTCTCCACATAGTTCGTGGAAAGTGGAAGACATCAATGGAACTGGAAATCCACTCGAACGGCATCAGGGCAAATATGTTTGTCAGAGATCTGGGCACTCTAAGTGTGTAATACCACAAGTATAATTTAGGACAGGTCAGACAGAAGCTTTTTTAGCTATGATCCTAGCGAGAGAACATTCGGACAGACCTCCCCCTCTGCTGCCCTGTCTCTCCCAAGTGATTGCAGAAACTCAACCTATATATTGTTTCAGGAAAAAGAAAGAAAGAGGTGAGAGAAAACAATTATTTCAGTGTTAACAAAGCCAGACTCGCTAAGTACCTTGCTAACTGCCACCATTCTAAGGAACCAGACAGTAAATAATGTGGCAATACAGAGAGATGGCTCTTGATGGAGCCTGCAGGAGCGGCACACCCAGTATTATCTTAGCTCAGAAGTGGGGACTTGGAAACAATCACAGCTTTTACTTCGAAGGGATGTTCTTTCTTTTTAGTTAGGATAAACTACTTAGCCAGACTCAAAATCAGACTCTCAGATCTTAAATGTTAATGATTTTACCACCACAGGATTTTGATTCCTCTTCAGTTTCCTCCTGCTCAAGTTTAGGACTTGAGACTGTGAGATAATAATGACACATTGTAAATAAGTTTATGATGCTCAGAGCCAGAGAGGAATATTTTTTTCTCTTGTATAAAGATTTTTTTACACTTGAATAGTGAAGATTTCATTACCCAAGTCATTATCTGCTGTTTTCGTTTTCTAGAAGAGAGGTCTTGTTACTGATTACTGAAATATCTTGCCTTTTGCCAAATCTAGCCATAGGCGTTTAGTCAAACTTCCTGTGTTAGTGAACTCTACAACATGCTTTAAAATTGTAGCATTGGTTCCAATTTCGTTTTTCAATTAAACTTTAAGAGTCCCCCAGCAGTTTTGTGCCTGTCTTTTCACTTGGAATATCTCAATCAATTCCCGGTCGGCATGCTGTACACTTCTGACTCTGCACATGCCTTAGCAGATGCCATATAGGTGGGGGGGGGGGGGGGGAATTTAAAAAAGAAGATACAGAATATTATTCTGGAAAATTCATGCATAAAAATGTGCTGTCTTCACAGCTCACTGGAAATTCAAAATATTTTTAATTGTTCTCCAATATGAAAGATGTAAAAGGAAAAAAAACTTTTTAAAAGAGACAATTTTTACTAATATCTTGACATAATTTATTTCTGAACTTGAAATAAGGGGAAAAGTATGTTTTTACATTTTTCATTTTGAGTTTTCTCTTTTGAAATGCCTTTTCAAGCTTTACGTTGTAACAAAAGAGTCTAAAAAGTAAAAAACAAACAACCAACAAACAAATAAAAAATCCAACCCCCTCCCAAATACATCAAAAGCATGCAAGTAAAAAGTTTAGTTTAGGGTTAAGTTTTCTTTGGAAATTTGATATTTTTTATTTTCATCCCAATAAAAGATAAGAAAAGAGTATAGATCAGCAAGAAATGACTCACAGTCATGCTGTATAATGTGAATTTTAGGTAAACATTGTTTTTCAGAAAAAAAAAATCCCATTTTCTGAGGTTCATGAGAAGAACTTTTGTTCTGAGTGCTAATACTTTGTCTAATATTGCTAAGATTAAGATGTCCTTTAATTTTCTGAAAATCATACATCAATGGTTTCATTCCTGATGTAATCAAGATAATTAGAAAAAAAGGGAGTTTTATTAGCTCCATGCCAGAATTTTTAAATATCTGGCAAAGCAGCTATCATAACCATTAATATTACTTATATTTGTAAGTATTCATTATTTTATTAGTTTTGTTGTCCCATGAACAGGGTTTGTTTACCCAGTGTGCAAGCCAATAGCACACAGAGGCGAGGTATTTTCAAACTAATTTCATTGATGTGCACGAATGGGTCCCTGTTTCAAGAGAGCACACCCTCACTCGTAATTATACACTTAACTCACGCATATTCATTGTTATTTTCCTTAATGATTAGTTCTTTCTTCTTCGCCCCTCATGTAAATTAGCATGCAGACTGTCTTCTTCCTTCATTCTCTTCTTTTGCGTAGGACGTATCATCTGAGTAGGTGGTCAATGTGTCGGGGGTCGTGATGTCCCCTTATAGGAATTACCTTTTACCTACTTCTTCCCTAATCTTGGCAGTTCCAAGTGGTTCTTCAAGGTTTATTGACCAGACCACAATCCATTACCTTTTCTGACACAGCCATCCTCCTTATTTACAAAGCACCACTGTCTAGTAGTTAGTTCCTAAACCCTAAATCATGTCTAGTTACTGTTTCGCTCTTTTACATATTAACTGATGGGGGCTGTACACAGGACTTCAACAGCTCCCTGGTTATTTCAATCATATTATACATATTAATTGATAACAGTATAATATAGTATTAGAATAATCCAGGGACAGAGAATCATAGAATCATAGAATGGTTTAGGTTGAAAGGGACCTTAAAGATCATCTAGTTCTACACCCCCTGCCCTGGGCAGGGACACCTTCCACTAGACCAGGTTGCTCAAAGCCCCATCCAACCTGGCCTTGAACACTGCCAGGGATGGGGCAGCCACAGGTTCTCTGGGCAACCTGTTCCAGTGCCTCGCCACCCTCACAGTAAAGATTTTTTTCCTAATATCTAATTGACTTCTACCCTCTTTCAGTTTAAAACCGTTACCCCCCATCCTATCACTACATGCCCTTGTAAAAAGTCCCTCTCCAGCTTTCTTGTAGGTCCCCTTTAGGTACTGGCAGGCTGCTATAAGGTCTCCCTGGAGCCTTCTCTTCTCCAGGCTGAACAACCCCAACTCTCTCAGCCTGTCTTCACAGAGAGAGGTGCTCCATCCCCCTGATCATCTTCATGGCCCTCCTCTGGACCTGCTTGAGCAGGTCCACGTCCTTATGTTGGGGGCCCCAGAGCTGAACGCAGTACTCCAGGTGGGGTCTCACGAGAGCAGAGTAGAGGGGGAGAATCACCTCCCTCGACCTGCTGGTCACAATTCTTTGGATGCAGCACAGGATACTGTTGGCTTTCTGAGCTGCAGGTGTGCATTGTTGGGTCACGTTGAGCTTCTCATCAACCAACACCCCCAAGTCCTTCTCCTCAGGGCTGCTCTCAATCCACTCATGGCCCAGCCTGTATTTGTGCTTGGGATTGCCCTGACCCATGTGCAGGACCTTGCACTTGGCCTTGCTAAACTTCATAAGGTTCACCTGGGCCCACCTCTCAAGCCTGTCAAGGTCCCTCAGGATGGCATCCCTTCCCTCCAGCATGTCGACCGCACCACACAGCTTGGTGTCGTCGGCAAACTGGCTGAGGGTGCGCTCAATCCCACTGTCCATGTCGCTGACAAAGATGTTAAACAGCGCCGGTCCCAACACCGACCCCTGAGGAATACCACTCGTCACTGGTCTTCACTCGGACATCGAGCCGCTGACCGTGACCCTTCAAGTGCGACCATCCAGCCAATTCCTTACCCAGCAAGTGGTCCATCCATCAAATCCATGTCTCTCTAATTTAAAGACAAGGGTGTCGTGCGGGACAGTGTCAAACGCTTTGCACAAGTCCAGGCAGATGACATCCATTGCTCTTCCCTTATCCACCAACACTGTAACCCTGTTGTAGAAGGCCACCAAATTTGTCAGGCACAATTTGCCCTTTGTGAAGCTATTCCAAATGACCAGAAGAAACCTGGACAAAAGCATCCTGTCAATATTTTAACAGAGTGCACAAGAGCGTCTGTTTAATTATATTCTTTAGCCTTTAGTTCCAGGCTCAATCTACTTATCTAATGACACCAAAATTGAGGGTTTAACTAATACAATACACTATCATTCTATAACAACCGTTACCATGAAAAAATTGTTGAGTGCTCCCCAGCACTACACTGAGATCAAATAGTTAGATACATTGGCAAATGCAAGTATGGTTATTTCCTTTGTCAGTGAAGGTACTTGAAATAATATACATAAATAAGGCTGTGTTTACCATTCCATCATTAGTAATATCTAAAGGTGACTTATCTTATTTCACTACAGCTATTTGAAGAATTTGTATAAAGCTGGTACAATCCCGGGGTCAGACATGGACCGGAGATCTAAAGGGACCCACACTCAGTGATGGGTTATGCTCAGCTTTGAAAATTAAAAAAAAAAAAAAGAAAGAAATTAACAGTTTTTCTAGTCTTTTGCCCTCATTTTCCTTTGTTGCTACTGGAACACAGGCTTAACCGTTTTTTTGTAGCCCTTCATCAAGTCTTGGCAGCTTATCACCGGCTCCAAGGCAGGATACGGGTTAGCAGAGTATTAGCTCTGTGTCGTCTTCACTTGAGACCAAAAAAACATTCAGTCAGCTAATGAAAGATATAGTAGACCTGGCAGTTTATTATAAATCCTGTGCACTCATAAATGGTCCCAACAAGCAGGTACACTTCTGCAGCTCTCTGATCGTCAGTCAGGCATTTCAGGGATGCGCAGAGGATAATGTTCCCTTTAGATCCAACTCTGTCCTTTGCTAATCTCCTGTCAGCCAAATTCTCCTTGCTCTTCTCCATTTTGCACCATGTTTCATTTTAGAAATCCTTAATTAGACACTGAGGCAGGTTACAAAGGCGTGACGTCACTGATGAGTCAGCATTTCAGCCAACAATTGCCAAAGTTTTTTGATTTTTTTTTTAAGTCCCAAACTCAAGAAGTGCCTGGCTCTACAGCTCACTTTTTGAGTCTTTGAAATGCAAATAAGTCCAGTAGACTGAAACTCAGTCTGAATTACTCAGAAATGTCAGAACAAGAAAGGCTTTGCAAGTGCAATGCCCTATTTAACAAAACTTTTTAAAAAGATCATGGTGGAAAGCGTGGAGTTCGTCACTTGAAAGTCTTTAAAAAGTGGTCTGCCTAATCACAGTTACCAGACCTTTCTGAGCAAGATTTTGAACATACAGGTATAAAAGTGTCCTCAGCTGAAGTACACAGTTTGCATCCAGTTCACCAAAGACCATCTTAAAGGTTTTATGCATAGTGTGGTGTAAGTGTGATGGTGCAAAGGGTGATGAGCTCGACAAGTTAAGGGTCAAATCCTCAAAACCAGCTTTATTCAGCCATGATTTCTGCAATTCACATTATGCTTCAGTGGTGCACAAGAAAAGTGACCTCAGTCCCAGTTAAGTCCCACTTCTATGAGGAGAGGTGAGCAAATGTGTGAGTATCCCCTTGACTGGACACTTCTCTGACAGACTGCTTCCTCCCATGCAATAATTAGTAGGAGTTAACTCAACGCAAGAATTTGTTCTTATAATATTTTTTAGAAGCATGGGCCTTCAAAACCCACACCAACCAGAAATATCCTACGCAGTCATTAACTGTATGATTCACCAGATGTAAATGTTATACAAAAATATCGATGTGGACACTCATTCCCAGACAGGTGACAGCTGATCTCCTCCTTTTCCAGAGTGTTTAAATACACCGGTGGAATACCCTTATGTGCCATGCTGTTGCTTTATTCCCTCACAGATATGGGGCCACCTCCCCTTTTCCCGGCTGCTCCTGCTCATTCTCCCTCTCCGACTCCCGTACTCAGTGCAATGCCCTAAGCCTTCACGCAAGCTGTCAGCTACATCGGTCTACAAGTAAAACACGTTACAAGACAGACAGCTTTCCTTAGGTGAACAGAATAAAGGGATAGAAAAGATGCAGTGGCTTATAATTTACTCGCCTTTTACGAGGCAAATAGCCCAGATTGTTCTACAAAGGCTTTTCAGAGCAGACATTTAAGGTTAATCTCAAGGTGAATGCTTTGTAATATGACTGTAAAAGGCTGTTAGTTTTCTAACCCACTGAATACTTCTGGAGAGTCAGGGTATATAACGTGGTGGCCGCTGCCATCAGGGCTTGGAAGCTGCTTGGCAGAGCTCTGGGTGACAGCCACCTATCTGCCCTCCTGCTCCACCTGGGGAATGCTACCTGGGCAAAGAGTGGTTTGCCTTTCAAACAGAGCCCTTCTCTATTTCCAGGTGGGTTCACTCAAGCAGTCTCTGTAAGAACTGCCTGAAAGAGAATGGATGCAATCGCAAGCCCTACAGCAGCTCCTTGCAGAGCTAGAGTTGGTGTTGCCCACCAGGCTCTTCTACCTTGCATCCCACAGATCAGTAAAGGCTGCTGGGTATCACTTAGTTTCCCACCTAATTATACACCCTTGGGATCTCTAAATACAAGTGTTTTCCTACTAACATAGCCAGGAACGCATCTTCAGGTGACGAGAGCAGCTCATTGCTTTATGCTGAGGTGAAGCCTTAGGTCAGAGTTTTGCTGCTACAAAACACAGATGAGCTCAGCAAAGGTCTTTAAGAAAACAGACCTTCTTAGACCTAATTTCAACCACCAGTGAGCAGTTTGTGCCATCATTCTTTCTCACCAGTCAACGCCTGTGAGCTCAGCCATTTCGCCTCACCCAGTAAGTTACTTCAGATCAGTCCTGTCAAGAATATAAATAACTTTTTTATTTCAACCCATTGCCATTCCTTCTCCTCCAATGGATTCAGAGATCGAGCATCCCACTGGAACAGCAGAGAGAAATTCATCCCCTTGAGTCCAAACACCTGTGCACCATCTCACTTGCATGATGATTGCTGCAGCCGTGGTGCAAACACTGCATCTTCCACGTCATTTGGCGATTTATAAACATAGCTGAGAAACTAATGCAGGTATGCGCTATGGCTGCCCGTTTACTCCCAGCTTCTTGGCATCTCCCATATATTTGAAGAACAAAACAAAACAAAACAGATTATAGGAAAAATGAAAGACTGTACCGTGAGATACCTGCTCAGAATAGAGTGATTAATTCAAATTAGCATAGGGACCTTAGTGGGCCGCAGGGACACGATGATGAATGTGAAAGATACTTCATGCTAGAATAACAAAGTAGACTTATTCAGTTCCATATATTACAGCAATTAGAGGAAAAAAAAAATTGGCTGTGCAATATTTCCATGGAGGTACATCTATATCCATCCTTAGTGTGCTTATCTTTAGCCCCAAAACCTTACCCCCGGCGCTTCGTACCTCTTCCCAGTCAGGCCCCTGCCATGCCAAGCCGCCGGCACCCATCCCTGTGGACACGAGCCAGCCTCCCCTCGCTCCAGCAGGTTTCACTTGGCTCCGTCACACCTTCTTAAAGGAACATAAAACAACTGCGGAGAAAGTGCAAACAAACAGGAGCTGCCACATACATGTTCTGGAAGAGCTTATTCCTGTGTGGGAAGTGCTACAGCGCCCTAAAGAGCTTTTATATCTGTGTAAGCATAACGCCTTGGGACCGTGCCAGCAGTGCCAAAGGAGGAGAATATTACATCCCTGGTTAATCTGACTATGAAAACTTTGTGCAGGCCAAAATTAGGTTTTATTAACATTGTTCATTGCTCACAGACTGTGCCAGTGCGTAACGCTGAAACGGGATGAAGAATGTCCTGCTTCCGCTGCTTGAACTGATAAAAAACTGAAATAGTAGTCTGCATGTGTGCATGTTGGTTATACATGCTCAGAAGGAGACCTTCGTGTGTCACGCAGGAGCACCGTGACCTGAGCTCTGAGGCTGCCTGGTATCCACAAAACAAACAAACATTGCACAAAAAGTTCTACCCGCCCTATATCTGGAAACACTCTGATTTGAAGTACCATGTGCAATCAGGTTTTTTTACCATGCATTTTTAACGAATGGGGAAATGTCCTGACTAAAACCTGGAAATTTATATTAATAAGGATGAATCAGTAAATAAAAACATTCAAATGCAATGTTGTCCCCTATGGCCAAAGACAATACCTTTTATTTACCTTAGCACAGTGGAGTCACTGAACTGATAAATAAATAATAACAGCCAGCACAGAGACTACTGTCGATGTTATGCGCCAAAAGAAACAACGCACTACTTTTGCCAGGAGCAAAGACAAAAACCAATACCTTGCATAGTATGGTTTACAAAGTAAAATTTAACTATCCTCTAAAGTAATTAGCAAGTGCCTGAAACAAGTAAACAGAGAATAAAGGACATCTCCTGTTTCTGCATCTCGGACTGTCAGCCACGGATTGGGAGGGTGAACCTGTTTGACAGTGACAAGGCAGCAGCAGAAAGCGTGGCACCGCTCGCTTGGCAGGATTTCATAAAACCACAGCTCTTTCAGAAGGGCAAATTAGCTGTTCTTGTTCTTCTTTCTGCCCCTCCTAAAATATGCTGTCTGCATCCAAATAGAGACATAGGGACACAAGACAGCTGGGCTGTCAGGGATCCTGCTAACCTAGATCTGTCAAGGTGAACATGTGAAAGACTTCAATTTTCCGTAGACTGGCTGGAGGAGGAAAATGATGTGCTGTCCTTACTAAGCTGCTGCCTTCGGGGAGTCAGTAAGCTTTCAGCAACACTCACTGGTGTTTGAATACATAACATATTCGACTTTTTACGCACAGTGTGAGGATGCAGCCATTAGGTGCCCACATGGAGGGGGCTGCTACTGCTAAGAGAAGACATGGGGAAAAAAAATCATGGCTTGCTTTGTTGCGTGGAAGGAACAGCCAGGGTTGGTTCATACTTCACAGGTTTTCTTTACCTGTGGCCCAGGCACCCACTCTGATAGAATCAGACTCCCCGAACCAAAAAGTTAACAATCCCAGCAGCATTGACTCAGGTTTTAATCTTTCTGCAGCAGAAATTACTTAAAGGCTGAGTACTATACGTGCTGGCATCCTTTGGGACAAAATGTTAAAATGGGGAGTCGCATCTGTTCCATTTGGACATTAAAGAGCTGGTGGCGTTTTGGTTACAAGCTGGAGTTCACCAGTCTTCCAGGCTTCTCCCAGAGATATTGCTTCAAATTCTGCCCACATTTTCTGTGAGAAATCATTGAAGTTAAATTTTTGCATAGTTTTCTAAGATCCATGCACAGACAGAAGCACAGTGGTACACGCACCACTCTAGAAAAGATAAGAATTTTACGAAAATAAGAATTAGAACATCAACTGAAGAAAAGGCTACACAGGTAAGTCGTATCCTGACAGCATGCTCAGCAGATATCTTTTGCAGATAAACCTAGTCAATACTAGGATGAGTTAAGAGAATACTTAGAGAAAGCAATAGGTGTTTTCAAAATGGATGGGCCATTAACAGCAGATAATTGAATCCTTGTGGTTAAGAAGTGCCACTGAATTCAATAGGAGCTGGGCATACATCTGAAGCCAACACATGCTTTTGACAGACACCAGATAAGGTGATGGGGGAGCAGCACGATTCTGAGCAATAAAAAAAGCATTAGTTTACAATAAAAACTGAAAATACAAATTGAGGCTCAAATGTTTTTACCATGGCCAAACTTTTCTCAAAGTAATGAAAAGCTTGGGTGGAAATAATGTGATTCACCCCCTTTGGTGCTGCTCCATAGACAGACAAAGTCTCCCTTCCCTCAGCTCTGGTCTGGGGAAAAATGAAGTACTGGGCTGTTTCACCAGAGGTCTGAGGTGGAGGAGTTGTAGTTATGTGGGTCTGCCGTAAATTCTCCTTTGCCGTCTACCACTTATGTTGAGGAATATACATACATATATACTTGTAAAGAGTTTGGGTTCAAATTCAGTATCCTTTGGGTCACTTAAATTCACTCCCATAGAAGGAGCAAAAAACCTGCTCCTACATCAACATACCTCTGCTTGTTCAAGAGTTTTGACATCCTCCAGACCAATAAATGAGGTGTTTTATACAGTTTAATGATCTCCCATAGGGAAATGAAAGAATTCACATGATAACCTGACTAAAGCGGTTGCTGGAACATACACCTCAGGCGTACGCTGGCAGATAGATGGAGAAGATTAACTTCCAGCTGTATTCAAATCCAGCCAGTGTTATAGGTCCTTTTTTGCTGCCTGGAGAGCATCTCATTTCATGTGAGCAACCTCCAGATAAAGTCTCGATGGTATCTAAAGGCAGCAATTATCCATCTAGCTGTAATGAATGAGTACAGTGATGCATCACAGTCGACAATGAGAAGCTGATATAAGCTCTGTGATTTATAGGAAAACATTCATTCTGGTGGGTGCGCGTTTGTGCCTGTAAGATCATAGCAGTAGATAAAGCCAAAAACACGACTTCATGGACTTCCTTCATGTTGTGAGCCTTGATTTCCCTACTACAGAGGTCCCAGAGCTGACCTGAACTCTTTGACTACTTCTCTTTGACCTTACCCCATCATTGCTAAACGCACATTAGCATCTTCTTATCCTGTATTTTTTTCTTTGGCTTCAGCTACCATATATTTGATTACCTCCCTACTTAACTAAAATCTGCACTCCAAATATTCCTGTTGTCTCTGCTTTTGCTTTGGAATTAATTATGCCTTGTTCTCATCTTTAATTTGGATTATGGCTGTACATTTGCAAAAACGCTTTGCTGGGAATGCATGCAGCATATATTGCCAGCAACTGTTCTCAAAATATGCCTACTGAAGAAGCTCCTATGCCAGTAAAAAAATTGCAAAGTTCGAGAGAGTTGCACAGAACTTACAAGACTTTCTCCTAATTAAAACTTTATTATTTGTATTAAGCATTTGAAATACGAGGTGAATTTATGCAGTCTCAGAATATTATTTTCCTGTAAATTTTGTCAATCCGCAAAGGTATTTCTTTGCTATTTCCCAATATTTCTCCAGTATTTCTACATACCTTTGTAGGCCTCTGTTGATTATAGTTGTAAAATACAAATTAGCTCACAATTCTCTTGAAGACAGTGTTAGGACTAAATCTATAATGCTCTTCCCAATACATTTGAAAAAGACAGAAGTGAGGATTTCAGAGACATAACGCATACTAATGTCTGTACTATGTGATACTTCACAGACATTTTTCCCAAAATAAAAATGATTGATTTAGTCAAACCTTGGATTTTGAATCTGCAATCACTGATAGGCAGATGTTCCCCTGATATAAAATGACATTGTTCCACTGACATTGATGTAGAAAAACCAAAAGACTTTCTGTCTCTTATCTTTGGTTGTGCTTGAACCATTTTGTTTTAAAAACTGCTTTCAAGATCTAAAATTATTATTGATTGAAGCTGATTTTCAGCACATTTTTTGGATGAATCAGAAACCTGACATTTTTTGCCAATTCCACTGGTTATGCATATGGGCCAGAAGAAGAGGAGTCTCCATTGTACAAACTATCCCAGTAATCTTACAACTAAGTATTTTGAAGCAATGCCAGAATGATGTATTGGTCTCCCAAAGGTGACTTACGGTCATAGTTTTGTTTACAGATTATTCCTCTATAATCTCTAGATATTGTTTTATTACTGGTACTGTTCTCTAAAATTGAAGATGTTATATTTTATCACTTGAGACATGTTGAATATAAAATTGCAACCTGCTTGATTCTGCTTTGTGAGCAGTCTACCAGCACCAAAAACTCTCTTTAGCGTGATAAATATCTGTGGAAGCCTCCATTTGTATCAGGAATTAAATAGACAACGAGGAATATGACCACTTGAAAACAATTTGTGTCTCCCCCCCCCAGCTTCCACGTAGTCTTAGCTGTCTCCTAAGCAATATTTAGCTATCGTGAAAAATGCTTGCAGAAATTCTGCACATTTAAAAAAAAAAAAATCACAGATTTTTATCCTTGCAGCTGAGAAGGAAGAAATTATGGTGAGCCATTATGTTTTGGAGAATAGGGAATACCTTGTGCAAGGGTAATGGTGCCAGTGATCCTGCTGATCCTTTTGGGAGCAGTGACCTTTATGAAGAGCAGCAGCATACAGCACCTTCCTTCCCCACCCAAAAGCACTAATCTGCAAAGACAGAGGAGAGATGCACCGAGTCCATAAGCACCTGAGACTAGTTGCTCAGAAGGTAGCCCATGAATATGAAAATCAGCGCACAGAGTGCAGGCAGGTCTCTGGCAGGCAATGTCACCAAGAGCTATGCCCTTCCAGTACAGAGCATATATATATATATATATATATTTTTTTTTTTTTTTTTTTTTTCAGTCCATCAGAATTTGTGCTTGTGCTCTGAGAATTCATCAGCCAGCTATAAAGGCATAACAATAGCTGGTCAAGGACAGAGCATACAATGCCTTTTCACAAGGGGCAAAGGCAATCAAGAGATTTCACACATATTTGTGCTGCCTGAGAAACATCCTTAATGTGTGGGGACACAGACAAGGGTAAGAGCAAGAAAGATAAATTATCTTGCTCGTAGCTACAGTCAGCCTGTGGATAGAAGCAGATTGACACAGTTGAGTACAAGCACCACGAGCCAGAGACTGTAAATACCTGTTAGAGTGCAAGCTGGGCTGAGCAAGGAAAAATGCCTCTCTCCTCCTTCCTAACCCTTCTGCTCATCTTTATCTGTCTCTTCTGGTAATTTTATCATCCTTCTCAGAGGGCAGAGAGGGGATGGAAAGGGTAAGTGGCATTTCTAACCCTGACCCTGAATATTAAGGGTGAGGTATTTAAATCTGTAAGATAGATTTAAGAGTCATCAGCCTCCCGAGACGAGCTCTTAGATTAGCAGCTCTAAAAACTCTTCGGGAATTACAGCTAAACCAACTCGCACAAAGCCTCCCAGTAATCCCATTTTTGCACATTTGCAAAAATGGATTGAGGAGGCCGAGAAATATTCAGTCCTTCTGAAACCTGGTAGCTTAAGTGGCTACTGCTGCAGACTTCAGCTAATTACACTACCGGGTGTGGACCCTACAGAAAGATTTAGACCTGAGAAGAAATATATAAGAAAATGTTGAAAATTTCTTCGAAATATTCCTGCCTGCCCTCTTCCTAAATCCTTCTGTATTCTGCATGTTGTAAAACTGCTTCTGCTTTGTGATGGCTGAGACTTTTGTAGGGAATACTACATACTGGGACAACATCTCATTTGCTGGATTCAGGTCTGGCACTGCACCCATCATTCCTGAGAAGATTAGGATACCAGGAATTGGCCAGATACAGCCAAGAAGATAAGGGCCAACCTTTAGGTTTCGTTGTATCCTTAGCACGCCGGTGTAGCAGAAGCCTCTATTTCGTATCTGACCTAGGACGTAGCCCACCGTGCTGCTTTCGGAGGATGGTCCCTGCAGATGTCACCTTTTTATGGAGCACAGATAGCTTTAGCGGTGCCTTGTGGGAACCCAGAACTAAAAAAAGGTCACTACAAAGCTGATAGAGCTGCTGTGCCCTGGCATACCCAAGGATCTGGCTGTCCTCATCACTTAAGCTACAGAATGGGATACCCTTTTACTCTGTTCCAAACTGTTTGTACAGTTTCCCTTCATGGAAACTAGGTCAGGGGGAGGAAAGCTGCTGAGCATCTAAACCTTGTCCTGTCATTTGCAGGAAACAACTAGGGCATGGAAACCTGGAAACATTTCCACTTATTTCTATGTAACTAGAGGTAGGTACAGCTATATCTATACCTGGCCTGATTAGGGGCTGTGCCTGGGAACATCCCAGAGAATCGTTCAAGAGCGAGCCTCAGCTCCACAAGCAGATGTGGTCCAGAGCTTACGATAAATGTGTGTAATGGACAGGAAAAGTGGGAGTCTTGCTGTAAGAGTTGCCGGTCGCTTTGTCTTCTTACATTCCTGCACTGGAAAAGACATGAGAGAGCTCTTTGTACTGGGAAACTGATGTCCTGAAATTCTGACTGTGTCCAAGAACAGCACAGTATCACCTGGACACATGACCATATGGCAGGTCATACGTGCCAGGTGAAGGTCCCTGGAGAGGAGTTTCCACCTTCAGAATATTACTGCTAATCACTCTCCTCCAGATTGCGACAGGCAAAATGCAGAGGACCCCATCAGACTCATACAGAGGTCTATAAAAGAGCTAACATGTTCTGTACATAGCAAATTTAGTACAATATTGAAATATGAATAAAAATAGAATACATTGGAATAATATTATCAATGTATTTTGAAATACAGCAGTAATACTGTTTGATGGTCTCCAGTTGAATACTCTTGCTTTGTTTCACTTCAACTTTTGCATTTTGTTTTCTCACTTTGATTTGGAACTTATTTCAAGTACAAAGAATTTACCACAAAACAGAAAAAAAATGTTGCTCATCAGTCAAAAGCAAACACTTTGCATTTAATGTGGAAACACAGCTCCTTAAAACAACATGAATCCCTGATCAAAAGAGAAACTTCATTGTTTTTCAAAATCAAATATTAGTGATTACTGTAAGGATCACTGTAAATACCATCTACACGAGTGCTCAAGGAGCCCATTGAACTCAGGATCTATTCACAAAAGCAGCTATGCTAATAACCATAAATTAGACCAGAGTTTACTGAACGTTAAGGTTGCTGAATATTAAACAAGAAACTTGTAAATTCCAACATAGCTGATCATCCTCTAGATGAACCAGTGAATAAAATCATCCCCGAAGTGTTCAAATTCATGCACTGTTGAATCACATTTTTCATCTCTGATTGAAAAGCAGAATGACTCTATGTTATCTTAGTTTTATCTCCATGGAGAGCTAAAGACAGCTACTGTCATCTTGTATGCCAGGTCTGTCGCGCTTGGGACATCTTGCATCGGGAGCCTAAGAGTATTGCAGTTTTTAAGTACAGTCTTCTCAAAAGCAAGATACAAGCTCTGAAAAATTCTTACCAAAAGAGGAAATAAGAAAATCATTCCTTAAGTTGCAAGTCAGATGGAAAGGCACACTTCTTTGGCGTTTCATTTCTAGGGAAAAGAAAAACAAAAATCATAATCAAATGCAACGGTTCATGATTAAAAACACAATTAAACCAAAACATCACAAATAACGTCTGCTTGCTGTAATTGTAACTTAAGACACAGAACTGACTGCCTTTGAGACAGTTCTCATTGTCTGCTAGAGCCCATATGCTTCCTTAGGTACCATGTTGATAACTGCTTACAAAATGCTGATAGACATATATAGCTGAAATATTGGTGGGCTAACTGTAAAATAGCAACAAAAACATTTTACTTATGAAAACAAATAAGTTAATGACAATAGTTTTTAAAAATAAATAAATAAATAAATAAATAAAGTTTTCATTATTACGATGAAGTGTGACTTGGAGTCAAGGCCCATAAAAGAGATAAAAGAGAAATTGCGTGGTATCCGAAAACCGATCACCCCACCCTTCCTCTTCTTTTTTTGTTCTCTGTAAAGAGAAGAGCCCCAACGTTCACATTAAGGCTTTGAGTGAACAATTGCATCAACTTGGGTGTAATTCTCCAACAAGGGGAGCCTTCAGGAATTTCCCCAGCCCCCAGGGACAGAGTTCAGGACAGCTGGAGAAGGGTCGTAAGGTGGCTTTGATTTGCGTGGTGCCCCAAAAATACCTGTACATTACCCAGCTGACAGCCTAACGCAGAACAAGTTTGGTGGTACTCAACGAGCCCATAAGCAAAAGGATTGGACTAGTGAGATCTTCATTTTTATGCTGGAGGAAGCGTGTCAAAAACAATGCCTTTGCTATTAAAAATTAATTGTCTTAAGCAGTATATGACATTAAAACGTAAATTTACAGCTCACTCTTTTAAGGTGCTGAACCATATGGCTTTAATCCACGGAGGCATTAATGCATGTACTTAAACTTTGTACGTGTGTAGTTTTATTGATGTAAGCACTTCACTAAAAGGGGCCAGATTACAAAGCCTCTTTGAGGATCTAGCCCCCAACAGTGAAAAGAAGTAGTTTAGACCAAAGACATCAGAGTGGGCTAGAGCCCACGTGTTATTTGCATTTCGAATGAAAGCATTTTAATAATTTAATCACTTTTGAAAACCATTGTACAGAGACGATCCCTAGTCATTCTGAGGAACTAAGTCCTCTTAAATTCTAATTCTTACCCTTCCGCTTATTCACAAAATAGCTTTAAGAAATATCTTGCCATGCCTCAGCTTTTCCATCTCTACAATACTTACCTCAAAGGGCTATTGTGCATGTCATTAAATAATGCTGGTAAAGCACTCTGAAGATCTGCACTGGTATATATATTCTAAGAGAAATCATTATTGTAGTGTTAGTACTATATGAAGTTTGATACAAATCCATGAACTGTACCATTGGTTACAATTCTTTAAACACAATTTCCAGCATAAAGACATTAAGTGTAAGAAATAGTTGACTACTTTAGAACATAGTTCTCCAAAACCTTTATTCTTATAGCTATATTATATTCAAATGTCAGAATATATCCAAACTCCTATTTTTATTTTAGCTTGGCTGATTTATTGATGGCTGTGCTTAATTTTTAAAACATTCTCTCCTTTAGAAATTAGTCTTCTGTCAACCTTTCTAATGTACACAGTCTGGAGTCACAGCGTTCATCTTAAGCAGCTTAGCATTAATGTTTAATTCTGCAGTCTTTACCCTGGCTGTGCAGAACAGTTTGATAGTTTATGTCTTTTGCAATCAGCAGCTAACACATATTCCTGTATTCTCAACTGTACTGATAGTAAGTTGCCATTCTCTCCCACTCTATTTTCCCTGGTTTTTCCCTCTGTAATTTCTACCTGGTTTAATACCCATATAATTTTTCAATAACAGATAATTTTGAAAGCCAGCAATGGAAAATGCTGAAGTACACAGGCTCTCTGGCCCTCTTTGGATGCCGGAGTTCACGAGATGCTCTTGAATCAGATTGTCCAAGCACCCGCGCACGTGGTCAGCTTATTTGCTTCTGTGGGTCATCCCTTTGCCACTAAGGGCTTTAGTCACCTCAGTCCTTAGCGTTAAGAGTAGCTCCTTTCCCACAGAGCAGACCTTCACACGAGTATTATTCTTGTTTTAACAAGCAGAAACAATATCTTAACCCTCTCTCACACTTCATAAAGGACAACATAAAACATGGGGTGCCTTACGCACCGACACATGCTCCCCAGGGGAATTTAAGTTCGCTTAAATGCACTGCTTTGCTTCATTTTCCATATCCTCTGTCTACATTAATACACGTCATACACACACATTTCTTATACACCCCAGGTTTTGCTATCTGCTAGAGTCCAAACCCAAGCAAACTCCCTTTTTACCCTAGAAGAGTTTTAAGGCTGCTACTCTGAAGTATATGGAGATTGGGTAGGTCCTCATTCAACAAAGTATATGCTTAACATTAGCCCATGCTTATCTTCTATTAAACCTAATAGGACTAGGCACTTGTTTAATGTTAATTATACACTTATGTGTTTTATGGATTGGGGCCTGGATTACTTATTTGATTACAATTAGGCCTGTGATTGCATGTTCACTGAGCTGAGACTATTCAGCAATGAGCCTGCCTGCTTGCCTGCTCCCCACCTACCCTCCTCGTGAGTCACAGAAGCTGCTGCGTCTGCGGTGCTGAGGGGTTTCCATTAGCCTTGTGGTGATGACGGATTCTGTTCTTTTCACACATTCAACTACAAAAATAAAAATGGCGTTACTCCTTTTCTCAGTGCCTTGTGACCATGTACAGAGAGAAAGCTTTCTCAATGAATGAGAAGGTTAGCAAACTATCCCCAAAACACAAACCTTTAGTACATGAATATACACACACATTACTTTTATCCAGGGAAGCTGTGAACAAGGTGAACTCTTCTAACCTCACTCAAAACTATCATACTAAAACCAAGAGAATAAATGCTCTAGGGAAAAAGAAGAGGCAGAGCAACAAGGAGCTCTTACCCCTTCCACTGTAAAAGCAGAAACTTCAGGGAAGATGCTCCTGTCCTGTTAAACGCTAACAGGCTTAGAGCTTAGTGTGACTGCAGCAATTTAACAGTTGACCTTGCAGAGTCAAAAACGACTGTCAGCTGGAAACAATATTAATTATAGTGGTACAACAACGATGCATTTAAAAATCATTTTACAGAGGGTAATGATTACAAAGTTTTTTAAATAGTTCATTTCTTTATGCAAAGTGTCTTCTCTAGACAAACACATTAAGAAAAAAACTGATATCCTCGTCAGAATTGTCTTGCGGTTAAGGTAACAGATTGGGAGTCATTTCCGAGGTCTATGTCCTTTTCGTGTCTTATCTTTGAGAGACAGATTGTGAACCAGTTATTCTCATTGATGAGTAGTACTCGCACTAGTTGTTCCATACAAAATAATGATACAGCTCATGCAGGCAGTCATCCATCACTGCAAAAAAGACATTCTCAATGTAACCTTTAGATTGCATGAGATGTTCAGGAAAGTTACTATCTCCTCCTGCATTTAGCACAAAGGTCTCCCTGCAGCTGGTGTGCCAAAGTATCTGCAACGTAGGTAAAGACAGCTTCAACAGTAGCCAGACAATATCTTTCTAGAATATTTAAGTAAAGGTTATTACAGGTAAAATATTAAATTCTCAATATTTTCTACAGTAAAATCATTATAGTCCACATCCCTACATCTATTTGAGGTCTCAAGAACAAATTTCAGGCTGAAGTATAAAAGAAAAGGAATAGTTAAACACTGATTCATATATGAAAGCTTGGTTTGTTTTTTCATAAATGACAATCATTCAAACTATCAATCATCTGGAGAGGAAGAATCAGCAGGCAATCTAATTCAAGGAATTAGATTGTAATGCCTGATGTAGATCTACCAGTTAATTTAAATAATGAGTCACCTGGTAGGCAATCAAATCTAGGTCAGGACATTTAGCAGGCTGAAAATAATGAGTCTAACAGCAACAGAGCTAACAAAACAATCCCGATAATAATGACAGCACAGAATGACAGTCCTAACATAATCAGACAGCGTGCACAAACTGTAAATAGACAGAGTAAAGAGAATGAACTTGCGTAGGGAGACAAAACATATTCTCCAATGAAACTATTATAGAAGAATTATGTTTGGTTAAAAGGAAGCATAGTGACAATCACAGTGAGGACATACAATATTTATATGTTCTTACTGCATCCACGATATCTGTGAAAGCATTCTTTTCCAGCCTTCTTTTTTTTGTTTTGTATGTAAAGCAAACACAGTAAAGTTTGATTGTTGTCGGGTTTAGGAAGTGAGGCAGAAAGGCAAAATTTTTCCTGGTGTCTTTTCTTGACTTTTGCTTGTATTGATTGATGATCTTGATTTTAGAAATTGCTTCTTGGTTCAAGAAAGTAAGATTAGTGGGGGGGGAAGAAAGTAAACGTTCAAATGCAGCTCCCCCTACAGTCCTCTTTGCCTCAGTGTATAAATGGATAGGTATATTAGAAACAGTTAATAGGAACAGGCGCCAGAGACAGAGAATTTCAAGCCTGCACCCTCACTAAATTGATGTCACGGAGCCTTGCACCTTGTGCTCTCTGAGCAACCCAGGGGCTGTAACCAAATACAGACACTTCTGCTCCTTAAGAGTACAAGCAAACGATTTGTTTAAGTAGAAAACACTAGATGTCAGCAGTCCTCCTCGCTCTCCAAAGTGTGCTCCCAGCTCAAGAACACAGCACTTTTTTTTTTTTTAGCTAATCTGGCTGTGCCTGGCCAGGGGCACAGTTACCATTTTATGGGGTTTTTTAATCTCCGCATAGTCCTGCCTGCGTCTGGCTGCCGCAAGGTGTTTTCTTCTTGTGTTTGTTTTCAGTCTCGTTCATTTGCAGAAGTAGAGCACAACTCATTTGGTTGGTGTGTCGGGGACCTGGGGTCTGAAAATGCTCTTAAATACTGTCCACTGGGTAAAGCACGTCACCTATACTGAGGGGATGCCAGCTCTACATTCCTTCCTTCCCCAGTGGTCCGGTCCAGAATTTTAAAATGTTTTTTGGTTGTTTTTTGTTTTTGTTTTTTTTTTGTATTAAGAACAGCTTTGGCTTACCAGCAGCATTACTAAGTTATTCAGATAAAATGTGGGATGGCAACAGATTTACCTATTGAGATGCATTTTATAATCCATTACCCATATGATGCTCCAGGCAACTGGCGCTCTGTTGGCTTGTTACTAACGCTGGTTTGTTGAGTTTATTCAGCTTAAACTAATAGGGAAGCATATAGAAGATGACTACCAAATAAATATTCTTCAACTTTGGCACCTCATTATGCCTTCAACTTTGGCATCTCATTATGTCTTAAAATGAATGATGGCGCTTCTTTTCATAACTCCAGGTAGCTAGCCAATGTTGAACAGCCCATTTTTTCCCCTTTGTGAGCTGTTTTTTTAGTTTATAATTACAATTTCAGTTTTAAAAACATTGTTGAGTTACATCCACAGATTTAAAAAAGATAGGGCTTTGTAGCTCAGCTTCATGTTTCCAAATGTGTCACCGACTTCTTTGCTCCTTCAAGAGAATCTGTGGGAGCTCTGGTGACTCCTTACATCATGCTTTTTTTCTTTGAAAAGTCAAAAGGGAATGATCAGACTTTATTTTTACTTACATCAGTGAGAATTATATTTGCCTATGGACTGGATCTATTGTGGTGATAAAGCAGTATCTGGTAGCTGCTTGCAAAAACTTCGTCAGGTTTCAGTAGTGCAAAATGGGTGACACAGAGTCTAAACTGGATTTTACAAAGATCTAAAAATTTCATCTTCTATGACAATCTTAATCATTGGCTTAAGAGTTAGCCATAATATTTCCATTTTGTTTACCTTTTCGCTTCATTTTCACACACACACAAAACAGTGAAAGCAATTCCTAAAGCATTCAGTATCAAAAGAGCAAGAGCTCTGCGTTCCAGCAGCAGCACAAGCTGAATCACGCTTGGATCATAATATCCATGGCCAAGGGGGCCTGACACAGTGCTCGGGGCAACAGATGCTGGATCAAGAGATTCCAGCTATTCCTCCAGTTCTGTTAATGATCTTCTGTCTTTCCTCACTGAAATCTTTGTATATTTTTGTGCTAATTCCTCTCTCAACCTCTGTTTATTTGCAGATTTCTTTTAGGACTTCTGAGCTCTACTGCAACGCAAGTGGTAAGAGGAGCAAGAGATTGCAGACGTATTACTCCATCTTCCCTACTCCGTACTGAAGTAGGAAACCCACAGTATTACAAACTCAGATGTTGTTGTTATTTAATTTTATTTTAGGTTAATCTGTTTTATGTGTTCTCAAAGTTAACAAGAACTTCCTAATACAACAGAGAAGTTGAGTTCATTGCACAAAGTAGGCTGTGGAGTGTTTTGAGGTCCACTTAAAAGAAGGGAGCCTTGTAAATGAGAAATGATAACCAAAGAGTAGACCGAACATTTTAGAATAGATAAGAAAGCACCAGCCTGTATGGACAAGGTGGAAATCACAACCTTATAACTAGTCCCCATATTAAATTTGTATGATTCTTGTTTCACAAATATTGGAGCCTGTCATAACTTGAGAGGAGTACATTTAAGTTGTAAGTAGTAAAAACATTTGGCTAGCTGGCCTGCTAAAATGATAATCCTTGAAATAGTAATTTTCCTCTTTTTACTTATATTTTAGAGTTTATAGATGCCTGAAATAGTAATGCCATATGTAATTCGCTTTCTAGCCAAGCCTACTTAAAATGCTCGTTCAAAAGTAATAAGCGCATTATTTTTTCTAATCAGGTCCCCTTGGAATGAAATCATGGAAAAAATGTTCCTGCCAGTTCATGCTGATTACCTGTGTGTCTCATTATTCTAAACCCTATTTGACAGCTGCACAGTCATAACTGCCTTTCAACAAGAACTACCACTGAGTCTTTTAAAAATAATTTTATTTCAATTTCTAGCTAGTTCTAGCTTAAACAGCACATATAATTGCCTAATAAGCAGTTCATAAGACGAACATAATTTCAAAGTAAAATGTTGGACCTATCCAGTCTTTGACAGTAACAGAAATTAGAGATGCCTTTTAAGTTCTCCAGTGCAAGTTATTCTGCAACAGAGGAATCAGCAGTCTGGAAACTCGTTAGAATACTGATTAAACTTTCAAAGTATGCACAGAATTAAAAAAAAAATAAAAATATTGTTAATATTAAGCAACTACTGAACTTAAAAGGTAAAATTTATTAACTGTTTCCAAAGTAGTAGTAGGCTCTAAAATAATAAAAAACCCAACAGGTTTGTTATGTGGACAGGGAAAACTTTCCACGCCACTGGAAATTGCTGTTATTTTGTTATCACATAAAATATCTGTACAAATATACAATGTACCATATGCAGGGTCTAATTTTGTCTGATCTCCTGTGTAACAAAAGCCACAACACTTAATCCATGGATTTTTTCTTTTAGCTCAATTATGTGTGCCCGACAAACTCCCAGTTTCAAAAAGCCACATTATCTTGAGGAGCCCTGGGAGATGATGGACTGGACAAAGTTGTGTTCAATCCTTGAGGTTCTTTGGGAAATTTCCTAAGGACTTATTACAGGTTGACTTCGGTCACCGGTGTCAGAATATCTCACCTTCATTGCTTCGTCCAATGCGTGTCTGGGTCTGTGCATAGGTAATGGATCCTCTTGGTCACCTGCGAGCCAGGTCGCAGAGGAGGACCAGAGTCCTTCAGTGTGGAGCTGGGATGGAACTGTAAAATATTTTGGAGTTCATCATATCCAAACAAGGCATAACCACAGATCTAAAATCCTAATTCACCAGGTTACTGGTGACAGAGTAAGTCCCTCACTCACCTTGTGGATTTTTGTCATGTCGTGATTCCTCTAATAATTAAATGTTAAAGTCCAAAGCCTGAAACAGAGATAATGGCTAAGGAAACTATGCCATACTTTTCTTCTTTTGAATGGCCGAGGTGCTGAGTAGTCTAGATAATGTGTTTCCTGCCAGTGTGAATCATTGCAGGATGAATAAAAACTTTTGGCAAGTACCAAGAGAAACAAAAGTGGCTGGCAGATCAGGTAAACTACCAACCTGGGCATTTATTTAACATCCAGGAGCGTTTTCTGTATCTGGAAGACAATAAAGCCAGTTACTACAGGAGATACACTGTAGGAAGGCAGAAGAATCTGTTGAGATTTTTAATGGGAATGCTTTTCTGTTGAAAAAAAACTGAATTCTGGAAATAGATGCATTTTGTCAGAATGTCTTGACTCTGATCAAACTGTAGAAATAAAAAAGAAAGAAAAGAATTAAACCTCAATGATTTTCATAAGGTCATATGCACTGGAATATCTCCATCTGTGATTTTAAATTACTTTTTCTTTTTTTATGATACTATTACATATTGGATGACCATGATGTAAAAATTTCTAAAATTTCTACATTCTGCTTTTACCTGAATCAAAGGGGAGAATTTTGGCCTCGTTTTGAAATAAAATATTGTGTTATTAAGGTGCTACAAATATTTCATGAGATTACTTTTAGTAAAAAAAACCTCAAGAAACTGTAGCTGTATAGAACAAATATTGTACAAAGTGAAATAAAATTGAGCAATCAAAACATAGAAGACATTAGTTAATACAGGAAATACTTTTGAAGAAAAAGAAATTTTTTTCTCCCATCAGCCCAAGATAGAATTGCCTGTGTTTTTACTCCCAGAAAATGAGAAAATAATTTTGTCTATGAGCATAAAAAACCTAATAAACTAAAATTGTAAACTATAAAGTCATAAATCAAATGTAAGACAAATTTCAGAAATGATCAAATAATAATCCATTTTCTGCTATAGATCTGTCTGTAGCTATGCCTGTGAAATAGCCCTTTAACCTGCTTTTCCCCATGGTTTCTTAAAAGTATGGTGTATTCAGTTCCTCAACAAAATTCTTATTAGTTAAAGCATTAATCTCTGGTTAATTGTAATTACTTAGCCTGTGGAAAATTTGGAAATGGAATTAGACTGTGACTACAAGTCAAATAAAGTTTGCTTTTACTATTGATTTAAACATTTTTGAGACAGATGTTCAATATGGTTTGCTTAGCTTTTTTTTTTTTGGTAATGCTTGGTCAATGTGCTGAATAATAATTGAACTTGATCCTTACACAAATTTTTGTATCGCATATAAGTTACCTCATAATCATCAATTTTCTTAATAATAGAGGACAGCACATATATTGCTTTTCCAATATACCTGCACAAAATTACAAACCAAGATATTTTTGAGCTTCTACACATTGTTGTTCAATTGCATGTACCTGATAATGTTAAAAATTATTTAAAGCCTGCGGTATATACTTTGACACCTTCTTTAAACACTTTTAAGTGGTTTTTAAACACTTTTAAACCTTTTCAGTGTCACAATCCAATGTCCTTTCCTTAGTCTCACAAAATTTTAATTATGCTCAGAAGGCCAGATCCTCAACAGGATTTCAGCGTTGGGATGGGGCTCTGTCTGCATCTGACACTGGATTTTCTTCAGTCATTCAGGGCAAGACTGTGAAAGTTAAGATCAAGGGTTTAATTTTTCCATCACTGAAGTCAGCGTCTGGGGGTTTTTTTTCCTTCTTTTTTTCATATCATCTTTCGTGTTGATGACTTCAGCTATGTTAAAAAATACTGATTTTTTTCACTGAATTTGTTGGAAACTGGATGAGGTTTCTTTCAGAGATAGTCAACCCCTTCCCCTCTGTCCTTCCACCTGTACCACAGAGCCCCCCCACAACGTGGGGCTCCCAAACCTTCTCTACTTCTGGTAGATCATCTGTAATGCAAGAAGTTCATGAGCACCTGAAGAAACGGATTTGTGTCTTGCAAGGCATTGGTTTTTTAACTGAATTACATCAGTGGTTCACCTCTTTCTGTGCCTGAGTCTGCAAGGGGAGAGACATCAGGCTGCCTTACTCACAGACACAAATCAGTGCAAGTCACCAGGCAACGCAGGTGGGAAGAAATTGTAACTGAATGGTGGAGATGGTGTCTAATAAGGTGTTCCACTGTGTCTTTCTCGCTTATCCACCTGCCTATTTCACAAAACCTGTGGGAAGTACTTACTACCCTCGAGGCTCAACACCCCTGTTGAAACTGGATGAAATGAGCCCAGTGGCCTAAAAGTCCATCCACTTGGAAAAACAAAGCAGGAAATAAGAAATTCAGAATAACTGTTCCTGTAAACAATATCTCCCCAGTTTGAGAGCTTGAGATTGGTGATGCAGATGTACATTTACCAAATGCTACATGATTTGAGCTGGCAAAATGATACCATTACAAATTGGTAAAACTGGAATTCCAAAAAGGTTAATTGACTTAATTTTAACAGAAAACTGAAAGGTACTACTTTTTAAAAGTGAAAAGTTTGAGATATTGGTTCTTCCGTTTTCTCTCTTTTTTTTTTTTTCTTAAATACATATAAAGGGGGTGGGGAGAGAAATCAAACTGAGGAAAGGAGAAACCGAAAAAGGAGAAACAAAGCACTGATCAAAAGACTTCAGCCACCACGGTAAAATTTTGCCAAAAAAATAATTTTTTTGCAAAATTTTAAAATGGCAGTAGAGAAAACCTTCCCTGTCATATCATAATGTAATGATATAAAAATATTTATTTTTACAGCAAGTAAACAATTGATTATCATTTAAAGTTACTGCGGAAATTTTTCATGAGCTTCTGAATCAACCACACATTACCACTTCCAGTGGTAGATTATTTCACTTTCTTAAATTCTATTTTTCTAAACTTAAGTCTGAATAATAACAGCATTATTTTCTCTTTTCCATTCAGATTTCAAATATAAAGTTAATGACATTTTATTATGACATATTACTTATTCATGCAGTTTGAATCTCTTGTAAAATACTTACTTTTAAAAGAATATGCGAAAATATTCCCAAATGGGGGAAAAGCATATTTATTTAGAATAATTGGAGTTGATTTATTTTAAATTCAATACTGAATCGATGCTGCTTCTTCAGTCCCGCCATGACCGACTGTAACATGACTCATCTAAGATAGCTATGTCTATTATTATGCGGCAAAAAGGTAGGAGGTATTATTTTTCTCAAACACTTTTAGCTAACTTTTTCTCCATTTCCAGTGAAGGCTAAGGTAATAATTTATTGCTTAGCAGAAAATTACAAGGCTTCCACAGTGACTCATCTATGTTGGTTGGGTTGTATGTGAAAGCAGACGTATAGCTCATCTTTTTCCCACTCATTTTAACCTTTTTTATCCTTAGGTTTAAGATTTGGATACTTTTTGAATAACAAGATGGGTATCAAAATGAAAAGATTTTGACACGTTAAAATTTTTAAGCTCTTCAGCTCTAGGTTGCTACAGCAAGAGCAGGCAAACAAATGAGGCTGACTTCCTGGCCTCACCCTCAGCCCCAGCCTCTCCAGAAACCTGTGCTCGCCATCAAGCTCAAGCCTTATTTATATTCTTTACACCAAAGAACCAGCATTTACAGCAATGCCACAAGACTGCGTGCTTCTCCTTCTCCTTCATCCTTCTTTTTTAACTGAGGAGATAAGATAAAACCCATTAACAAGGATGCAAAGTCCTTCGGATACTCACAGAATTCCCCATATTACCCCAATCCACAAGAAGGGGCTCGGATGCAAGTCGCGGGCCAAATTTCATCAAGCCATGCAGGTCTTCACACTCTTGTCATGAATAATACATCAATAAATAAAAACACATTGCCTTGCTCAGAACTCTCCTACAAAGGAGCTTAGTAATCATGAGTCTGTTCTTACTCACAGACATTTTTACATACACAAATTAAGACAATGATTCAAAGTAAAAACTTGAAGAAAGGATGAATACAAAGCAGCAGAAGTCAAGAGTTACAATATAACTGTAAAGGACAATATCAGCAAAACATTGCATTGGCCTCTCTACATTTAGTCATGATATAATTAATCCAGTCCAAATCCTTTTGTAAAAGAAATAACTAGTAAGATAATTTTAATGAGTTTTAAATTGCATGTTATACTTCACATTCTCTCTAAATTTAAATATTGGCAATAATTCTTCTATCGAAATATTTTCTTCTATTATAATTTCAGTAACTAGAGTGTATGTAAGCCAAGATATGTCTTAGTGGAAGAAAAGAAACTTTGGATAATATATCATTAACCTTAGGCCATATTTTAATCTTCATTTCTAAAGGTTTCCCTTTCTGTACAGTTTATTCATTACACATTGCCCGCTTACAACAAGCAAATTCAGCAAACATTATTTATCAGAGTTCCTTTGTAGGCTAACGGCTGCCTGGGTTTCCTGTTGTGTTGTGGAGGACAAACCAAGGAGGAAGATTCAACCGAAAATAAATGGTCGATGCCCAGGTTTGCACTCTATTTCTTTAAACATAGTGGAAATGTCCTTAAAAGCTGCAAGAACACATGGTAAAGTGTCCCAAGAGGAGACTAATTCATGCTTTGACCTTTTATACCAGTTTGGTTATAGCACGTATTCAATTACCCAATTAAAAAAAAAAAGAGATGAAGAAAACAAGTATAATCTATAGCAATATCATCTTGATGGCTCTGATTCTTCAACTGAGTTATGCCTTACTTAAAGGCTACAATGAGGCCTTCAAAAACTAATAATCCAAGGACAATAATATTTTTTTTGAGAAAATATGCTAAACTGAATCAAACTTTTTTGATCAGGAGCTCTTTTTATGAAACTGTCAAATTTTTCTGTTATATAATATCTGAATTTTCTGCCCACTCCTTACTTTCCTGTCTTCATAAACCTGGAAATAAAAAATACGTCCTCATTTGAAAGGAGGAGGAGATTCTTTACATCAAAGGGTAAACAGTGCATTTCTATCTCGGTAAATGAGGTCATTTTGTTATTACTCCACTCTGCTTTTTTCTTTCTTTCCCTGGATACTGAAGTCTGAAACTAGATTATCTGTACTTCCTTTTCTGAGGAACTGAAAACACAACTTTTGTGTACATCATAATGTTTTTATAACCACAGGGGTTTAAATTTTGTAGTTTGTAGGTAAATGTAGCGCTTTCTTCTAGTTAAAAGAATATATTGTTCTTTTTCTAGCATTTCATTGTGTTATTTAATTGCATTGTACATTCCATTTCCTAGCTGCGTAAAAGTTGCAAAGCCACATGAATCATAATAAAATTTGAGTTTTTTCATATGATACCTGAGGGAATATTGTCATAAACTTTGGCTATATAATAACAATATTTTCAAAAATATCTACTTATTTTAGTTTATTTGGTCATATGATTACAATAGATGCTGGATCTGTGGAGGACATGCAATGGTCTTATTTGAATTGTAGGTGTTCATCAATTTTCAGAATCCAAACTCCTATAACAGGCTTTTTTCTTGGCATCACTGATGTCAACCTGAGTTCTATTGATGAGTCAATGGTACCACGTTCAAGTCTGTAAATTCATGTGACATTGGGAAAGTTTAAGTTTCATCAATACCATATAATAGCAGAGTTTTCAAGAAGTTCTTATCCAACAAGATTTTGTTACAAAAGAAACACAAAATAATCTTCATCACCTCCAAGACTGATGCTAATCCACATTCAATGGGATACCTTACTTGAGTAAGAATTACTGATGCGACCAAAAAAAGTTTGAAGGAGTGGCAGTAATATTTGTTACAATAGTACAAACACTTTCATAACTGAGAAAACATTGATCAGTTTTATTTTTAAAAGAAATTATTGTATTTTTTTCCAAAATTCTATCGTTAGTCCTTTTAAAGAATAGCTGAAGGCCGAAAAGAATTACAATATTCTTCTGTCGGGAAAAGAAAGATTAGATTACCCTTCGTAATTTATGTGAAGGAAATTGTGGCTATTTTGGCCATAAATACAGTCTGTAAGAAAAAAAAAACCCTGAATTTGGATTGCCAGTGCAATGCTATTATGCCAGGGTAATATAATATCCACACAGATATGATAGGTGCTTTCAAAAAAGTGCAGATATGTAACATGATGCAGTACACTCTGTAGATGAAACGTTCTCTCTTAATATATATCCTGCATAACAATTTCAGTATAATAAATGGTGGGTGGATTTCTTATTATTGATTTTACCGTCTCAGATGGTTGGAGGTCAGCATACATTTACACAGGACAAACTACAAATCCCAGTAGCCATAAGTACACTTCCTTGGCCCTTTTTTCTTTTTTTTTTTTTTTCATATAGTTGGTACAACAATAAACACAGAGAATAATAATCCTTAGTGCTTAGCAATTTCTTTTATTGTCCTTTATATTATATACAATCTTTTGGTGTGAAAGCCCTTAAGAGAAACAAAATCAATAGGACACTATGAAACTGTAATAGGAGTCTACAGAAATCACTCTAAGAACCATCAGATATAATAGAAAGTGATAATATGTCCATAGGGCTTTTCTTTCTAGGGCAAAGAATCTAATAATTATAAAAAAGGTAAAAAGCTTGTTTGCTTTTTCCTAGTAGATTGTCTTATATTCTACAAGGGCTGACAGAGAAAAGGTGTCACTGTAGCTTTGAACATATCCTTGAAGAAATGCAGAGGAAAAGCTCAGCCCTCAGAGACGGAGTTCCTTCCTGAAGGACTCCTAGAAGAAGACTCTTCCAGAGCGTCCATCACGCTTCAAAAGGGGAAATTATACAAAAGCAATAGGAAAGACTAGAATGCTGTGGAGTTTATTTCTCTAGGTAATTTGAGATCACCGGGTGCTAAATTTCCAAAGCAATTTCTGAGATACTATGCTGCATCGAGCCCTTTCAGAGAATAAGCAGATGCTACAGCTCCTTCACGGAGCCACCAGTGCTTCTCTATTTATCCCTTGGAAGGAAATCCCAGAGCAAAGTGGTTTAGGTTTTTGCACAAGTTTTTTTGTGGGTTTCTGGTATCAGACTGCACAATTCTATCACGTTTTGAGAGCTTTAGCTGTGTACGGTTCCTTCCTGTAATGGCATATTCCGTTGAGCTGAAGACTCACAGAACATGCAACAGTAACAACACTAAGAGCACCACAAAGTTATTCTTATTTAATTTCTATGTTTAGTGATATTCTTAAAACCTTCCAAGAAGTTTGAGTGATGACGACAGTGTAGGCCCTGATCCAAATTTACCTACAGTCAGTAAGAACCTAGACTTTGACTTATTTAATCCCGACTTAGCTAGATAATAAAGCCAGTGCTGAATTTTAAGTGTACAAATAGTTCTATTAAATCTGATGAGCTTAACATTATGTATACAAATCCCTTTCCAGATTGGGGTATATGTTAATCTATAAAGCAGAGATATAACTTCTCCAATAAGCTCTCTTTTCACAACTAATAAATTCACAATGGGAAGACTCAGAATGAGCACTTCAAAATTATATTCAGAGATAAGTAAAAGCTTCAATGATCTGCTGGGTTAGAGACTGGAATATTCCCTGTCAACTATCGTACTTCTGAGACCTGTAACCCCAGGCTCTTCTTCGTATGGTTTAACTTCTGGTATCTCATCGGCTCTTCTTCACACAGTTTAACTTCTGGTATCTCACAGAGGTATTTTGAATCACTATCTGCAGATACCTGTCTTTCCTGTATAGCTTACTCAGGCTCCTAGCTTTGGATAGCCAAAATAACTGCGTGAAATGCCTAGAGAATCTGAAATACGTGGTGAACCCATCCGCAGTCAACAACAAAGGATCGTGTCAAACTCTACGCTCTTCCATGTTGGCACAAATTTATTGAAGGGAATGGAGTTAAGACCCATTTGCACTATGTATGTATTTGGTTCTGTATTAATCCTCAAATCATTTGTGTAGCTGTGCAGTAACAATGGAAACAATTTTGGGGGGCAATGTAACCTTTTTTTGCTAAATACCTAAACTGATTCACAGCAATAGTAATACTGAGAACATCAGCATTCTATTTTCCCTCAGTATCCCAGCCACAAAACCACTACTCAGCCCATATATTCATCAGAGTGGTTTAGTGTACCTTTTAAATTTTCATCATTCTCTTTGCTTCATTAATAGAACTATTTGCATGAAAGAAAGAACAAATTGTCTTCTAACTGGTCTATTACAAGGTACATTAATGAATATAGGGGAACTTTATTAGTACTTTTATGGTGTACCCGTTCACTTCAGATTGGCATCGGTGTTATTGTTGTAACGGGTTGCTTCACAGACGTCTTAAAGTGCTGCTAGGTACAACAAACAATGTACTAGAGAACAACTTTTACACCTGTACTGTTCTTTTTCCTTGTAAAACAAGTATTTTCAGTCTTTTGATGGCAACTGATATTTGAGTATCTTAAATGTATTTGCCAAGCTTCAAGTTTCATATGACTTTGTCCCTGCAAAGTGACTTTTTTTTAAACAAAAACAGTTGTAAAATAAATTTTGAAGGGCAGAGTATTAACTTAATGTTTTATTGTATTAACTAAATGATGTCCTGTAAAAAACTTTATTATAAAATACTGCATTAAAGTTAATGCAAGACTGAATATTATACATGGGCATATTCACTGCAACTTAGATCGTCACTAGGAGTAAACTTCCATGGCCACCTCTGAGAAATTGGCTTGACTAAACATGGGAAAATTATACCTTACAGTAAGGAGGAAAATGACCTTCCAGCACATGGGTTATACATACATTTTCTCTTTTTTTTTTAAGGATGGCCATCACCATTGAATATTGGAAACAAAAAGGCAAATTAAAATGCCTTGTTACAATTGTTATCCACAGATCAGCAAAGGCTATGGCCCCCATGGGATTGGCTGGATGTAAATGTCATATACAGAATATAAAAAAGTGTTAATTCCATAGCAATTTCTCATACTGTCCCAAAGCATCATCATGATGGTTTCTTTTGTTAGAAATATTTTTAGCCATTTCCTGACAAGGACAGTAATCTGGTAGTGCTTCAATAAAGTATTGAATAGAAGGCAAATATTATAAAACCACATTATTTACTTTGTAAATATAAAGAGAAATTTGTCATTGCTCACGAGACTCTGTTCTGTATATTTCAATGCTATAAACGCCATGTATATCTAAATTATACATATAGGTATATGCTACATACTGGATAAGGTTGCAGTCCTTTCCTACACAGTCCAAAATAATGGGAACTGAAGTCAAAACCTTAAAATAAAGAGAGATAGTTTAAGGAGACTTTTATATAAAAAACCGGTGTATTTCACATTACACATTTGTGAAATCTCTATCATTGAAAATGGCACAGTATCACTTTTTAATTACTTGTTACATTTTTCATTGCCAAAGCAAGCTGATTTTTTTTTTTTTTTTTTTTTTTTTTTTAATAAATCACCACCTAAAACTCTAAATACTTTGTCCTCCTCTTTATTTCTGGAAGAAATACAGAAAGACTCTTTGACTGAAAAGCAAGGTAAAAAGCCTTTTGCAAGATTAAGTCTTGCTCTTTATCTGGTTTAAAACAAAGAATTGCAAGTGGGGGCAGGAAGATCTGGAGCCACCTTGTTCAGTGGGACCTACCAGTGACAGTGATGGGATTGTGATAAATATTTACAAATGTGCATGGTACGGATATCTTTGACACGACCTAATTTCACTCCATATTCATAATCTGTTCATTCATAATCATTTATCACCTTGTGTGTTTTTTTATGAAGTACTGTTTGTCAAAAAGGTTTGAAGAAATCTTAATCTGGTAAAAGGGTTTAAACATCTCAGAAGAAGTACAATGAGGTTGAAGTTAGCATTAATGTTTATATTCATGAAAATCATTATTTTCTGAGCATTTTTATACTGCTTTTTTTTCCAAGCTGATAACATAGGCTGACGTACTGTGATGCATTTTTTATTAAGTGTTTGATTATTCAGTTTGATTTCCTGAAGGCTTTAGTGTCTAATTTACTGAGGAGGGAGGGGATCAGCTTAAACTTTGCGCAGAAAAATGAGAATGACACATCTTAGCAGACCTGTTATGGTGTGGCATGATTATATGAGGCCAATCTTCGTGAGGCTGTAGAAATAATCTCAGTTCATGATAAGCGCCAGCGTGGCAGAGCATATCAGGTTACTAGGAATAATTAAAAAGGAATACAAACTTTATGTAAAATCCTTAAAATTTAGGAAGTAGGAAAGAAGATATACTAACACCAGATTTAACTCCCATTTTGGTGTTGACTTTTCAACATCTGCATTGCAAAGACTAAAATGTCTCACAGCTTTAATTATGCAATTTTTCATTCCAAAGTTCAGCACTATTCTACTGACATTTTCCAATCTAGACGGAGGACTATTAACTAGTCCAATTTTACAACAGGTGAAAATGACCACAACTAACCCTCCTCTGATGCTAAATTAAAAAAAAAAAAAAAAAAAAAAAAGAAAATGTTTCCCACCTTCTTAAGGTTTATAAAGAGATAATCTAGTTTAAGTGCTGTGTCTAATATTTTGCACTCTATTGCAATATACGACAGGGTAGGTTGAATATAATTTACATGTTGCTTAACAACATATTAGAATTTGTATGCAAAAAGTATTAGGATGGAGTGCATAACTGCCATTGAAAGATTCTTCCAGAAGAGAAAGATTGCATGCAATGAAACAGCAGTATCAAACCTTTGGGTTCTGTGACTAAATCTTGACCAATGTTCAGGAATGACGATATTCACTATCAGAAATGCAGAGATATCTTCCACTCAATTTATTTTGTATCATTTATAGCTTGGGTAAAATCCAGCTTATCCAATTTTGTGTTTGAGGCTGGTAGCACGTTACAGAGGAGATGCAGATAACTGCAGTGTCATTTCTCCTTTGCCTTATTTTCTTTTATATCATGTATACTCATTTTGATAGATATACTTCTGTTGTTGTTAGAGGTGCTTAGAGTATCAAAGTGAAATGTACATTTCAAGAAGTATACGTGTAAGAAAAAATTAGCGAGATACAAAAGAAAACATACATGTATTCTAGTAGAAAGGCTTTATGGGGTTTTGAGTTGGAGAAGGTTATGTGGAAAGCAGCCAGAAAAGGAGGTAAATTACATCAACATAGATTTATCTCTGTATTTAGTTCAATGTTTTATAACACTGATACAAATACTCGTACAGGTTATTCTAAAACACAAAGCCCAGCAAACACGAACAGTGAGATAGAAAGCCTTAACCAATTTTTTTCAGTTATTAAGCCTCTGACATTCATAAATCACCAGGAAGGCTGACCAGGTATTCTGAAGCCCATCCAATTTATCATTGCACTGATAGGTTACACTTTCTAAACTTGCTTGTTCATTCTGATCATTATACTAATTTGAAATGGCAAGATAAATGCTTATATTGATTTCATTAAGACAGTATTTTTTGCCATTAGAAGCACTGTTTAATTTCTTTTCCCCTCAGGTTTAGGCACCAGCTCAGGAAAGCATCTGCGCATAGAGTTAAACATGTACTTACTTTACTCTGAGTTTAAGCACCTACTGAAAGCATTTGAATAATGCACTTAAATGCCTTCTGCATAGAAACCTCAATATCAGCATTTTTTTATAGAAGGCTATTGATTGCAGCTGGCCTTGCTGTCACCTGCGGCTCCTGGCTCCCCGGTGTTGGCGGAGCAGCCCGCTCCCTGCTCCCGGCCACCGGCCGCCCTCGCCGGGGTCGTGTTCCCCCTTGCCTCGTGAAAACATGCATAACTTACCAAAAATGTATATCATTAACTTCAGTGTCTTTCTTTATGTTACTGGCTGAGTCTAGGATGTGCTTGGAAAACCAAAGCTGTATTTTGCAAAACAGAAAAATCATTGGAAAAATCTTAAACGTTATGTCAACCTAATGAACAGAATTTGTTGCTTTTGTGAAATCCACTGGTTTGTTGCATTTCACAAAAAAAAACCTTGTCCAGATTTAATGGATGGCATGTGCCTCCAGCTACACATTAGAATAAATAAATGATGCTCCAGATGTTCTTTACCTTAATTATACATCTGTTTAAAGAATATAGGGCATTTATAGAGATTCGACTTGTCAAAAGTTAGAAATGACACCTCTTGGCAGCCCGGCACACTCAGATGACATGTCAATCTACAGCACACACCCATCTAAACAGTGCCATAAATAGCAGAGGGAAAGGGGGAAACTTTGCTATTTACCAAGGGGTAAAGTTCATTTAAATAATATTCTTGATTCTTGCAGCTGCCTGTTCTCCTTTCTGAGCTCTACAACTTTTTTTTTTTTTTAAACACTGTTCCTCTGGGATTGACAGAGATAACTGCTGGTAATAAAATTCCTCAGAGAATTTTCTTATATGAAGTGTTAAGGGAAAGGACTGCTCCAAGAGTTCGCCACTGAATTGGTTGTAGTCCTCATTTTGATGCACACCTCCCTCTGCTTTCCCTGACTGAGCTCTTGAGTCGTCAAAGTCATCACCATATCTTTGCAGTAAAGTCTTTTCACAGGGTTTTTTCATAGCTGACTATCACTCCTGTCATTAAAATATTAAGGATGAATGCTCAGCATGCATCCAGTAGCGTTTCTAAGAGCCCTATTGCCTTCCATTAGTTATGAGCAGATTGGAGCAAGCCTGACTCTAAGCCTTTGAAGAACGAACTATAGGAAATCATGTCATAGAAGGGTTTAAAATTGTTTATTTATAACACAGGAGCACCCAGGACTATCAGCCAAGAACCTGATTTCCATTGTGCTAGGCATTATACTGATACCAAATTAAAGGATAATTTTCCTATGCAGAACTTTTAAGGTGGTTGAAATAAATGGTTGGAATGTCTTTAAACAGTGTTTAAGCTTATGCATTTTTCTGTCGGCTGATGGTTTTTTACTCATTCTGCTTTCCTAGGAAACTTCTTAAGCAAAAACTTCATCTTAATATATTTGACTTGACTGGACGCTAAGCTTGTGCTTAATTACTTGAATCAGGTCCTATTAAATAGCTCTACAAATATTGATAAACTGTGTAATCTTTCTATGCAAGAAGTGTGATCATGGAAAACACACCAACAAATGAGAGTCAACATTACACTGAAACAAATACATTGGCTGTCCAGGTATCAGTTACTCTCTAAACAGCGGTCCATCTAAAGGAGTCAGTATTTGAAAGACAGTGTCACTTATTATGTAAAGAGACAGTCCAAATACGCTAATCTCAAAGGATTACAACCAGTACAAATGGAAACAAACTTTCTAGCTCTTTTCTAAATTAAACAATTAACTCTAATATTCACATCCTCAGAGACATTTCAGTTGAGCTAGCATGTCTAATTTATAATCAATGATTAACAGAAGATGCAACTAATTTGTCTTTGTTATTTGATTTTGCCACAGTCAAATTTACTCAGTAAAATGGATTGAAACAATGTTCTAAAGACTGGTAAGCATTGAATTAGAAATCTGGTATGTGGCTTCTTTGTAGACTAGCATTAAATAGATGTAATACAGGACAGTATCTCTTGCATTAAGTAGTTTTAACAAATTAGTTTTGACCCATGAGCTTAATAAAGTCTGTTAAGTAGGCCCAACATCTCTGTTAAGTTAAACAGAGACTGAATATTCAATTATTTTAATTGTCTGATAAATTTGAAATTGAGAAAGTAACAGCCCTGCAAACCTTAAAATATATTTTCAGCCCTGTGTGTCATTAAGCATTACTCTAGTGATTTTACTGCATTCAAGAGGTTACAAAGTCAAGCCCAGCCACCCCTGATTGAATGAGAATTGCACATTAGTTCAAGAAAAATAGTTTTCCAGAGGTTAAAGTACCAGTGCAGGGAAGCCAAGACACATTTGCAGGAATATTTAGAATGGCGATTAGGCAGTAGAAGAACTAACAAAGATGGGCAGCTTTAATAATGATAAAATACATTGCGCTGAAGTCAGTTGCAGTCGCTCTTATAGCAAAGGATATGAAATTTTAGTAGTTTATGTGTGAAGAACCATCACTTTCATAGTCATCTTCTATGCTAAATAGAGAGATGTAAACATTAAAAGATGAGGTAGCTGCAGCAGAACTACACTGTTAGCCACAGCATGGCTGCATGTGTCCTCTCAGCTCTCCCACAGTCTCTGCAGGCAAGCAGCAGTCCTCTCCCAGTTCTTTTTTGCATTTAAGAGCTTTTTTACGCAAATTTACCCTGATGCACATCAGTAAGTCACGCTTTCACAGAAACCTCTCAAGCCTGCAACCCCATAGCTTTGCACTCGGTTTAAGGTGATGCTGCCACCGAAAAGACTATGTCCTGCATCCCTCAGTCCTTGGCATCCGATCTGTGACGCCCATCCCCAAGGGTCTGCTGAGCTGGGTCAGCAAAATACCTGTATTTTCACAAAGCAAGAAGGTGCAGGGAATGGAGACTTATCAGGGGGTAGAGGCAAAAATGCAACTAAACCTTCAGGCAGCGGTACCCGATTCTTCAGCTACAGCTCAAGTATAACGTTTTTGAGCAATCTAATTTCTGAGCAGCACCACTGAAGTCAGTAATAATTGAGACTGTGACATTTCCTAGAAAGAACTTTGAGGAAAAGAAAAAAAAAAGTCTTGACAAGGATCATGAATGAACAGAAAACCGACTTTGCTATTGAGAGGAAGAAAAGTATTCCTTTCATGGGAAAGAGCCTGTGCAAAGATGTACTTGTAGAGGGGTGGGTTAATAGGACACAAAGAGAAGAAAAGTTTGATATGCTGGGAGATGTGCACGTTCATGCTGTACATGTACATTTGCATATTTACATGCGGCAGGAAGACAAGGATGATAATGTTGCTAATACAGGACTTAATTCACTGCACATAAATAAAAATTACATGTCTAACACAATAGAATAACTCCAATATTCATACGGTGGCACATGCTAATCACAAAGCATTATTTATTCAGTTCATTGGCTCCAGGTGTTAGTTCCACCTTCAGACTAGTTGGTACATTGTTTTTCTCATGCAGCTTTCTCACTTTTGTGAAGAACCTATGCCACAACCTGATGTTTTCCTGCAAGATTTTTTTCGAAATGGGAGAAATCATCTACACTTTATGGGCACGCAGTCCAACAGGCCTCTTAGCAAATTATATATATATATATATATATATATTTTAATTTTCCATAACAATCCAATAAGAACACAAGATGACTCAACTGCAGTTATTAGGTCTAATCTCTTCAAGTAATTATTTTACTAGGGAAAAAAAAAAAAAAAAGTATTTCTGAAAGCGCTCTCTCCAGAGGATGGTTCTGCACTGGACATAGAAGGACAGATACTAATCAGCCGCAGTAAAATAAAAAGGACAAAAAGCAGCTACAGTCACTATGCTGAGAAGTCATCCCTGTTAAAATCAATACCGTGATTAATGCTGAAACACAGGCGATCAGAATCCATCATGCAATATTTTTCCTGTCGGTACTGTTATTTTTATTGCTTTAACTTTGCTATGCTGATCTGCTTTACTTCTGAATAATTCCTGGAAACCAGCTCCAGCCCTTTCTTGAGAAACAAAGGGAGGCTGAGGTCCATGCTTAGCTGAGAAGAAAGAGGATGAGAAGGAAAAACAAAGGGAAAACAAATCTGTGTTATTTATGTGAACTTCATAGCATAAACTAAACCATACAACCTGGCAGATAATTCCTGCTGAAATTGCTGCAAAGTCTTTCAAGGTTTTCTGAGACTAAGTTAGTCACTCTCTGCTGCAGACACCATCACTCCGGTGACCCTGGACCTCCCTGGTGAAGGTCTGGTGGTCGCAGTATTTCTGCCCCTTCCCATGCACTCTTTTTTCTGGATTCATTTTCCACTGCAAGAAGAATCATGTCCTCAATCCTCTGAAAAGCAAACACTGCAAAGTAACCATGACGCCTTGATATATAATTTTAAAAGACAGGATCAGGTTCATATAATTAAAAAGTATCTGTTTGGAATATTTCAGTCTTACAATTTTTTTTTTTTTTTATGTAAAGTCTTTGATTGTTGCAATAAAGAATGACCTTGATACATAATAAATGTGTTGGTTGTCTGGTAGTTTAACAGATAAGTTGAAACATGGGGTAGACTGCTTTACAGAAAGAGATAAAATTATATTTGCTTGGATTCTTGAAATAAAATATCTAGCCATGCATATGCAAAATTTGGCTGGTGACATACCAATATTCACCGTGCGGAAACATGACTGAGCACATCGTGAAAGAACACAAATAACTTTCTCCACCCGTAAAGCTACAGTTTAGAAAGTAATCATTAATTCCAGATATTCCCCAGCCCCAACTACTTACAGTGCCTTAGCATGCCCTGGTATACCTTGACAGCACTACGCTGGGGACCAGACTGGTGAGTACCAGCAACTTCATAAAGAAGGAAAACTAACATTGGAGCATCTTAGTTACAGAGTATTAACTTTGGAAATCCTGCCCCATACAGATAAACTTGTTACTCTAAAGAGACTAACAAAGAGTAACATCCATTATCTATGAAAACAATACCACAACAGGGGTCCTCTTCTACTCAAAAGCTATGCACAAGCAATTCCACTAAAGTCTACAGAGTGACACTGATATTAGGTGAATAGAATAAATGAGACAACATATCCTTTTTTTTTCTTTTTTTTTTTTTTTTAAGAAAAAAAAGAAAAACCAAGTCGTTCCCGTACCTCCTGCTTCATTGGGCTCTCTGTTTATAAATAGACCTTGGAGTCATGGCAGTCTAATGCATTGTGCCCTTAATGTTGTCCCTCTTTCACAACAATAGCCCATAATATTATTGAATTCTAAACAATTAAAGTAATTTGCATTTGCCTTACAACTGACATGGGCTGAACATGTTTTTAAACCCCTTACTGACCTTTTGGTCTCATAACACTAATATATAAAAACTGCAGAAGTGTCGTAAGCATATATTTCACAATTTTGCTAAAGATCATTATTTAACTATTGCTAATTATAACAATGAATGATTTAGCATTAATTATAAAGTCATATGGTAGAGAAAAGGTACATATATTTTATACACCTAGCAGATTTTATTAGACAGCTATATCGGGCTATGCTTTTCATCATCTTGCACAAGTTTTTACATCAAAGATTTTAGTTTGACACTTGCTTTTTTTTCCTTCCCATTTTATAATATTATTGATGTATAATTTAATGATGGAAGATTTTGAATGTGTTTGTTGATAAATAGACAAGAAGCTTTGTTCTCCATAGGATCATTGCTTTTTATCTTTTCTTCATCGAATTGTCAAGACTGCATACTTAATCACAGCTAGATGTTGGGCCTCATCTTGAACACCATAAAGCCAACGAGAGTTTTGCAACTGATTTTTATTGGAATGGGACTGAGCACACGATTGGTAATGTGCAACTTATAAATGCCATTTGCACACATATCAATTTTATTAACTCCCTTAGTATGGAATTTTCAGAATGTAATAGTTTGGCAGGCATTACTTTAGATTTATAGTGCTCCAAGATGACACTATTAAGCCACATTCACACCTCTGAAAATTGCTATAGCAACGGACTAGGACCAGTTCTTCCTCCACACTGGTGGGTGAGAATTATCTCAACAACTGAAGCTTCTGCTGCCATGTTTCGGAGGGTGTCACTTAAGGAAAAGGTGGCTGTGTGAGATATATTCACCAATATATATGCACACAGATAAATATAAACTCAAATAGTACGAGCAGATGGTCACAAACTCTAAGGTAAACCAGAGACAATATGGGAAGGCATGGGATGTGTTGGACTATCTGATCTCTAACGGTGGAGTTCCCCTCTTTGGGAAGATGCCTTCTGAATCTTTTGTTTTCTACAGAGCTGGAAACCTGAGACAAAAACTGGAAAGACTGTTTGAGCATTTCTTAAAACATCAGCAGTTCTTACAAAAAGAGAGGGGGTGGCTGACCAGTCTGGCTCTCGGTGCTGCCTCCAAAACTGCATAAAAGCACAGCTGACCTTGCCAGAGCTCCCTTTCTGCCACCGCAGGGGAAAAACCCACCCGCTTCATCCCTGTGAGGTTCCTCAGAGCAAAAGCAGTGAAATCTTCAGGTTTCTGGGCACCTTCCAAGTCACCGACCATCGCACAGAGCATGCAGAAGGGCTGAAGAGACAAGGAAAGATGAAGTCAAACTTCACTGAGGATGCTGCTGGAGAGAAACCTCGTGCCTGAAACCCTCACTCACCTTCGTGGAAGGAGGGGGAAAACCCAGGTAGAGACAGAGCCAAGTCACCGGACTGATTTCTCTGGGAGAAGAAATGGACATTCCCCCTTCATCTGAGAGAACAGCTAACCAAAGAAAATCAGGAGGAAAGGCAATCTTCTGTTGCTATTTCCTACGCTTTGTGGTTAGCCTTTATCCTGGCTGTGAAACTATGTCTTAAAATGTGAAATATTAAGGGACCACTACTTGTTTATAAAGATACCTTTAACTATATCTTCATAGTTTTAACTAAATCTTTACATTTCTATTGCCTAGGGAAGAAAATGCAGCTCTGACTCTAACGACATGTTGGATTATTGTACTTTTAAATGGTATTTCAGAGTTACTGTGTGGGTCCATCTCCTCTAGCTGTAATGCATGGTAGAGCCTGACTCAATTTTTTTGGGCAATGGTGACACTCCTGACTAATGCTGAATCATGCTGGCAATGCTATTTAATAATTTTCTAGCAGAAGAGCTACAAGCAGTACTTTCACAAAACTATGAACTAAGATTAATTTTCTACAAAAAAATTAAACTCATTATATACTTTGAGTTTGAGAAGTTCTCTAAAGAGTTACCTAATTCTGAATTATTGCCTTCTAAAGCATTTCTGAACAATTGCTTTTTGATAAGATTAGAGAGATATAGGTAGTTAGCAGATAATCTTTTGAAATAAAGAGATTTAAAAGCCAGGGGAGTAATCTTCTCGGTGCCTGGAGATGGAGTGTAACCATCGCAAAAATCTCTTTGCTTTTTGTTCTTTGAAAGATGATAAAAAGACCAAAAATGAGGATCAAATTGAAGGAATGCAGAGATGCTGGCAGAAAGCAGAATAAGGAGGCTGCGGCTACTTCACAGGTCCAGCACTGGTGGGCAGCAAAGCAGTAGGAGCTTCCCTCTTCTACAATAGCTGGTTGGAGGGCAAACATCTGATTGCTTCAAACCAGATGCTTGAACATGGGTGGCCTGCATTCCCTCTGTTTTCTAACCACTGCGCAACAGATTCTCTTTCTCTCTGCAGTAATATTAATTAGACAATACTCCAGCAGAAGGCTCTTGTCCTCCAAGACATACTGAGACAAGAGCTGACGGGGGTGTAAATCATATCGTCTTAAATCAGCTGTGCTGAAACTGGCCCAAAGCTCTTGTGATTCATTGTGCTTAAAGGTTTTTACTAAAATGTCAAACCATTGCCATGGCCACTGCCATCAGCTACGTCACGATTCTGGGTCCAGTGTACTCTCTGGCTAGTCACCGTGTCACGAGCACGGGATGACACCAGCAGACACTTCTTGAAGAGGGCTCGAGAGAAAGAAGAAACCAAGTAAAAAATTATTTCACAATTAGCAAGTGAAATGGTATTGTCCCTGCAAAATATCTACTGCATCAAACCTGAGATGCAGCTGTTTCATCTTCACCACATGCTTGCTTATGCCTATGCATAATTTGAGTTCTCCTCTATGCACTTGTTTGCTGATACGTGGCTATGCTTTCAGTGGATGAATTTTGAAAAGGTGGTTTAGCTCACCAGCTATGGAGCTTATTCTTTCCTTTTTTTGTTAAACTGAGCACTTCCTTATAGAGAATGCAGTCCCTATGCAACTTGTACATACTTACATCTTCCTGAAAAATACATTACATATTGATAATATGATACAATTAGTTCTTAGTTGTTGACAGGTCACTAGTCATCCTGGAGAAGTAAAAGGACCCACGTTAGAAAAAGTAGAAAAAAAAATAATAGTGAGGTTTAAAGACAGAGAAACTACTTTTGAGGAGTGTTTAAAAGAACTGAGAGAGTCAATGGGCAAAAATAGGAGTCTACCAACACTTTTTCTGTGAAAATAATTTTGAAATGCTTGCCATTTGGGGCAATACTGTCCATGCCAGCGGTAAATAATACACATTTTTTCCAAGGACCTTCAGCTCCTGCCTGCTCAGTTCTGCCTGGCCATCTTCAACTTGCTTTGAGCTTCCTATGGATCAAGGTCTGGAGTATAATGTGCCAGCTTCATAAACTACATATTATAACCTGAGAAAATTCTGTCAGTACTTTTTCTCATTTAACATTTTCTTTTCTTCTCAGATGGGTTGTTCAGATATGCTTTCCCAAATTTCCCCACTATTTTAGCTAGTCTCTTAAATCTTCTTTCTGTTTTCTACAGACTGATCTCTGACAAAGCTCTTTCCTCTGACAAAGCCATTCTAAGGATTACTAAACTGCAAATCACTATTGAAGAGAAACTAAAGTATTTCATGCATAAAACTTGAAGTGAGCTAAACATGATTTATCTTTAAAAAGGCAAAAACCCAACAGTCTTAAGATAGACACAGAAAACATTCGCAAAAAGTGCAATCATTCATTTAAAGCAAAGGTAAATCTTGATGCGGGTTACAAACACGGGGTATTTGCACTTGTGTTTTCCCAGGCTGTATTGTTGGTGTTATTCATTTCATGTCTAAATTTAAGTCTCAACTCTTTAATGTGTAGACAGACTTGTAAAAATAGGTGTTGTTAAATGCTACTGTCTTTATAAAAAGACCTCTACAAAAACACTAACCAATATAAGTGCAACATTTATTTATATTTTCTGTTTTTCTTCTAGTGTATATCAGCTGATTTGCTCTCTTATCAAACAGATTGCTTATTCAAAGGAAGGCTCAATATATGCTATACTATTTCACTCTAAAGTAAGAACCAGTTTCCTGCTTGCTTTTAATCTATCTGTAAACTGTGAAGTCTGCCATCAAGTAGCTACATATTAGTTGTGGGTGTTATAACCTGTCAATCATGGAAGATTATTTAAATTAGTAGGTTTCTTAGACAGTGATTTTCTCCCAGATATCAAGTTATTTCCTTCTTAAAAAGGATACAGTAACTTCAGACACCTATATGAAAAAGCCACATGAAGCTCGTGGAACTTGTAGATTTGTTCCCATGTATAATTGCGTGTCATTCTTAAATTCTACCTAAAGTCATCTTTATATGAGTGATTTTCATCTTTGGTGATTAAAACTTCAGGACTACAGTTACAGATTTTCTAGTAGAGAGGAAAAAATAAATAAGTAAACCACTTTGTAATCAATTCTCTTCAACATGTGGGGTATAATCTCTGTTAAGGGCAAAAGAAATTCCCTACTGGGTGAGACCCTTGATCCATCTAGTCCAGCTGGGAGAGCCTGCATGACTTGCCATGGTCTGCAGTGTTCTCCAACACCCACATTTTTTGGATTAGGGATATTAGTGCAGACATCTCTGCCTGATCCCTTCCATCAGTACATTTTCATGGACTTGTTATCCATGGATTTGTTTAATCCCTTTTTGAATGGGCTGATGCTGTCTGTCTCCACAACCTCCTGAGACAGGCAGTTCCAGAACTTCACTTCCACAGTGGAAAAAAAGTACTTTTCTCTTGCATGTTTTGAACAGATTTTCTTCTAGTTCCAATGAGTTTCAGAACCAAGAGGGGTTTGATATTAAAATGCTCCTTTGGTCTACCCAAAGCCCAGACCTCAGGGAGCACAGGACGACACGCTTCTCTCTTTTCCCGCGGTTTTCCAGCACGCGACCGTGCCTGCAAAATTCACCGTCCTGTGTTAGCGAGCATACAGGCTCTTCCAGTCTTTTCAGCACTACCACATCACAGCTTACTGAATCCACAGATCTTCCCTTTCAGCTAGTCACTCCACTTCATTTACCTTCAGCCGTAGGGCAAAAAGTCTCCCTCTTGCATAGTCTGCCCTTACTCCTCGCACGGACATCAATGGCAGAGGGGCAGCCTGAACGCACGGCAGAGACCCACGAAGCCATGCGTGGTGCGGATCAGAGGTTGGCACTTTGCCCTTGCTCGGATGCCAGCTGGGGACGCCTTAGCGGGGAAGCGCCACAAAAGCAAAGGAAAACACAATTTCTGCAAAGAGACGGGTCCCAGGAAATGCTGATGCCGTGACATGCTGTGTCAATAAGTTTAATTTAACCATTAAAATTAATCTAGGACTGACCATTGCGAATGTAGGAAGTAAAGACATTTCTCCGAGGGCACTGATTTAGATTAAATACCCTTCTCTTGTGGTTTCTTAATAACATATAGCAAGTCGCATTAACTAGTAGACATAAATGTCTATAATGGTGCAAGGAATGAAATGGACTCAGAGAAGTAAAAATGGCAGGATTTGTTTAGCCTGGTTTTGCAAAATAATTCCTTTAGCCTATTTCAACTTTTTGTTTGAAGTGGAATTTAGATAGGTGCCACTTGGAGGCACTCTTATACTATTCTCACTTGAAGTTTCTTATAAGCATTTCACGCAGGGAAACAGTATTTTTTTTTTTATTTCTTTTTTTCTCCTAATAATCATCTAGAAATGGGTAATTAACAATGGTTTGGGTAGTTAAACTTTGACATTACTGGTATTTATTACCTTGCAATTTTGTCAGAGGTAAACAGTCCCCTATACTTTCAATAAAACTGACTTAATTCCCTTATGCAACGGATGATAAACCGTTGTCTGTGATGCAATACTGTTTCAAAGAAGTGGTTAGAAAGGATTACAAACTGCAAACTTACACAAATTACTCACTTTAAAACTGTGTGGGGTTTTATCACTTCAGATTTGAAATTAAACACCCAGTTTATAATTATATTCTATATATGTTAAATTATATAAAATTATCTTTGAGAAGCAGAGGAAAGTATTTCTGTTTTATAGGCACATATAATCTCTCCATTTTGATTGCATGTTAGATATGGAACTGGAATACATTTCGTTGTATTTAGAGCACTGTATTTCTTACACAGATGCAAAACTCAAACAATTATTCTCAGTCTAAGCAGAGATGACATTTTGCAAAGCATTTGTGCACCATAACAGTACTCTTAAATTTTAAATGTGATGTGTTCGTTAATTTTCCATAGTTCACCAAAGACAAAATTAATCAGGTTAAAAGAAAGCTTCCCCATTGCTTGCAAGGTAACACATTGCACACCTGTGAAAGCCTACAAAGGGAAAAAAAAAGGACTTGGACCACAGTGTTGTCTTTAGTAAAGGGTGCATAAGGGGAACTGGTCTACTAGCAGGGGAGAAACAAAATCATGATTCAGAAAGTCACAGATTGGGTCCTTTTCGCTCTAACCCAGGGCTGTACCACCCGTGCTCCCATACCGCCTCACACCTCCGCATTGGGTCAACTGACCAAGATTTGGAAGGGAATGACGCAGGATCCAGTTTCCTGCTCATCCTGCTGAGGATGTGCCGTTAACAGCAGCACAGGACCTGTACAGAGGTGCTGCTAGTCAATCCCACCAGCATGGCCTTATGGTACCTCAGCATCAAGCAAACAGCAATTTTACGAGGTCCTCTCGTTTCAAATGACTGTTTCACACAGCTAAATTGTGCAGTTCGAAACACTTTCAAGCAACGCGTGTAATTCAGAGAAGCGTACCTCATGTTCATCTTTCCAAAGAAAACCTTGCATATGCTCTAGATAAATATTAGGAATTCCTCAGAGTGAAGGAGATTAGCACGAACTACACTTGAGCACAGCGTAAGTCTAAATACCGAGTGGTGAGAGATAATACCTGCCTAGGGAGCCATAAGGACGAAAGTGTACTTAAGGAGAATGATGGGTTTCAGCAATGTCATAAAGAAGGCAGCAAGTGGAAGCCACCTTTCCAGGAGGAAGGGAAGGAGCTGAAAGCCAGGGAAGTCAAGTGTCACGAGAAGAGCAAAGGGAAAAGGATATTAACCTTTTGGAAATCTTCCGCCTCTCGTTGCACCCTTCTTTTTAGGGTCTATAAACTTTCCTTTGCAGCATGCAGTGATCATGTTTTTCTGCCAGCGTTGTTTTCCTTCCTGACGTAAGAGCAGCCTCACAGGGCCAGATCCCATGTCCCATCTCCAGCAGCGAGCAAAAGCCAAAGCCTGCCCCTGCCCATCCCACACTGCCAGTGGCTCAGCACTCACAAGATGTGCTTTCCAAAGAGTGAGTTACCCACAGGGGATTTTTCTTCAATGAATATGTCTAGCTTCTACTTGAACTTAAAGTCTCTTTACTATGCCTTTTTATTTTCTTGTCTCTGCTAAAGAGATCTAAGCTAAACACGTACAGCATATGGAAGTAATATTGACTGTGAAAAAGCAGTGGAGACAGGGTACAAATTTTCCCAACATCCTGTGGCAGAAGTTTCAGAGCTTACCCCCACACTTCATAGCTTGTTTGTTTTGAACCTGCCACCTCCTACTCATCCCTCTCTTTATCTTCAACCACTTGAAATACTTCTGCTTTTTTTTGCCCTTTTCCCCTTCCCTTGTTATTTTTATACTGTTTCTCTTTTTCACTTTATCCCTACACTTTCCTTCTTGTTCTTCTCCCCTGCCTTTTTCCCTCCAGTTTCTACAGCTCCCTTTCTCATGTCAGGCATGTATTATTTGCATAAAAATATTCTCTGCAAAATCAAGCAGGAATTGGAAAGAGTCATCCCCTAAGAGGCAGGATTTCTTATAGGTCTTATTCTGTTCAGAGGCCTTTTGGCACTATTCATAATGCAGAATTGTATTGAGTAAATAACTAAAGTTTTTTCAGTGAACTGAAGTAGTTGGTTTGCCACATCTTCCCCCACCTCTGCTAAAGACTTTCTACACAACATAAAGCCGTAACAGAACATCACCTAAGCCAAGCATTTATTACATGGAAGTAAAATTTCCTGAGAACAAAGTAATGGAGGCAGCACAAAGGATGTGATGTTTGTTAGACTTAATGAACTATGCATACTTGATTATAAGATGTTATTCCACCACTCACATCAGCTCAGTTAAACATGGCTTTCTGAACAGCCCTCCATTAAGGATGGTCTGGAGTCAAAATCTCAGCAGTAGTTGGGTCATGGGGGTGTCAGACCCTGCCATTAAGGGCTCACAAATAACCTTTCTTAGCCCTGCCACTATTTCATGGTAGAGAGGTAGGTGCCTCCACAACTTCATCGTAGAAGGACACTGTGGTGGGTTGACCCTGGCTGGACACCAGGTGCCCACCAAAGCTGTTCTATCACTGCCCCCCTCAGCTGGACAGGGGAGAGAAAATATAACAAAAGGCTCATGGGTCGAGATAAGGACAGGAGTGATCACTCAACCAATTACCGTCACTAGCAAAACAGACTCAACTTGGCAAAAATTAATTTATTAGCAATCAAATCAGAGTAGGATAATGAGAAATAAAACCAAGTCTTAAAACACCTTCCCCTCACTCCTCCCTTCTTTCTGGGCACAACTTCACTCCCGATTTTCTCTACCTCCTCCCCGCCAGTGGTGCAGGAGGACGGAGAATGTGGGTTGGGGTCAGTTCATCCCACGTTGTCTCTGCTGCTCCTTCCTCCTCAGGGGCAGCACTCCTCACACTCTTCTCCTGCTCCAGTGTGGGGTCCTTCCCATGGGAGACAGTCCTCCATGAACTTCTCCAACGTGCGTCCCTTCCACGGGCTGCAGTCCTTCAGGCACAGACTGCTCCAGCATGGGTCCCCCGCCGGGTCATGGCCATCTTTGGGGGCATCCCCCTGCTCCGGCATGGGGTCCTCCCCGGGCTGCAGGTGGAGATCTGCTCCACCGTGGACCTTCCTGGGCTGCAGGAGGACAGCCTGCCTCACCATGGTCTTCCCCACGGGCTGCAGGGGAATCTCTGCTCCGGCACCTGGAGCACCTCCTAACCCTCCTTCTTCATTGACCTTGGGGTCTGCAGGGCTGGTTCTCTCACATATTATCACTCCTCTCTCCAGCTGCAGTAGCGCAATTTTCTTTTTCCCCGTCTTAAATATACTACGTAAGAGGACATACCACCATCAGTGATAGGCTTGGGTTTAGCCAGCGGTGGGTCCGTCTTGGATCCGACTGGCATTGGCTCTATCATCGGACATAGGGGAAGCTTCTAGCAACTTCTCACAGAAGCCATCCCTATAGCTTCCCCCCCAAAAAAAAAACCTTGCCACGCAAACCCAATACAGACACACAACCCATACAAAAGAAGTCAGCTCCAACTGGTCAACCTCTCTGCTTGATGATGTTAACAGAGCACAGAAACAGCTTTTCAAGTTAAAAGTTTCCTTTTAGCTAATACTTCATCCACCCTCAGGTCACCAAATGATTTATGCTTGTGATTTTACACCCAAACTGGTCCCTGATGCTAATTTGACAAGCCAACTGGTGAATCCTTAAAACACTTTCCTGTTAAAGTGACTAGACAGAGTTGAAACTGTGCATTAGGGCGTCAATCACAGAAACCATCTGTTCTAACAGGGCTTTTTGTGCTTTCCAAATTCAAGCTTTCTGAATGAGATGCTGACTGTTTTATAAAATACTGACAAGAATCAGTATACAAGAAATTACCTATACAGCATCTCTTAGAGATGATAATTGACAGTAGTCAGTTAACAAGTAAAGATGTTTTGAATGATTAACGTTAGGGAGGATGAGTTATAGAGTCTCTTCATTAATTCTGTATTAAATTAACCTTCCTAACACTTATAGTTTGAGAATTGCTTTGCAAAACATTGCATATGAGCCTTAAGAGCAAGGCGTTGTTTCCCATGGCTAGTCACAACAGCCATAAAATAAATCTGGGATCTGGATGAGCTTTGTTGTCTTCCTTCAAGACAATACCCTAAGGTAATTTTATTTTTGGTCATGAATGACTCACTCTATCACCATCATCTTTTCATTTATCACACTAATCTTTCAAAACTAAAGAAGAGTGATTCAGAGCAGTTATGAGGAAAACCTTTTTCCACATGAGGGTGGTCAAGCAGGGGAGCAGCTTGTCCAGTTATGTCACACCATCTCCAACCTCATAGGTTTGCAGGACCCAAGTGGATCAAGCCCTAAGCAAGTGGGTCAGGCCCTAGAGCTGACCCTGCTGGGACAGGAGATCTGACTTGAGACCTTCTGGGGCCCATTCCCACCTAAATTGCTCTGCAACCCTTGGATCCCAAAATAATCAATTTACACCCAATATTCCACCATTACAATTTTTAGACATTAGGCTGACCCTGCCTTGCCTTAGATACCCCAACGCTCCCCGATCCTTTACAGGTTTAAGGCAGAGTCATTATATTATTTCAATTCCCACTTAACTAACTACAATCCTGATCTCTGCTCTGTCGCCTTCAGCAGAGCTGACAGTGACCTACCACACCGTAGGCTTTTCTAGAGAGATAAAATATTGCTTTCCTAGATTTTCTTCCTTCCAGACACTCTAAAGATATTTTGATTGATAGCAGTGTCATGTGGAGAAATACAAATATTTTGGATACAATTATTTCCAAACGGTGCACCCTTCAGTAGCTATTGGCATTGCATTCCCAACATCTTACAGCAAACTGTAAACAGTCTCTTTTTGGATATCTGCAGGTGGTTGGGAAGACATTTTCCTATCCTGAGGACACAATTTATATAGTGAGAACCAGATAATACTGAGAATTCAAAAAGTAAAGGACATTGTAACATCAGGCCCCTGTTAACCTACAATAAGATTAGTCTTCAGTTTATTTTGAAAGTAGCAGCCACCAACTTTCTTCACGCTGTATTTCCTATAGATCTTTATCAAGACTTTTCATACATATATATCCTCTCCAATAGGTACTTTTTATCCTTCATGACACCAGAACGCTCTACAAACAATACAGTGTTCACCTGTTGGTATGCAGCTGCAGAAGGCACAATTCCTTTGCAACACAAAAAAAATGCACGAGGGCCAAAGTGATTCTATGAGAAAGCAGTATATAAACTTTAGAGAAGAAATGTCCACACAGAGTGGGAAGAACATCTCCATTAAGGTCTTCCTTTTATGTGTTGATATACAAAACAAGAAAATGGGGGAGCGAACATGACACTACAATTTATTTTTCTAGAATAAAAAAAAAAGTCGGCAATATGTGTGTGTGTGTGTGTGTGTGTATATATATATATTACATTACAGCACAGCATTCCTTTCTATCAGCAGCCTGTGAAGCTCACGATGCCCTAGGTGTTCTCAGTAGGGCTGCTGAACAGACTGCAGTGATAGAACAGACCTTCGCTCCGTGAAATCCTGCTGACAGCTAGGAGCCGAATGCTGCAGTTTCTTGTACCCTTAAGATAACACAATTGCTTGGATGCAACAACATCTTACGCAGTTTATGAGGTAGTGATCAATCTCTGATTGACAATTCTAATTAGCAGCTCTCTTATGTGCAACATTATGGCATTTTATAGCAACTTTCTGTTGCCTATTAAATCTCCACAGCCATCTCATATGAAATAGAGTACTTTATAGATCATTTGATACCCAACGCTGTCAATTATGTTTGTTTATACTGAAAGGCTTTATTGGTATTGCAACATGCTGTTTTTGATATAAAAATTCATATCTATAATACCTAGCGATATCTTCTAAGACCTCAGCGTTTCTTCTCTAAAGAGCTACTGGCATTTGAGGCTGGCACAGGAGGACTACTGTGTCCTATTATTACTGTTTCCAGAACACAGTGTACTTCAGGTATAAGGTTTTGTACATTGAGATGAATTTTTTTCCCCCTCTAACAGAGGTGATTCATAATGGAATACAGTAATCATAAGAAAAATGACATCTGTTTAAAAATATGGTTCTCTGTTACAGTCACGATGATATATCACATTTTGCTTAGTTGAAAACACACTAGAAAATGGTGTTCGTCTGAGATGTGTTATGAAATGTCTAAACAGATTTTTCATGGAATAACATCTTTCCCAAAAACCCACCACAAACTAGACAATAATTACACAGCAGGGCCGTACCTTAGCATCCCCATTAGAATTTGTAAATAGCAGACTGAGGTCCATCAGAAATAGAAGAAATAAGTCTGTCTTTTGGTCATCGAGTTTCTCACCTGGATTGAATATGACTTTGTTTCAGGTTTTTTTTCTCCCTGATATTTCTTTTAGAAAACTAGGCTTTCCATCATATAGAAGGTGATAAATTACTGAGAAAAAACAGTATCTTTTCTTGTCATGTGTGTGGATTGTACCAGAGATCTGTTTTCCCTAGTGTTCTTGGACGAAAAGACAGTATATAAAATAAAGTTTTCCTCCCCCCTCCCCAGAAATCCCAGAACAGCAATTTGAGCTTAAATGTTACCTTAAGCATACTTTAAATTAACCACTGAACACTTCCAAAACTAAATTTAAAGATGAGTGATCAGCAAAAATTTTGTAACAACACCAAAAAAGAAAAAAATGATTGTAAAGTACGGATAAGGAGGTCAATGATATATGCACTTGAAATACTAGATATCAGCAGACAGAATGCAAAGCACAGCAGGGCAGTTACAACTCAGTGTGATTCATCTTTTAAATGATAAGGCTTTTCTAATTTTATGAAGTATTTGTCATATCAAATGCTTCCTAGTTCCATGAAAAATTTCTTTGATTTCCATCCCTTAGGATTTTGATGTACAGTACGGTGTTGCCTTTATATAAGGATTAATGCTGGAATTATAAATAAACCACTCGATATTTAGGACTATTGATGGTGGTAAGCGACACCCTGAAAGTTGAATTCCCTCGCTGCACAGTAACTTTACAGTATCGCACAAGACTAGGAGCTGTACAGGGAGGACGTCCTCTGTTTTATTCAGAAGGGAGAGGGCCTGGAGATGCATTGATTTCAAACTTGTTTTGCAAGTTACCTTTTAAAAAATACTATAAATCCTCCCTGTAAATTGAGAAAATACTTTTTTTTTCCTTGGGAAATTAGTCAGGAGGCTATATATATGCATATATCTAATACACAGGCACACATACATATAAAAAATGTTATTGGAGAGGAAAGATTGTGTTGCATTGCATTAATAAAAGCAAGGATAAAAATTCAAATAGGTGCTTCAGCATAGCCAGTCTTTCCCAGTCATATTGACTATGCAGGGGTTAAACCACCCAAGATACCCTTTGCCTTTCCCTGCCTTCCTGCCAGGTCACCCCCCTCCTGTGCCCCAGGCACCTCCCGCTTTCTGGCTCGGGGATTTTTCCTTCAGCTGCCAGCCCCGATCACTATTTGCGCTGCCAGGTGCTCTGCCTATCCTCTGCTAACGAGGCATTTCTTCTGCTCTGCTGCAAAACTTTGTCTTCTGCTATTTTGCCAGGCTTCATTCCCTCCCAGCTCTTCCTTTTCACCCTCATCCCCCTCCTCTCCGGCCAAACCGCACCTTCCTTGAACCGCTCTTTCTCCAATTCACTTCCATAACGCTGTGGGGTCCCATAGGGCAATTCCCTTGCGAGCCACCTAAATAACCACGGTCCCCAAACGTCAGAGAGGACCTCTCTCTGCTACACGCTCAGGGATGGTACGCTTTAGCTTTAAATTGAGTCTTTCCATGACACAAAACAATTGGCCTTAAACATTTTCACGCAAGCTATTAAAGAATGAGAGACCTTGTTCAAATTTAAACAGGACCCTCTCTCCTATGCATTAAAAAAACCTACCCAATTTTGCTTAGTGTGTTAAATAGCAATAATCAGAAGTGAAAAGAATGCTAATACCAAATACCATTTGTACTTGGGAGAGAAGGAGGGATCAGCATCACCCACCCTGAAATCATTGTTAAATTCGGCGTCACTAACAGTGCCGTAGACAAGGATAAATCTTCCCTCTCATCCGCGGTTTGGATCTCTGCTGTATGTTCTGCACTTCTGCTATTCTCTACCGATTTTTGGTAGAGAGATGCATAAAATATGCAACACAGACCTGTGGTGCAAACTGAAGGATGTAAGTTTATTCCTGCTTTGATGAAGGGAAAATAGATTTCTCTCATCTATTCCCCTTGGACTGCATCGGCAGGAAAACGGAGTTCCATGGTACGCCTTTGGAGAGTACTAGTAGTCCAAATAACTAAATCCCATAATAAAGTAAAATCATAAAAAAAAAAAACAAAACAACAACACAGTTCTAATAGTTGACTAGAATTGTGTGACATTCCCTATGTAGCAGAAATACCTCTGCAACTTTTAAGGTGTTGAACTTGTGGAGTTAGAGTTTACATTTTAACTGTATAATATAGCTCAGATCTCACCTAAGAATCAAATTTAATAAAAATGTATTGGAAAGCCTTAGGTGTATTTTAAACAACATCCATTGTTTTTTTACCCAGTATCTTGAGATCTATATCCAAAACGGAACTTAAATAATGTAGCAGGTAAGCAGCACTCATGCTGAGGATCTTTTACTTTCTTCTATCTTCTTTGTGTGTATATACACACACATATATATAATGAATCAACTTTTTTGGTATATCTTAATGTTTTTCAACTTCTGCTCTTTATTTTCTTTCTATTTTGTTCGGGTGACTACCCAAAATAAAAGCATTTACATATAATGAACAGTTAACTTAAATATAAAACATTAATTTTGCATTTTAAAATGAATTTTATCTCAGATACTTTATGCCACTTTAATAAAGTTAAAGCTACAAAATTTTAATTTAAAAGGTTAATTTATATTGAATTTTAGAGACAGTCTGATTTAAAATAGACTTCCAGTATAGTAGATGTTGTCATTTAAAATGACCTATAAAACACATAGTCAACGCACCTTCTGATGTTTGTGTCCCCTGCACCAGGTTGATCTACTGACATGCCCTCAAAAATTGGCTTACTCTTGACAAGGTAATTATTTCAAAGTGCTCTATTTTTCTTTATCATTGTATAGATGGGAAATAGGTTAACAGAAAATTCATTTGCCCAAGATTATCTAGACGATTGTCTAGGAACTCAGAGGTAAAAACGGGGATTGAATATGCATCTTCCAGCTCTTCTAACACCAATGCCTTCCCAACAGATCACAGATGTTATCTCCTATACCATACCACTTAAACAACAACAAAAAAATACCCAGAAGATAAATAGCAGACATGTCAGACAGCAGCCCTGCCTGCTACTTTCCCCAGTTAGAAATGCAAACAAGAATTGACCTGCACCTCTTCTTCTGATCTCCAACCAGTTATCAGAGTGCATCTCCTCCAGAAGCCAGGCCAAGGGAACTCGAGTCAATGACCGTGGATAAAAGCTTTTCCGATAAACCCTCAATTCATTAAATCAAATGAGGACTTTAAATTGATGAAGATTATAATAAATTATTTCTTAATCCTGCCGTATCAATCTATCATACATGACACTACAACGCAACGAGCAGTAGCACTAAAAGCTTTATGAAAGTCATCTCATCTTCGTTCAGAGCTCAGTGGTGGCTGGGTGTGGGAAAGGAGTTACAGCGGAGGATGTAGAGGACTGATGGGTCACAACTTCTGTGCGAGTGGGAAAGAGGACCTCGTGTCGGCATTGTGCTGCGAAAAGCGACACTCACAAACCGATGCCAGCGTTTGCAGTGGCTTGCGCACCCTTAGCGCTTGCCACAAGCTTCTCCCATACTCTTCCCCACTCCCTGCCCGTGTTTCCAAGCCCTATGTTTGGAAAGGGCAGCCCCGTGGCAGTACCTAAATATGCAGCAGGTAGACCGGGTAGTTCGCTCAGTCTAGGAGGAGTACAACAAAGCCAAGTGAAGAATATCAGATTCACGTCATGGTACAGAGGTTGACAGTGCCACAGATAGGACCCATCTGTTCTGGTTGCTTTGAGGAGCGTAAGGAACAGGATGTTTCCTCAAATTTAGGGAATATTTACAGTTAGCTATCCCTATACTATTACTATTAACAAGATTGTGAAGCACAGAGCCCCAATAGTCTGCTGCTGACCTGCTAGTGATTGTGAACCCTGCCAGCTTAGGATTATCATATTAATTTAGGAAATCGCAATACCATTAGCTAACCCTTTTTTGAGAATGCTAACAGATATTTTTTAAACAATGAAAAATCAAAGTTGCAGCTGTTTTCAAAGCTCTTGGTATTAGTAAAAGGAGGAAGCAGTAACTCTAAGGAACTTTTACTTATTTATTTTTAAACAAAACCAGCCTGATCAAAGAAATACGCCTTGAAAACATTCAGATATGGTCTGTATTCACTGAATTGCTCAGAACCTGGCTATTTTACTGCCATTATACATTTCTGCCTCATGTATTTCTCACTGGTACTTCTAGATTTAGGAGCTTACCTCAACATCCACTGGTAAAATGCAGTGTTGATTTTGATCCATTAAACCGGATCCTCATTGTCTGAGACTGTTTCTCTACTTCACTGCCACAAAGGAAAGAACGAAAATGCCTCCAAGGAAGCACCTGAAGTGGGACAGCATGAGGGGCTACATGGATGGCCCTGCCCAAGCGTCTCAGAGGCCGTGCAACCTTCCGCTTGCTGCCTTTGGTTGGAAATGCTAACGTGTGCTCAACAGGATGGTGGTCGCTCAGGGTCCTTACACCCTACTGACTTTCAGTAACTGATGGGAACTTCCCAACGATTTGTATTTATCTAAGCCCATATGGTTTTGCTTTAGGACAATGACATCGTTAAAAAAACCCCTTTCCTTTCATGCTGAACTTTAGTGCGTAAAAAGACCAAATAAGTTTTCCTATTGATTTTACAGTTCCTGGGGAGTTTGGTCCAATGAGTACTCAGAAGATCTTTATTTTATAGTCTATGCTTCACAGGTCAACTGAGCTCTCTATTTACCCATCGTATCTGCTCTGAGCTACAACATCCAAGAGATCTAAAAACAAAAATGAACCAAGAAATGTTTGACTTTGAGTTGCATTTCACTGCAGACATTTTTTATGCACCACAGCATGCTCAGAAAAAGTAAATCTGATGGGAATACTGCATGAAAGGGCGTTGTCATAAGTTTTTGAGTCCAGTATTGAAGACTTAGAGACTTCAGATAGAAATCCAAAGTTTTGAAGTTCTCCTTGTAATAGTATTTTATACTTACACAGCCATACAAACATTTCATATTTCTTATAGGAATAAATCTTGCAACATCCCTGTGAGATAGAAATGTAGTACAGTCATTTTACAGATGAGGAAATTTAAGCACAGAGCAAAGTACATGACTATCAAATTGACATTTACTTTCAATATCTAAAATGGACTCTCAGGCATCTAAATGATGGCTTAAGCATTCACATTCAGAAATGAGCATCTCACTCCAATTCAAAAACAGGAGTTGTCAAATATAAAACACATAAAATACTAAAAATAACCTAGTCAACATCTTAGGTTAATTAGATGTTTATTATAAATAGACAACATCTACCTGGTAAATTTTCAAACAGCAACCCTAGGGGGAAAGCAGAGGTCTAAATATTAATAGCAGGTTTTGCCACTAGACCTAGTATTATTTTAAAGAAAAGCAATTATTTTTGGCTTGAGTGTGGTTGGGATGTTTATTTATCACCTCGGTAAATGAAAAGAAAAAAAAATAATCAATTCACAGATAGAAGCACAGTAGAACAGTTAGCAACTACTATTGCCAAAAGTTGGTCCATCTCAATAGAAGAAAAAATGTCTCTCCTAGCTAAATGCAGTTTTTGTAATCATCTGTAGCAGGACATTCTTCAAGAAATTTTTTTTCTGTGAGGCAGCTTTATGTTTTCCCTAAACTGTGAGCCCAGGGCATGCATTTCATTTTGATTTTTTGTGCCTTCAGAGTCTGATCATGCCACCTTCACCCACCTGCCACTTCCCAAACCTCTTTTCTTCTCCGTGCGCACGGAAGATGGCCCAGACAATACAGAAATCATTCAAATCTCTTTACATCTCCAGCACCCGCTCTCCCGCACACACGTTGGATCTGCTATGGCTTGCACTGCTTCTATCCCCTGCAATAAATTTTAATCAGATACTTTGTACCCAGTTGTACTCTTGTCTGAAACCATCCAAAGTGCTGTTGTTGCTAAGGTAACCACTTCCCCGTTATCTTCGCGCTCGGCTCTGCTGCCTCCTTCCCTCCATCTCCCCTCCCTTCCCCTCTCCCAATTTTTCCATGGCTCTAAGGGGCAACTCCGGCACCGCACGATGAGCGCTGAGCCATTTACCCCCTCTTCCCTCGGACCGCAAACTCACTTGAAACAGGTAAGAAATCACTGCAATGAGAATTTGTGGTATTTAAAGTATGACCGTCCTTGCCCAGGCCCGTTATGCTTAATTAGTCCCTATGGAGCAAGAGACAAGCCGATCCCAATGGGCTGCGAGAGTGAGGAGGAAGGAGCTCTAACCCACTGTGAAAAGCGGCAAAAACTCAGCTCTAGGCTCTCCTTGCAGGAGCTGAAAGAAGAAATATATGGAAGAGAACAGAGATGGGCTGGATGTGCGAGTGCTTGAGTATTTCTTTCCTAAGCGATAAAGTTCCAGACCCCTTCACTCTCCTCTGCAGAGCATTCCCCTCCCCACCAGCCCCACTACGGGAAGAGTTGTTTACCTCTTTTGGAGAAATAAAGTCCCCTGAGCCTTTTGACTGCAGAATGGATTTCTGACCCTTTGCTTCCTTCCAGTCTCCTAATGTTTAAATAATGCAGCCGACAAGCAGACCACAGAAGCAGCTCGTGTTCAGGGTTATGTTCTCAAAGCTGTGAGCAGTGCATGCAGAGCACAGCTCCATCACCACAGGCACGTGGAGGAAAAAAAAAAAAAAAAAAAAAAAAAAAAGCGGCTTTCGCCACGTCCCTCCTGTATGTCCAGACCCAGAAGGCAAAAACGTAAGCCACGCTGTTAACCGAAAAAGCCGCAGGGGAAGCACAGTAAGGAAAGAGAGTCAACAAAATTAGAGTGCTTTCTTCAATAGGAGTTGATAAAACAGCTTTTGAATAACACCTCAAGTTTTATTTTGTAGATCTTTTAGGGAAAAGGGAATACGTTCAACGTACACAACTCCCTAATGGAAGGGCCCCTTTAACTATCCATTGTGTTTGTCAGTAATGGTAATTTTGACCCATTTCAGCTTTCTCTACACTCATTACTCCTTTTTTTCCCCCTTGCTTTTGCTTTTTATCACATTCACCTTCATATAGTGGGATGTAGAAGAAACAAAGGGCAAAATTCAGAACTAAAGAGCAAGCAACCTCTAATATTATAGAGGCTTCTCTGTGCTTTTGCTTTTCCAAACTAAGCCTCGTTGCCATTAGTATTGAGTGTAAGGATCCTGCTGGGTCTGTTGCGGTTGTCCTATTGACTTTCTCTGGATGAATAAGTTCCTGTCAAGAGCACCACTAAATATCCACTTTAGAAAAGCACTTTTAGCCATAAAAAGCACATTTTCCCTTCCTTTCTAGAGTCAGAGCCAGCGCTGCAAAGCAAAATGAAAATGCAGTCTTTGGAGACAGATATAATTATAAGTAAATACTTCATAGGCATTAATTAGTAATATTTTTTTTCACCTGTGTTTTGTACAGGGAGTCAAACATCCCTCAACAGAATTTGCTGGTGCTCCTATACTTGCTACTACCACTTTACAAGTAATAATTACACCAAACATTTGTATTGCACCAAGCTTCAGATGCTTGAATAATACGAATCCAAGTTCTTTAGTTGTGGACTTTTTTCTAGTCAAAAGAAGCTAAGTTACTGATTAAGAATCAACTGCATGGCAGCTTTTTAATGTTTCTTCGTGGTCAGGAACTGAAGCAGGGATAGACCCATTGCACAAAACATCCACAAAATTCCAGAATGTTTATTTGGGACTTCAGTTAATTATCTGAAAATAATCATTGAGAGGAATGAAACAATGTCTCATCTGCCTTCAGCATCAGTGCCATAAGATGAAGGTTAAAGGAAAAACCCTACAGAAGCAGGCCAGAAGAGACAAAAAAAATAAAGGTCACTTTATTGGTCTTCAGACTTGTAGAACAGCAAAGCAAATGCTTAGAGGACTGTAAGCTGTGGGTCTGCATTTACCAGCAAAGAGAACAGCCAGTTTCTTTGGGCTGTTTACATCCAAAGGCTATGCAGTTTTTAATCGAAGGCTACTGCTCTCACTGACACGGCAAATACATTACTGATTCTGTACAGTTAAAGAGCCTTAAATAATTTCTTAAATTATTTTTCATACAATAAATTTAAGAATTCTTGACTCACTTGTCAGAGTTCAGCCCTTTTCTTTAGGCAGAAGACATGAAAGATGTCTGTTCCCTTGCTTTGGTGGGATGATGTTCAGTGTTAGGGCTCCTACAGCAATGCAGGAGAACAGAAATCCCGCGGAGACGCTCATGCGTGTATTGCTAAGTATTTACAAAGGTTTTATTCTACTGAATATTATCATCAATACACCTACGCATTATAGAAAGTTCAGAAGCAGGTGGAGGAGAAACATTGATGCATTCATCTGAAAACTAAAATAAACGTTAGAAAGACTGGGATTATTTCGTAGAAGGCTTGAAATGCACGCCACCAGCGTGTCTATATAGCAGCTATAGGATGTGCTGGCTGTGAAGGTGGACTGGTGGAATACCAACATTTGTCTCAGGCTTATGGCTGTGACTCGGAGTCATGACTGTCTTCCGACATAGTCTACTGCTATCACGTACTCAAAGGGGTCCTTAACATCAAGTGGCAGAACATATACTTCCATTCCTAAATGCCTTCAGCTTTGCTTAACCTGGGGCTTGTGAATGCCTAGTTCACCTCGCCCCTTAGCTGGGCAGAGGGGAACATCCTTATAACTGTCTTAAGATTTTCATCTGGGATGTAAAATTCACTATTTGAACATTTGAATATGCAGTAAGGAGTCAGCAGCTGTCAGAAAAACATGCAGCTATTCACTGAAAAAAAACAAGAGAGGAGAAATGTCTTAATATCAGAGCTGCCTTGACATTTCCCAGCATAACTGGATCTGGCTGTGGTCTCCGAGAAATCAATTCACAGAGAAGCCACAAATATCAGCTAATGCCTTGATTCATAAACTTTTATCCGTGCTGGTATGAAAGTCCTATTAAAGTCAATAGCACTATAGTCTCATATAGTCAGGTTGCAGGACCAGAGCGAGGAAGAAGTCAAGCAGCCTGCTTGAAAGCTCCCTGGGGGCGCGGGCAGGAGTGTTGTTTAGAAATCAGCCCTAAACTTCTTCCTTCGTCCAGATTCACGTTGTCCTCATTTTACCGACCCCGGACAGTCTGAACTACCAAGATTGCTTAGTGCCTTAGTTTTGGTAAGGAGTACATAAATATTGATTACTACTGGAAAGGTTCCAAAAAGCTTTTAAACTGACACTTTTGTTCTGCGCTAGTTAATTATTATTCACATATTTTGGAAAGAAGAGTTCCTGGTTCCGCTTACTTGACAAATGCTTTTGAGTATTGTGAATAAGAAGCTTTTATAGGACTAGGTAAATCCTTGGAAGATTTTTGTTTTAAGGACTACAGTTCACTCCTTTAGATCTGTTATTTTTGACAAGGGAGAAGAAAGGTTAGTGTACAGCATAAATAATGTTCAACTAATGACCTAAAACTTCAGGGTCAAGTCTTTTATGGGTTTATTATTAATCTCTTGACTTCAACTGACACAGTTTCATTTTGGGGAATTGTTTTTAAAGAAAATGAGGGGGGGGTATTTTTGAAAAATATTGTTAGTTTTAGCTACTTTCTCAGGTTTTCATTGATGGGTGTTTTGATTATGATTTTCCTGAACACATGGTATGTCTCTGATGAAGAGGGGGACTTTGGGGCTATTTAGTGACAGGATGTTAACACTAATTAGGGCCACACTGGGAATTATTCTTACAAGTATTATTACAATGGACATAGAAATAGCCAAGAGGACAGACACTTATTTAGTGGACAGATACATTAAATATAACTGTGCTTGAAATAATTAATATTTCAGAAACCTGTGAAAGTAAATTAGCAGTTAAGAGCCAGAATTGCAGCTCAGATTTCCAAGTCACTGCTCCAAAACTAAGCAAGGTCGGGGAGGGGATTAATTTCTTCCGTGCAGGTTACAGTCTCAGTGGTTGTTTAAAAATTATATGACCATAAAAAAAAATATGACTGGTGCATGAGAGGAAAGGGGAAGAGTATTGAGAGTATTGTTTATCCCCCAACTGATAAAAATACAGATCCATTGGAAATTTCGCCAAGGTTATTGGATGAGGTACGAGGTACCGCATTTCCAGGTATTAAGAACTGTTTAAGTGATGACCCCGCAACCCAGAGATGAGGCACATAAGTACATAGGTTACCCATTATACACATGTCCTCGCTCAATTAAAAACGCAGTACTAAGTGATCTTTCAAAGTCCTGACCCAAGACGGGGGTAACATCAAATATAGGGCAGGTTCCCTCAGGAAAGCAACTTCTCTGGTATCTAATTCCTTCTCTAAGGCACTGCATAGGGCAGTTCAACTTCAGCTCTAAGCTTTTTGTTTATTTTTGGACAGTTCTTTATCAGCAGTTGTAGAAGCATGGCATGCAGAACCTTACAGCACGGTGTTAAACATGCAATATCTGGCCACGAAGACAGTATTTCCATATACTAATCAAAAATACTACATTTAAAGAGGTAAAGCCGACTGAAAATATACTTTGTCAGGAGGAGGTCTGATTTTCTATCAGGTGCCCTTTACTTGTAACCCTGTTTAGTAAGGAGCAGCGGCGGCTGAGAACAACAAAGCTCTGGTTTACAGGCAAAGCCGAATCCCCCAGCCCTTCCAAGAGCATGAGCCCAGCTGAGAGGAAGGCACTGACCACGCTAAAGCAAAAACTGCTGCTTTGCAAAGAACAACTCAGCAGGGGAAAAGGCAAGGCCTCCCCTTCTGCCAGGAAGCTAAGCCTGAAAAGTTGTACACACAGAGCTCCGGCTCTTCTAATGTCTCTTCTTATGCTACCAGACTCATGAACATGTAAAAGTAATTCCCATTTAGGTGAAAAGCATTAATAACTGCTTTAAGTACATAGTGGAGGAATTTTTAATCTTTTTTTAAACATGCAGAGAAGTTAAGCCATCTATATTCTGAAATTATCCTCTACAAATTTTGTGAAACACTCACTTGTGTGAGTGCTGAAGCAACCGTGTGGTTGGCTGAACTAGCCTGGATGTCTCTACACCACTTCTTTCTTGCAACGTGGAAGGAGGTGGCTGAACAAAAACCCCTACACCCTGTAGGCAGACTTTGCAGCTGATTAGTCAGCCACACGCTTAAGTCTATTAATATATAGCTCCATTGCCATGGCAGCAGGTTAAAGTTAGAAGTAACTAGATTTGAATAATTTAAATATGCTAAAAATACCAACTTCTAGGCTTAAGTGGTCCTATTTGTCATTACACTTTTTCATCCATAATGACAATTGCCACCTATGTTCGAAAGTCTCCTTAGAAAATTCAGTCACTGCCTATGCACATAGTTCTGCTGTCTACGTAGTCTAACTCCAAAATCTATGTCATACAGTTCCATTTGCAGACACTGAACCCAATAGTTATGTTTCTAAAATATAGTGAATACATGCAGTTTGATTTCCATCATAAACCAATAACCAGATATTGGAAGAAGGTTGAATAGATTTAGTTTGATGCAGCATGGCCCAACCAAGTTGGTCTCCAGAGAAATCTGAGTACAATTTCCTAAGTTTCTCCTTTCCTACACGCTGACAACTACAAAAAGACCACAGAAAAAAAAAAAAAAATTTAGATTTTTAAAAGTTATTTTTCAATGCAAACATATGATAAAAACCTACAAAAGATGCAGAGAATACCAAACCATATTGTCCTATCATCTCAAAATAGCGACTGTGCTTGAAAAAAACCCTACAAACAACAAAAATTAACACTAGGTTTCGGAAAGGTGGTAGAAAAGGTAGTTCCCCTACATCAGTTTGCCAAAGAGCAATCCCAATGTAAGCTTTTTCCTGTTCCTAAGAACTCCTGACTGAGTGCTCCAGAGCTTCCAAATTAATCCAGTGCCAATCCTAATCAATGTAAACCGCTCACCTAAGTAAAATCATTCAGGTGCATTAGTGTTTCCAGGACTGCCTGTTTGACAGTAATAGGAAAGAGACATGACTCACAGTTAACAAAAAAATTCAAGAAGAATTTATATCAGTATTTAGCAGATGCAGTATTGAAGATCTTCTTGGCTTGTTGCATTCATTTCTTAAAAAACTAACAGGGAACATTAAACATCTCCCCATTTCATCTTTCAATATGCAAGTTATAGATACAAGCCTACTAGTAGCAGCCTACTGAAAGACATGGCTGTATGCCATGCAGGTGGCAAGAAAAAAAAAGATAATTTTAACATCAAGTGATTACAACTACAAATTTACTTATCAGTAACCCAGTTGGGAAGCTGGTCAAATGGTCACTGGATTGAGGATTTTCAAAGACAAGTAAGAGAAAGGAATGTATTGCAAAATACAGAAGAATATATGGTTGGCTCCACAATTTAATTTACTTTGGGAATGGACAAGCATTTCACCTTCTAGGGGAATGAAGAAACTGCTTTTTTTCCTATTTCTGTGCCAAATCTATAGAGATTAAAACATTTTCATTTGTAATTTACAAGCGATTCCCCCTCCCCACCCATCTGGTCCAACTCTTCCGTCCTGGTCAGACCATAAAGCTATGGATAGACATAATTGCATTCATTTCAGTTGTAAGAACAAATCCAACTCTTGCACAGTGATTTTCTCCCTGCATGCCAGTAGAATTGACTCCGTGCTACTTCAGCCCCGTTGTCTCTCAGTCCGTGAAGGTGAAGGTGGCCTTGCACAAGATGGGCAAGAGCTTTTGTGCGCAAAAACACGTGGGGAAATTGCTTTCGTCTTCAGCACCTTCCTTTCAATGAGACCCCAAAGATGGTAACAGACCAGTATGAGCCAAGGGAAAGTCGCAACTCAGTCCCCATTTCTGGCTCCATGGTCACTCCCAAGAAGAAAGACGACAGTCATGCAACGCAGCCCGTGACATGTTGCCTCAAAGGAGGTTCTCCTCCTTCCTACATCTTGTGGAGCTCAGCTCAAGTGGGGAAGAAAAATGTTTTGTTGATTTTCTTTTTCTGGAGGGAGAGAAAGGAATGAGGCGGCATTACGGCTTCGATGGAGCAGGGCTGTTGGCAGACACCCTCAGCCAAGGGCCAGTATGGCTGCAGCTGTCTCTACCCATTTCTCCCAGATCCCCAGGGGCAGAACAATCCTATTTTGGTGGGGTGACAAAGGACTGAATTGCCCATGATAAAATGAATGCTTTGCCTCTGCCCGGCTGCCCGCAGTGCAAACATGGGTGAGTGGCAGCTGAACTGTGGTCCTGGCAGGCTCGAGACCCTCCCTGGGCATAACAAAAGCAGGGCAGCTCATTCCCAGAGATGGAACAAAAAGTACTGAGTTTTCCTAAAACGATGTCGCTGTGCACAACGGGAACAGGAGGCTAATTGGCAAATAGGGCTGCGGCAAGGAGCTTCTGGGAGGGATTTTAAAGAAGAGAAGAGCCAGCTAAGCTTACAGAACAAGCTGATACTGATAGCTGTGTGAAAGACAGATACAGGGAGCCAGAAATGTTTTAAATTTGAGCTGTTGTTGGTTAGAACCATGGATTTCCAGCACTGCTTCATTTGCTGCCCCTGCTAGATTGCCACTCTAAATTTCTGTTAGGTTATGCTGTGCTGGGAGATCCTTCTCCTGGGATCATTAGGCATCTCTCAATTTAGTTTTCCAATAAAAATCTGAAAGTTACAATTTAGTGGCACAGCTGCAGTTATTGAAATAGCTCTGGCTTTGCTGGCTGAGGGCTCTGAGGTGGGGAAGGGAGAGGAACAGCTGCAGTGCAGAGGAGCTGCTTGAGGACGGACATAGGAAAGGCATAGGAAGGACACGGAGGAGAAGGGAAGGTGATGCATGTCAGCAGAGACTTCTATTTCATTGTGTTCCTATTTCATTCTTTAACAAATTAAGAAATCTTGTTCAGACCCGGGCCAAGACTGACAGTTCACCCCCCTGTTCCACCCTGCTGTTTGACCCATTTGTGGTCCTCCCCACATGTGCTGAGTATTACCTGCATATAACCAACAGCCTGGGTATCTTATAAAAAAAAGCAGCAAAACCAAGACATCTACTCACAATTACATAGCATAGCACCCCACTGCACAGGCTGTCATGCTTGCTGACCTCATAGGACAGCTTTTCAAACTTCATATATGCTGACCCATGTTAAGTACCTGTGTCAATTGTATTTCTTATGCAGCCAGCGTAAACATCTAAAATGATGGTTTTTTGCTTATATCAATGGATAGGCATGGACTTGCCCATCAAAACAAGTCTTGAATGACACTGTTAGTACTCTTGGCTTCCACACTTTGAATTGGTACCCCTGGGTCTTTTGGCTTTATGTATTCACAGAAGGAAGAAAATGAAGGAATGAGAATAAGAATTATTGGCTGAAAATCTGAAGGCAGAAGATATGAACATAATTGTTTTATGAGTGTTTACAGTTCCAAAGGAACAGAAAAAGGAAAATGTACATTAAACTGGAAATGTCAGCAAATTTGGAGGAATAGTCAAGATAGTCCCTGGGCTTAAAAAAAAACCAAACCAAAACAAAACAAACAAAAAAAAACCCAAACCACAGGACAGCTAGTGTTAAAGGACAGCCTATTAAGGGTGCAACATCAAATAAGCCTGATGCAGGGAAAATGGAAGAAATAAAGAGACTCAGGACCTCTTTAACAATCCAGATAATCAAAAGGGAATTGTATTTAAAGTGGAATTGTGCTGAAAGTGGAAATATAATTAAGGGCAAGTGTAAAAGAATAAGACAAGTATGTAGGCATAGAATTGAAAGGCAGAGGCACAAAGCAAGTTATAATCAGCTATTAATGTAAATGAAAACAAGAAAAAGTTCTAGAAATGCATCACCCATAACAGAAGAAAAAGAACCATCAAGCTCTTTTATTTTAGTCAAACAAATAACAGCAAATGCAGAAAAGCTCAAGTATCCAAAGCCTGCCTGCCTTCAGTTTTCACTAAGGTTAACTGCAGCCAGGTACTTGAACAATTAATTTTAACTGGGAGATAAAAGTGTAGGACAGGAATATGAAAAGGACAGGTTGAAGAATATTTAAGTTAGATACAGTCAAGTTTTAGGAACAAATGAAACGCACTTTCAAGTACTCAAGAAATTAACTTAAGCCATCTAAGAACCATTAGCAATTATCTTTGAGAACTTGGAGGACAGGGAAATCCTGGGGGACCAGGGAAGGGCAAAGAGAGTGTCGACTCGTAGAAGAGAAGACAGAAGGAAGGTCCAAAGATTTAAAGATCAGTCAACCTTGCTTTTATACTTGGAAGTGTATTAGAACAGTGCTTAAAATGATGAGACAAAAATGTGAACATAGACTGTATGAATGTCTTGAGAACAAATTAACCCAGTCACCAAAAAGAGGTATTCCTGACACTGATGAGCACATGAAAAGTTGCAGACATACTCCAGCAAGGCTTTTGATAGCTAGATTAGCTCTCATAAGTTTTATAAGTAAACTTGGGAAATATGGCCTAAATGAAGTTATCATGAAGTGTACAGACACTTGGTTTGGAATTAGCACTTAAATCTATTACCTTTGATAATTCAATAGAATGGGAAGATGCTTCCAGGGAGCTTCCATGGGAGGCCTTTCCTGGACTTCATTCTGGTTTGTATTTTCATCGGGGGTGGTGGAATTGACTGCACTTCTTCATAAGTCTGAGAGATAATGCGTTCTTTAACAAGAGACGCAGGTTTTTACAAATACAGCTGTTTGTGTGGTCCCAAAGTAGCAAAAAATAATAGAGTAGCATTTTGCTAGAGGACTGGGAACAGTTATTGTAAGTTGGAGACATTTCTGTAAAGGTTGTCCTGCATTAAATGCTGTATGTAGTTACCACGCTCAGCAAGTCTAAGGTTACCTCCTGCTTCTGAAAGAAATCCGGTAGTAGAGCCAAGCACTCAAGTGCCAGTGCTGAAGACAGTTATAAGGAGATGAGGATTTATCAGCTGAGATAAGGGGCTTTGGCTTCCTCATTAGTTACAGTCACTGCAGTTGAGCAACTGCATAGCCTCCTCACCCAGACTGGGGGGGACAAAGCTAGCTACAAATTGCTGGGAATGCTGCATTTATCATCAGCTCCAATTCACTTCCAGTCTAAGTTGTACTTATACTTCATTCGGGGGGGGGGGGAAGTCATAACAAAGAAACAGCCATTCTGCAGCAGTTTGATCCAAACCTTATTTCAGGCTTTGGGAATGCAAGAAGCTTATAGTTCCCACCGTAACTGAACAAGTAGTGCAATACTACCCATACAGGAATATCTTTGCTTGAGAATCAGCCAACCGTAAGGACAAGGTAGCCCAGCCGAGAAGCAGGCCATGTTATCTAGGTAGTGTTCTAGTCTAGTACAGCAATATTGCTCTTGGTACTCAAAGCACATCTTGCTCAGGACTACAGAAATCAGAAGATATTTTATACTTTTTGTTTGATTTCCTTCACCATCTCCTATAGAAACAGAAAAGGAATATGCTCTCCCTCATAAAATCAAGGTACTTCTCCAAAATCTTAAGTTTGAAAGAAAGTCACAACGAGTAACAGAAGACCAACTAGTCACAGTAACAAAGTACAGCAGACAAGCTCTACAGCTGTCTTTCCTTGGGGAAAAAAAACTCTATGGGATTGGCCCTTTTGTAAAAAGAAATAAAAACCACTGATGAACCTTGAATGACTCAGTATTAGATATGAGCTACAGAAACCTTTCCCTGTGCCTCTAGTGTTAACAACAGGCTGTACACCTCTTCCCCCTTCCAGGGGGCTCAGATATTTTTATGCAGAATATGGCTTGACCCAGAAGAATATTAATTCAAGGAATACATGCCTTGACAGCAGAACTGAAGATAAAACTAAGCATGACACAGTAAATTTAAATTGTTGATATGATAGTTGCATATTAATCAAAAAAAGTTGCTGAGGTCTTGCATATTGAGCTAAATTAGATTCACATAGAGGGACATGAAGAACAGCGTGAAAGGAGTTCTTACTCACTTGTGCTCTTCCACATGCTTTGACTCAAAGCCTGAGGACCAGGAGTGAAGCAACAGCACAAACAACCAAAAAAAAGAAGAATAGATAAGATTAAGGCTATTACTTTTCCACCTGCAGGCTTCTCAGCAAGCCAATGGGAGTACGAGCACAGGATATTTGGAAAGAGAACAGCAAGGGAGAAATCGGGCTTGTGCTTCTTTGCTTCTCTGAAAGTATTTTCTGCAAGTTCTTTTCTTCGTGTGGAATTATGGTTAGTCTTCCTAAGTTTGGCTGAATGATGAGAATATTTAGCATGAATGCTCTTGTCTTAAAAAGATTGGTGGGTTGAGAGGTTAAACTTTAACGAGCTGTATTTTCTAGAAACTCATTGGATCTCTGACTCCACAGAAAAACAATTGAGTCATTTCCCTAAAATGCTCTATTTTTATCTCATCAGCATTACTCCCTGCACCAATGATTTGGTCACTACAGGATCTTTCAACCTTAATGAGACCAGACTTCTAATGCAAAACATGAGCAGAGTTCTCTCCCACTTCTTCACAAATATTGCAACTCTAATACAAAGCAGCAAGACAGGTCACCATCCTTTTTTGTCCAAGTAATAAAGTGTTTCAAAGCCATGTCCCCCAGGCATTGTATACACAGACACACATGCACAGATCCCGCTGTGCACTGAGACTTGAAACTACAATACAGCATTAAAAGGTATATTTTTCCTTCAAAGTCCATTTATAATTCCCACCAACACTTATGGGAGCTGTGCAAACCCATTAAGAAAGAGATGAATATACTTCCCTCCTGAGCATAGCCTTGAATTACAAACCAAGAAGAGCTACAGAGATCTGACACCTAAAAGAAAACCTTGAAAATCTATATTTCTAATGGAGATGCATCTGCTTCTCTCACTCCAGCAGTGCTACAGTACAGTGTGCTACACTCGCCTCTGCTGCCATCATTATGCAGATATACTCTCTATGATAAAAGTTAAGAAGTGCTAATTATATTAAAAATCCATTTCCAAATCAGCCCTTTCTGCATCTCCCTCCCCATCTGTATCTGTTTACTTAGCTGAAAATCTGTCTGCAGTCCTCTAACATTTTTCTGTAGAAAAGTCATGTAGACATTTATTCAAGGACCAGAGATCTTCAGTGGGTTTCCAAGCTACTTTGGTATTTGTCATTTCCAGTGTTTTCTTGCTTTCCATTATAAACAATAGCCATAATGAAATATACTTTGGAAAACAGGAAAATAAAAATCAGCTAACAGCTACTTATTCCCCCCCATCCACCTGCCCAGGAGGCAGACAGGAGCTCTCACTAGTAGCTTTTCTTCGACTCAAAGCTGTTCTTAAAAGCACTTTGTGGTGACCTTTCTCGCCTCCAAAACTGCAGATCTCTTATCAAGGCCAGGTTTTGATCCTCCTCAAACACACCTTTAAAGTCCAGTGATGTCCAACACCTGCTGAAGCACAAGCGTGGGCACTCAATGGGATTGGTAATTTGCCCTTCACAGGTAATATGGGAAGGAACACGTTGAAGTTACTTTATACAGAAGGAGCGTATGTTTACACTGGAGTTCATATGTGAGAAATTAATCAAAACTAACTCTTCATTTGTCTTTAAGGGTATAAGGAACTAATTTCTACCACTGCCACCTCCTGCACAATTTCATCGCGTAGACTGGAACAAGCACAGGTTGAAGCAAACTCAGAATTAATTGTAATTTGTCCTACTTATGGAAAAATTATTTCCTGGACTAGCTCTAGGGAAACCCCAGTTCTTTTCCACCTGTGTTACTTACCCACTGACTGACCTCTTCATGTTGTTTTGTCTCTGTACCTTATTTCTTTACTTGTAAGAGGAGAGTAATAATTTCCAATTTGAGTATTGCCAGATCAATTTGCCTTAAAAACAGCTGTATATGCATAACTGCATGAGAATTTCCAAAATGCTAAAGACAATCTAGTGTCAATCTCCTATTTCCCATCAGTGAAGCTTGTCACTGTACTACTAGGAAACTTCCCTTCACCCCAACCTGGACTAACAACTAACCCCTAAGAAATTTCTAACACACAGTAACTCTTTTTTTTCAACAAGTCGCTGTCATTTACAGATACCTTCGGAAATTAACCCATTGCACAAAGCATGTTCACTCACAGTTATGAGACCATTTAAAACACACCAGGTGGTGATGATGCTCGTGCCATAACCAGAGGTTCGTGTTCTCCACCATACACAAATCAACCCCTCAGCACATGCTTACTGCCACTGGGGAGTGTCCGACCTACTGCTTGCTTGCCTGCTTTAAAATTGATTTTTACATCTTGGTAAATTTAAAAGCCCCAACAGTACAGGATTTATTACACATTGACACCATACCACCAGCATTGGACACACTGCACATGGCTCGCCACACATCTGAGCACATGCTTCTGTCCAGAAAATGAGAGAAAGAAATGCAACAGCTTCACCTTGCTGCAAATACATCCCAAGTACACTCCTGTCAGCAGCACTGACCTGCCTGAATTTCTGCAGCCCCTACTAGTCTGATGAGCCTGCCTTGCTTTTGCCACCAATGGATGCAGCAGCTGCAGTGCTGGTTCACAATAGTTTTAGATTTCATCCTAAATTAGCCCACTGTACTCAGTTGCTGAAGGAAGAAGTGTTATCACAGGTGACTAGACACAGCAAGTTGAATATAAACAGGTGTTCTTTTCCAATAATAAAAAAAAAAAAAAACAAACTTAAAAAAAAATGCCATGCCTGGGGTTTCAAGCTTTCTCATCAGAATTCAACACAACACCAACACCTCTAGGTAGAACAAACACTGCACAGGAAGGCAAGCCTTGGTGAAGAAATGAGTGAAGCAAGGTGTTTTAAACACTGTACTTAGTTCACCCTCCCTTTTTCCTCAAATGCTCTTGCCTTTCACCACCACCCGCACTCACCGAAGAGGAGCTCCTGCCCCACGGCTCTCCCGGAGCGGGTCAAGTCATGCCTGCGTACAGCTGTGCACATCAGGACACGCAAGTCTCACGTTGTATCTGCTGGCTCACGGCATCACAACAAATGGCTTTTTTTAGGGACGGTGGGAAAGGGTGAAGGGTGCTGGAGCCTCAGGGAATCATTCACAATTATTGCAAAGGAGAAACGAAGAGTTTACTGAAACAAATACTAGTAGCAACAGCGGACTGCAAACTAGCCTGTGTGCAACTCTGCGTGGGTTGATGAACCAGAAAAATCTGTACATAACATCAGGAGAGAGCAGGACTTGGCTTTCTAGCCAGTTTTCTTTTGCAATGCAGGAGTTCAACTTTTTGATTATTCCTGGTGCTTTAAAGGATGAACTTTGTTCTAAACTGTTAATCCATGGCAATGGGCTAAGCAGGTGATCCTTCTAATGGAAAATTGATTACACAGCAGAGTTTGGTGCAGAACTGAAATAGTATGGATATGAAATGGCTCTTAAGCAAGGAAAAATGATCAGTCATTGAAAGTTCTAACTAAGTTCTGATTTGAAATAAAAGGTCAATATTTAAAAAAAAAAAAATTTCAACTTCATTGAAATTCTGTTTTGACAGACATCTTTGAGGGTTTGGGGTTTTTTTTAGAGGTTTACAAAACAAAGGGAAAATTAGGAGTCAAAAGCTTTTTTTAAATACATTTTACTCAAAACACTGAAAATATAGCTTTCCTACTTTTTATTAAAGTTTGCTTCATAAGAATTATGAAACAACTATATTCAAACATGCAGGCTGTCAAATCTGCACTTTGTCAAAGATTCCACAGAGAAACCTCCACACTACTCTTTTTAATCACTTTATTGGCTTTTACAGCAGTATTCAAGGCCAACGCTGAAGTCCATGTGCCTGTACTCAGATTGGCCACATTTCTGCTCTGACCTGTTATCTCAGAGAATTCCACTTTTCCAGGCTGACTCAGAGACCTCTCCTCTCTGTTATGCCTCAGGTAGTTACATTAACTAAACCTGGTATTGGTGCCTGTCAGACTCCCCCCGACAACAGCCATTAACACAGTTCAATGAAACACTGTACTGAGTATACAGTTTCCCTCCTGATCAGAGGTGCACAAGAAAATTTAGTTTTATTGGAGGTGCAAGACCCACTCCACTTAGTGGCTGAAAAAAAAGGAGCTCAGTTTTCATCCATCTTGCATCTCATCTGACCACTTCCACCAGCGAAATGCAAAAACCCTGCCGCCTAAGGAAGAGAAACAGGCTATACCTACTGCAAACTTGCTTTGCCTACATGTAATCATCCAGGAGAGCCAGCTTTGCAGATGCAACATCACTTAATTCATAAGGCTCTCCAGTGGAGCTCAAAGGCAAAGTAGACTGATAGAGAAGGTGGGGAGAAAGTAAAAAATGGGGAAGAAAAAATAAGAACAAGTGTTGCTGGATACAATCTGGAAAACAGACAAGATTGAAAAAGGGCTTCTCTCAGATATTCATTCAATAAATGTAAATATAACAACTATTCCAACATTCAAACAACACATAAGGCAGTAGTAAACATTTACATCTTCACGTTAATTAACAGAGATTCATATTGTCCAGTGCAGAGGGAACAGTCAAGCTCATGATGAATAGATTTCAATGCTTTTGCTCAAAGAAACCATAAAATAATAAAACAATATGTACAAGCACATTCATACTCTGGAAGACAGGAAAAGATGAACAACATGGTAAGGCAACTTCCTGACCCAAGAGCCAGAAGTGCAATGTGTTTCATTTACTACAGGTAGCAGAGACCAGCAATGTCATCCAAAATACAACCTCATATCTGATGGTGGTTTGACACAGTAAAGGTATTTACTATTTGTCATTAAATTCATTATCTCAGTGGAAGCCAGCTAAGCAACTGTAACCATTAGTAACTTTTGAGAATTGATGCATACCACAGAAACATAAGTGTATTTTTCACTAGGGAACACAAAGAAAGGGAAACTAAAGAAATTTTGCAACCTACCAGCAGCTAAAAAGAAAACAGCCTCCAAAACTCTCTTCATTAAGAGGGACAGAGGAAGAAGAGAGCCAAAAGTGGGACACCCACTGGTCATTGCAGGAAAGTGAGCAAAATAGGTTCATTTGTGTACAGGCGCTGAAGAATGAGCACCAGCATCCTTTGAAGGAGGCAAACAGAGCTCCCATTTTATTTGAGAAGGTTTGGCATGGCCAATAATGGTAACAGGTTAAATGGTTACATCTAAGGATACTTTCCATCTGAATAAATGTACTCTCAAAGTGTCAACATCTCAGAGGACCAACAAGTTCAAGGGGTGCTGAAATGCATCTCAAATGAATTGAGCGTAATGAACTTGGCTAACAGTTTGGCAAGTGTTTGAAATTGCGTTCATTGTTATTGTTAAGCTTGGATGTTCAGTTTTGGGCCCCTCGCTACAAGACAGACATTGAGGTGCAGGAGTGTGTCCAAAGAAGAGCAACAAAGCTGGTGAAGGGTCTAGAGCACAAGTTTTTTTGAGGAGTGGCTGCGGGAACTGGGGTTGTTTAGTCTGGAGGAGGCTGAGGGGAGACCTTATCGCTCTCTACAACTACCTGGAAGAAGGTTGTAGCGAGGTGGGTGTTGGTCTGTTCTCCCAAGTAACAAGCAAAAGGACGAGAAGAAACATCCTCAAGTTGCACCAGGGGAGGGTTAGATTGGATATTAGAAGAAATTCTTCACTGAAAGGGTTGTCAAGCATTGGAACAGGCTGCCCAGGGAAGCGGTTGAGTCACCATCCCTGGAGATGTTTAAAAGATGTGTAGATGTGGTGCTTAGGGACATGGTTTAGTGGTGGACTTGATGATCTTAAAAGGTCTTTTCCAGCCTAAACAATTCTATGATTCTATAAGAGCAATCAGACTGCTTTTTCTGGGGAAGTGTGGGGGCAAGTTGAAACAAGGCACTTCATGAATGTTAGTAAAACATCTTTCCCAAACAACTCCGAAAATCCACATGTATGCAAGAAGTCTGTCTGAGGCTTTTTTGCCTTGAAAAGGGAGTCTAGGAGTTAAGGTGTCATGAACTCTACCATTTGTATTGAAAAAACCCTGAAACAGGGTCTAGGGGAATGAGGATAACAAGTCCACCACAACACAGCTTCCAGACTGGGTGCTTAGGGCTTTGGAGAAGCAGAGACCGCACACCTTTTTACAGACAAATAGGACTGCCGAAAAGATTACTTGTTTCTGCAGCTTCAGAGACACTCTGCCTAATAGCTGTCAGTGTAGGTGAAAACGTCTTCCACAGATGAGAAATCACTTCAGCAGAAGTGCTTTTCCTCCTATTTCTGCCACCCCTCTGTAAGACACATGTGGCCCCCAAACACCGGCTTTGGGAAACACAACCTGAAGTGAACACTTTCCATGTTCACTTTTTCACCTGAGCTCACTAAATTGTGACTAATGACTCCAATACAACACCGCAGATCTTAAACCATGAACAAAATGAGAAAACCCTCACTTTACTTGCCTAGCCGATATTTTTCAGACTCCTGCATAATCAGTGCTATACCTGGCTGTTGCCCAGGAGCCCACTCAGAAAGGCTATACATTTCTGAAATCTCCTCTGCAACCACCAGTTCAAATGGGAAGTTTCAAACTGAGAAATAGTCAGTGTGGTTTTTATGATTTTTTTTAAAAGCATATTTACCTCCTACCATTAAACAGATAATATCGTGGTAAAAATAGACTCAAATTATGGCCAATACTGTTCTTAAGCTTTCAGGAACCTTGCAAAAGTCAAGGGGGGAAAAAACACTTAGTAGAAAGGGAAAAGCTAAGAATTCACTTTTACATTCTCCCTCACATATTGGGGAAAAATTATATACCTTAATAATTGGCACACATACCTATATACTCAATTACATTTCCTACTCATCTCAAAGCCACAGTAGAGCAGGGAGAGTCCACTCACATTTTCTAAAAGACAATAGATTCTATATAGATTGGTTGGACAAATTTTCATATTATATTGTATGTTTAGTACCATACAGTGAACATTATCCACTGCTCCTTTTCTGAGATAATACCTGCTAGATTTTGTTATTGACTTTCCATTGAAGCCTCAATGCTAAGCTGTCAAAGAACTGTTTACTTTTTGTACCACACAAGTTAAAAGGTCATCATGCACCAGACAGTATTGGGACAGAAAAGTGCTTAAGAAATGAAAGAAATCTGAATTCTGCACTCTAACATGAATATAATTTTTACCTAGCAATAAATAGGAATCTTAAAGTTAATCCATTATTACCTATGATTTCCTGAAAATAATTTGAGACAAATACATGCTGCAATTCAATCACATATGGAGCTTGGGCACCTCGCGTTAGAAGTTCTTCAGCGATGTTTCTTCAGGTCTTGCTTTGTGATGTACGGCATTAACACAGCTCTCCATGTGAAAAAACTTTTAGCCTTTCATGCCATTTCACACATACGTAGATTGCCGTGTCGTGTTATAGCTTGTGTATTCTCTCATTCGGAGGTTACGAGACATAAACATTCCCTGTGGCTAAGTGCTTGTAATTAAATACAGTGCTGAAGAAGCTAATTAAAAAATGTTTTGATGATAGCTGCGTAGTACTTAATAACCTTCATAGTGGAACAGCTGTGCAGAAAATACTAAATTTGTTAACATTTTTAGGAGTGTTACATTAATACCATGTTTACATGACTGCAGGCACTAAGGACCAGGGGAGATGGGCATTAGCTTGGGTGAGTTTGGGGCTAATCACAGGGGCTGGGTGTCCCCTAACCTGCCCCCAGGACCCGGGCATGGGGGAACACTGCTCTGCTGCACCACTGCCTTCTCTAAGTGCAGGTACCGCTGCTGAGCCATTATTTTAAATGCACATAGACCCTTATGGTCAACTCAGGCTCAGACATCTTGGGTGCAAAAGTTACAGAAAAACAGATATCCGGACAAAAACCTGCTTACCGACTCCTGGTGAGGAGCTTGCCTTTCACGATACAGTGTTTTGGGGCTACATGTATACTCTCTTCCCTTTGCTCTATAGAGGACCTCAGTGCAAAGTTTGAGATTTCTGGATTCAACTCCGGGGCCAGGAACTAAAAGGTAGAGGATACAGCATATAGAGTGACCATTTTCTTACTCGTGCTAGCTCACATAGCACAGTTTTAGCCATTTTCTTTTGTACCAAGCTATCACACCCCAACGGTTACTGGGACTCCACAGCTCACTGAAGTCTCAAACGGTCTTGTAAAAAAAAAAAAATTAAAAAAAAAAAAAATCACTCTTTTCCATGCCTCAACAGCACAATCAGTTTTCACAAACCACAGAAGTCACAGATTACTTTAAGAGACAGACTGAAAACAAATATTTCAACTTCATATGCACATGGAAAAAAAGGGGACAAAGCAAAATCAATAACAATATGCTTACTAATGTGTGTCTTAGCCACAGGCTGCAGCATGGAATGCAATATACATAAGGTAAACATTTTCAATGCAACACAGTTCAATAAAATGATAGATATTCTAAAAATAAAGTGTCCCCAAAGAAACAGAAAACATAATATCTGCCCTGAAAAAGGAATATCCTTGTAGCCTCAGTAATCAGTATACAACGATACATGCCTTCAAGGCTAACTTTGTAACAAAAAGGCCTTTTTAAAAAAAAAAAAAAGTAAAGTTTCTCACGTATTGCAGTCCTGCAGATAGAGCAGGCACCCCAGAGCTGCTCCCCAAAAGGTGTTGATCAGCAATGCTTGCATGGAGCCGTACTTCTGGAGGGGGGGCTGTATTCAGGGCTGTGTTAGCCAGAAAGCTCAGAAACCTCCTGTGGCCATAAGCCACAGGGAGGAGAGGGTAGATCTCAGAGTCCTACAGGCTCCCGCGTTGTGGGAATGAGCTTTCAAAGTGGACTAGCGTCTTCCTCAGAGCACAATATCTTCCAAGGGTAAACAACGTGAGCGTAAAGCAAAAAATTAACACTTTAAAAAGTGGGATTTCCATTTCCAAGAACTTCGAAAGGTCCTTGTTCCTCCTGCACTTCTCACCTCTCTTCAGTGTCACCGTGGGACTAATTTCATACAACATTGCCAAGGTTTCATCTGATTGCTGTATGGAAGGAAAACACAAATCAATCCTCACTGTCTGTTTGGCAATCATCTGATTTTTAAAACAATCCCCCAGTGCATGTGATTTGTAGGGGAGAATCTGAATTTGACAGCCGTGTCTCACAATATTGCACATAAATTAAAAACGTATCATGGACTTCTCAAACAAAATCTTCAAAACACTTAGCTAGACTTGTTACTTCAGAACAGACCAACTCCTTATCAAGTATCTTTCTATCCAAAACTGAGCTTCATCATTATTCCAGCCAATTGGCAAAAGCCAGAAACTGGGAGGATGACAAAGCAAGGAAGCACTGCTCTTTGTTGTTGTTGTTGTTTAATTTTTATTGTTTATACTGAGGAACCTCAAAACATTGGATTGTAGTCCAGTCAAATGCAGGTGCTAAGGATTTGGTCTAATTGCTCCTTTTTTCACCTTGCCAGGTTATTTGCTTTAATCCTGTCACCACAGTGACTCCCACAACCTAATTATACCTTGCAGAACCAAGTAAAAAAACTAAAAGAACATGGCCAAGGTTTCTTGAACACTGTCTTAAGTCATTAATAAAAATGAAAAAATAATTACAGAAAACAATACTTCTCCAACAAAAATAAAGGTGATTCTTCATATAACTGTTTTGCAAGAATAAGTATTTTTGTGGCTGCAAGATTTTTATTGCAAAATAGTGTATTTTTTGGATGGCAAGTTTCTTGAATCTTGAATGACCAAGTACCATTTTTCACTATGTTAATTTAAGTGGTAAAAAGGTTTCCTGACTGACACTAATTAATGGTCCCTCCTGGGGCTTAATTGACATGAGTTTGTCTCTATAAACCTGCACTGTTAATCAGCTCCTTACCCACTTTGAAAAATGTTTGCAGCTGGTGTCAGTGGGGGTTACAGACAGACAACATTGATTCTAAGTGAGGGTACTTTTGAGCACTCTAGTTGTGGTATTTCATTAAATTGCTATTTTCCTAATTTCACTCTAAAGTAGAAAGATGGTGTCTTGGATTCATCTACTGCTGGAATTATTTTTTCTTGTTGTTTTGTAAGCATTTCATTTAGATGTTAAGTGTTTCCTTTTATCTATTGCCAATCAGTAGGCTCAGATAACTAGATGTTAAATACTGTTTGAAAACATATAGAATTAGCTAAGGTATCAAGCCATCCTATTCCTCAAGGGAAGGGTCATCCTTTGATTGCTACACCCAGAGCGTAGGAAATACAAGGAAAAAAAATTGTGTTCCGTTATAGTGATTAGACAAATATCCTTTCTTCCCATACCGAACCAACATTGAATGTTTTCTGAAGTTTGTCAACTATTAAACTATACCAGTATTGAACTATCCCAACAACTCTGCCCCTTGGTCCAAGATCTTGGTATTTTGATTTAGCAAGTCCTTTTAAAAAACAACGCTTACTATCCAAACTGAGCTGTAGCCATAGTCCTTTCTCCTACACCAGCTACCAGTGTTATTTCTAACTTCTCTTTTTTAACACATCTTTTACTTGCATCAGTTGTCTGATTTCTTAAGGAATCCTGTGTACTCACAATATAAGCCATTACCTATTAATAATAATGGTACAGTTGTTATAAACACCCAAGATAGGCGATAAATCTGAATATCTGAATTCCTATCTATAATGCATATAAAGAGGTGACTTCATAGCATTGTTTCTCAATAGAAAGTACAGTGTCAAGGTACCACTTTGTATTTGATTTACTTTGCTGATTATAGTCTTTGTTTGCTAACAGTATCAGAAAACTGGTTAAAAGCAGCTTTAATGAGTAAAAAGGGTGATTTATGAAGCATAACCAATTATTTTACTGCCCATTGCAGATGGCAGCGATGCTTGGTAGAAATAGGAACTGCTGAGCAATGGCATCGCAGGTGACTTACAGAAGCAGAGAACCCACTCTACATGTTAGGAGGACGCTTCAGAGTTTAATTCTCAAAAGATGTTTGGGAAGATAAAGCAAAACAGCTATAAATAACCTTTAAATTTAAGGTTATGCAGAACTAACCCACAAAATATTTTGGAGATGTGACTTTTCCTCTTGCCTTAAGGCCATGCCCCCAGCTCTTGGGCCTCAGGTACAGCACCGCTCTCCTGCAGCCCCAACAAATTCTATCCTGCTCTACTGACCTACTTCCATAGCCGTGATGAAAAGAGCATTTTAGTAACCATCATGCTGACTACACTGCTCCTCTTTACGCATCCCTCCCTAAAAGCATCAAACAAGTTGTTTACCTACTTTCACAGCCCTTAGCAAAATAACATCTGCTCTAACATCCCTCCTGCCACATCAAGAGCTCAGCCTTTCCCCATTTCACTCCACAACATTGGCTTCCATCACTCAGGTTTTCCAAACAAGCACCTTTGTGCTATCTTTTACTCTTGGGGGGAACACTTTAGAAATAGCTGTAAAGGTACTTCATTATTTCCCTTCAAAACTCTTCATAATTCATCTGCTGTGAGGAGCTTTGGAACAGTAACTAGGTTGTGGAGGGGGTTTTGCCCTGTGTTTGTACAATGCTTGCTATAAGGTCATAGAAGCTATAGACAAGTTGATAATAATGGTAATATTGGTAGGTTCACAAAAACACTGAACTACCTCCAATTTTATAATAGCTACCTAAGTGGGAAACACACAGCAGTAAACATGGCTAAATCCATTTTTATAGACCTGTATATAAATTATTGGGATAAACTTATCAAAAGCACAGCAGGTTAACTGGTATACCAAGTGAAAAAATCTGATGATGTCCTAAAAACAGCAATACAAGCATGGCCTTTAAATTGTTAAATTATTTGGAAGAGAAAATTATGTACATAAAAATAAACATAGGATGCATACTGAATAATTCATTTCCATTCGAGTTTTTGTTACCCAAGAAGTCAAAGCTTGTGGGTTGCTTTGAATTTACTAGTCATAATGGGCTGACCCAATTTAAACAGGCACATTGCAAGTCTCCAGAACCGTTTTTCCCATCACTCATTTAACATCTTTCTTTGATGGCTGTATTGTTTAGCTGGTCATATGTTAAAAGGTACCATATGCTGTCAGGATATTTTCTTAAAGTTACACCAAGGAAAACGAAGATCAAAAAGATTTTAAGACTGACTCATGACAACTTTCAGTCAAACTATTCTACAATACGTAAATCATACAATTGTTCAGATACCAGCACTCAGTGCATGATGGTGTACATCTGTTAGGCAAGCAGCTATCAAAGCTATTTCATATTTCTTCAGTTTTGCTATATTTGCCTGCTTGATACTCTATCCAGGGTTGTTTCTCTCTCCTCTTGCATGAAATGCAACATATAAAATACATATAGTTCACTGTTACATCAACTCAATTTTGTGAGTGCTGAACAACAAACCACTCAGAAATAATAATTATTAACTGCTCTTAAGTACAAGAACAATGGCTGTAAAGCAAGTTGCAGACTGGATAGTGAAAGGGTCATGTGCTAGCAAGTTAGAGTCATATAGTGAAAGCTGCCGTTGTAAAGTTCAAGCCCAAGTTTTCTACGCTTCTTACTTACAACACATTTTACTATGAACAAAACCAAGAATTTTTCCCTCCAAAGCATTCTCTGGCATACTGTGCTCCTACTGCTATCTCTGAGATGCTCGATACCAGGATAAAACTCAACACACTGTATTTTACAGTAATTAAGTACATTGATAGGCTCCAGCATAAGCATCTCTTGACTAGCTCAGTAGATGACTGGTCCAGCCTTACAGAGTTGCACCTTGGCTGTGTTACCCAAGCTGAAACAGACATAAAAATCATTTCATCTAAACATTTTGTAGCAAGCAGAAATGCCTGCAGCAACTGAGAACACATTATAGCTGAAAACAAAGCTCTACAGTCAACCCTGACAAATTCCTCAAAATGCTTTTTCTAAGTAGATTATGTAAATTATTTATGCCTCTAGAAGAGTGGCTGTGTGGCATGTTTGCCAGCAATTAGCTCAGGAATTGAAGAAGGTTTTCTGAAGCCCCTTGGGAAGCTCAGAGCTTGGGCATTTTCCCTACTACCCTGATGCTGTTGAGTGTAAATGACTATACACCAGTCCCTGGGAAGTGCTTCTTCCAGTCCCATGTTTGTGATACCAGCTCCTGAAGCATCCTCACATTGAGGAGGATCTCTGACAAGTCCTATAGCTACACACTGGCCTCAGATATTCTGTTCCTTAACATCAAAATACCTGAACACTCCAAAATTTATTTGTTTCTACCTTAGCACAGCTTGGATAAAGGAAGACACACTTCTTCACAAAGTCCAACCAACAACTAAAGCTTAGAAGGATGCAAATGGGGAATACAGCAAGTCTTATTTAATACACTTACTCCGAGGTTAAGCATAAGACTTCTTCTGTTCTGAATCAAGCAGCCAAGCTTTAGACTCCTAGTAGGCAGAAACCTAGTTTTAGTCCACATCCATATCCCCAGGATTGTTTTCACAGGCACAAATTGTCAGTTGGGGGGGGGTGTCACCCTCAGCCAGATTTGTTGTTTGCTTGCGGATTCGCTCACACCTCATCTGTTCTACCCTTGGACTTGTTCAGAAGGGTGTATTTCCTTCAAAACTTCACCTATTTGGAAATACAAATTTCACTTTGGTAGTCCATTATTTTTTATATTTAACTGGCTGGAAAACTGGAAACCCATTGAACCATAAAAGGCTCTTTCTCACCTGTTAATGCCATGCACAAACCTAAGTGCTGAATGTTTCCAGTCAGCCAGGGACATAGAACATATTTGTATGCAAACAGACAACCATATGTTATAAATCTATAAACTTTAAACCTATTTATAGAATTAATAATTCTTGATAAATCACTTTGGGAAAAACAACTGATACATAACCCTTGTCTCTGGGTGTTACCAAACCAAAGAATTTAATTGTTATAAGAAGCCTAGCACATGTAATAAATTTCATGGTGGTAAGATATTAAAAGTTTTGACAGAATGGCAGTGTTTGCTAATTTACATGCCATGAGCCACACTAGCAGGCTCTGGGGATCTTTTTATGCTAATAGCACTTGGGGTAGACCAAAATGGGATTCCAGAAAAAAATACATATACAGGTTATAATCTAGTAACTGTCTGTAGTAAACATATCAAGAATAAAATTACAGAAGAGAAGAGGAACAAGAAATCCTTAAGCAAACTCTGGAGTGTTATTAGGGTATTTTATACAAACCAAAAAACCCTGACTTCATGCATTTGTATATTCATATCATAAAGGTATCATGCAGTAGTACAGCCTTCAAGCATGCATACAAGCTATCTGTTCTTGATACAAAATGGATTTACATAGGAAATTGAGCTCATTTCCAAAGACTCAGGTTATCAAAAACAGAAAAATAGGTGGCTCAGATTTTAAGCCTGCCATTTCACTATGTAGCTCTCACATGAAATGTATGCTTTAAGTCACGGAAAGTGTGTGCATTTCCATTGCCTAATAGCCAGTTATTGTGAAATACAGATCTACACTGCTTTTCTAGACATACGAGTTGCTGCTAGAGGTGTTAGTTTATCAACTGGCTAGTCTAATTTGCTCTTTCTGTTCAGGCACTGTAGCTGTCAGAACTCAGAAATTAGGCATGTGCAAACAGACTTGTTCCAAGTTGGCATTTTCTGAATCACAAGAAGTTGGTTTGAGAATCAAAACTTTCTCAAGATGAACACTTAACGCTTATATCCAAGTTACTAGTTAAATAACCAGGCTTGGTTCACTGACCATACAAGTGGCATGTAATTGTAGCCTTGCGGGGGCATTTCAAGCCCATCTTGACATAATCAACAAACTATTCTCCACGGAGAACAAGTATAGTATTGGAAATAAGCATCTGTGTCACCAAGTCATGCTTTCTTTTCCATTTGCTGTGCTGCATACATTTTTGTAAGGATTTATCATCCCTGAAGTTATTCTAATAAGAGGGAAATAAACCCTTACCGGTCAGCTCATGTTACCCGCATGCTCAGAGCAAACTTTGTTCTTCTGAAAAGGTGATGCTTTTGTTAGAGACTGATTAAAAAGTCAAGGAACGGTTTTCCCTGTGCAGTTTCACAGGTACTCACTCAGGTTGCCCCTGTATCTCTTCTGCAAATTCACCCTCGCTGTATTTTCTTAGAGTCAAACTAGATAATACCACTCCTGATAAACTGTTTGACCCTTAAGCTAACACTTATCTTCTTGTGGATCTTTTTAGGAAACCAATCTTTCGGGGGGGGGGTTCAATGATACCAAGTAGGAACTCTTATCTATTTTGGCCCGCCTCCTCCCTCTGTGGTTTTATCTGCATTTTCACACAGGTAAAGGAATGTGCAATACTTGAATAGATATTGCATAGTTTCTGGTTCAAAAGAAATCCCTTAAGTTTAAAAGCCCGCAGAGAAAAGAAAATCGAGAGCTAACGTTAAGGGCTCTGCACTAAGCTCTCCATACACAATTACTGTGAAGCGTTGTGGGACAAGAGAGCATCCTTGCTAAACACTGCTTTCAAACTGTCTCACCACATTCCTTTATTACATTGCAGCTTTTAAAATATAAGGAGTAACTCTTAACCCCATATATTTTTACCTTTTTTCTTACACTTTTGAAAGTGACAGCTGCAATCAATTGTCTTTTTTGATAACATTAGGATTTGTCCACATAAAATGCTGCCAAGGCAGACTCAGATATACTTTATGGATTTTTTTTTTTTTAAGAAAGAGGCCCTTCCTTAAGTTTAAGAGAAGCAAGAAATAGGAGAACTACTCCAAATGCACTAATACAAGAAACAAAACAGATCAAGGAGTTCAATTCTATCTCAGAGGTGAGTGTTTTCAGCAAGAGTAGCTTACAAATCTTTCAAGTTTAGACCAATGTGGATAGTTAGCATAATTAAGTCTAGGAAAAAGCCCAAACAGACACATGGAAAACAAGAATGCCTTTCTGACCGTGCCATTTCACGGCTATGCATGCTAGTCCAACTCTTGCCACCAGCTACATTCAGTGCTTTCCTTATTCTCGATTGCCACATAGTTGGCAAGACTGACAAGGTAAATCAGTCAAAAACCAGTCCCACAAAAACCAGGTGATATTTCTTTGTATCAGTGACCTAAGCTGGCCTAGAGCAGGTACAAGAGAAGAAAATGGAAGATGGTAGGGGGAGTGCAGTGAATTCTTGACCCTTTCCGTGGATGCACCCATTGAGGTTAACCACAGCTCCTCAAGAAGCCGCATCCTGGTAAAACCAGGTACAATCGTTTTGCAAAATGGACATAAATAAAGAAGCATTTTTTTGTTGTCAGCCAGTTGAAAACCAAGACAGGGAGAATCACCCCTTGCAACCTGCAAGTTCACATGATATTAGAAACCAGCACCGAATAACACATATTTGGACATTCAACGAAGTTTACCTTACATCAGGAATCATTCCTGCCATTACATTGGCAGGAATGTCACCCTTTAAAACACCACCCCTTTTTTGCACTCCTGGAAAACAAATTAACAACTTGGTTAGAATTTCTTGGTTTATGATTCCTCTATCTACAAAAAGAACCTGCACAGCCTTTTAAAAGTGGCTTCAGAAGAGAGAAAGCACTTCACAAAACACACCAGGCTCACCATTACCATGGGAGGAGACCTTGGATGTTCTGTTTAAGCCTAGAATTGATTACTTCTCACACAAAAGGTGTTCACGCTGGGGCAAAATACTTTGCTTTAATATCAAGTTGCTGTTGGGCATCTCTATAATACTATGCTGTGTCTACAGTGCCTCCAATAAACGTAATAAAAAGTAGTAATGCACTGCCATGCTACACTATGACCTCAGAAATGTAACAAGTGAGGGCAAAAGCACCAGAATCTTAGAAATGGGGAAAGCAATGCAAGGCGGGGGTGGGAAGAAACTCTAAGCACGTCAAGGCAATGAAAGGAAATTAGAGGGGAAAATACATTAATGTGCCATTGCAACGATGCTACAAGAGACATACGACCGGAGTCTCTTAATCAAAGCTGGAGAAGTTACTCCTCACGCTGGAGAAGATTACATGTACTCTTCCTGAATCTAACCAGCCTGTTTTCCCCACTTATTTAGTTTATGCTGTATTCATGTGTGCATTCACAGAGTGAGATTTTCATGGCGCTAAGCCATGAACATTGGAGGGAAGAGTTTCTGCCTGTCCATAAACAGCATGCCATAACTAAATAGGTGTTAAGGTTGCAATTCGACTGAGTGTCAATAGCTGACACTGAATTGTGATAATAGAGGCAGAATTGCATAAAGGAAGTTCTCCTCACTCTTAAATTAGATTATTTGACCTTTGTCTTATTCAAGGTTCTCTTCTTTATATAAAGGAAAAGAAAGCCTCAGAGTTCTGACTCATCTGACAAGTGATGAGGAAAATACGAACATATTGGACTGAGGAAAAGGCGGCTCGTAACTCTGGCTCTGTCCCAAAAATCTGTACGATCTGGAGCAGCCTCTGTTTCCTCTTGTGCTTTTAGGGAGCTGACTCCCCTCGCACGCGTCCCAGACCAAGCAGCCATTCTGTGGCTATAAATAAAGTATACAATAAAACTTCAAACTCCAAGCCTGCAAATACAGTGTTTGGCAACGCAAGTTATCCCACATCATTATATTTAAAATGAAAAAAAAAAAAAAATATCAAGAATAACATCCCAGGGAGAGTATGAAAAATAGCAGCACCTATCCTAAAAATGCACCAAACCTCTCAGAATACCATCCTCGCTGGTATTTTTGACTTCACAGCACAAAACTTATGTACTTTTAACAGATCTGATTTTTTTTTTTTTTAAGTGATCAGACATTGATTCTGCCAGTAACAGCCATGTAAAATACAACTTTCTGAAAAATAAGGAAAGCTTATAATATTTCTGCCCTTTTTTTATAGTGTGCCCTCGGAAAACATCACTCAGTAATTATGCTTGTGCTGCTTAGTATTTTCTATGTTGCTCAACCTCCTTTGTATGAGCCAGGTGTATACATGAAGGAACCAGATCTTCAAAAGCAGTTACTACCTCGGAGCTTCAGTTGATGAAGGTACAGCATCCCTGAAAATCTGGTCTCCTCAGTCTCATGGTTTTATTGCATTTAAAAAGAAACTAATACAAATACAGATCATGTATGCAGCCACGAGCTGCTAATACCTGCAGAAGACCTGCCAGTGTGACCAGGGGCATGCTGGAGACTCTCCATTTCTTCTTCACCCCTGCCCCAGGTGGAGTGTCACAGCTGACAAGGACCAGGCAGAGAACTTGGAAGAAATTCTGCACCAAATGCTCTAAGATGCAGCAGGTCTTTTTAAGTGAGAGACCTATAACTAAATTGACCAGGAAGAAAGAAAACTAGAAACATTCACATTTCAGTTATCAACTTCTCCCCCATACACTAAGAAATAAATTTGGAACTATTTAAAGAATAAAACCACCTTTGGGTTTTTTGGGGTTTTTTTTTTAAGGATTAATTGGGAATTTCAAAGGGCTCTTAAAGGGTTTAAGCATTCTTCCAGCACCACAGAGAAACCAATAATTAGCTTTTCTTAGCCAACCTGTAATTTTGTGCACTGGAAATGAAGTAGTATGTTCCACATACCTACCTCCACAGAGGAGGCAAAGTTTATCCTTAACACTGTGAACCAAGTCCAAGTTCAGCTAGCCAGGCTGCAAGTGGCTGTAGAATTCTGCTAATGTTAAGAAAGGTATCGGCATTCGTTGTGTAAGATATACAGATCAACTAAGCCATTCTTAGAGTTGGCTACTTTGTGGAACAATTCATTCATTCAAACTGGCTTTATTATGTTAATCTGGCTAAACCAAGTTTTATAACAAACAAGCAGCCATAAACAGATTCTCTGCTAAATAAAACCACAACAGAATATGTAGGTGTACATTTTTGAAAGCTTTTTTTTTTTTTTTAAAGCATCTTTAAAGGTAACATCAGGATCAGCAGGAGGCAACACAAAGCACCAGTGAAGCACTATCTGCAGAGGTTTGCTTGGGTGAATTCATTATCGCTTGGCAAACTGAGCACTTTCCGCAGGAAAATTTTTGTCCTTTGGAGTTTTTGATTTAAACATACTTAGTTGATGCAGCTTCTTCATAAGTCTCTCTTTCTAAAAAACACCTCTGGCAAAAAGTAGAGAATAAAGGCACAGCAGGGCCAAGTAACCAAGGATCTACATGCAGCTGATGCCCGCGTGCAACAGCCCACTGGACCCCAGTTTGCACCCCCAGTAGCCAAGGACAGGACAAAGACGAACACAACCTTGACTGTAATGTCCTTGGGCAGCCACAATTTGGAGGAGGGCCTGCCTTACAGCAAGGGCAAAAAGCACCAGGAGAGCTATATTGCCAGTTTTCCTAAGTTAAAGCAAAACCTGTGCAGCTCTTCCAGGGGAACCCAACCACACGCACGTACCTGCCCCGCTGCCGGCCCCAGGCTTGCTGCCATCCCTCCTCCCAGCAATCTCCCCCCTATGTGTGCTCCCTTAGCTTTTAAATGCTTTTCTTTGCAATTAGACCTGTAATTCCTCCCATCTGTGCTACAGGGCAGCCTGGCTCACCCTCATCTCTAAAGGTCCATAACATTAATATAGGCTGTGCTGCAAAAAGATGGTGTCTATCTCAGGCTGCCACTGCTTGCGCACTGAGTGCAGGCTGGAAAGATGAGACAGACCAGATGAAAGCCCTCAATATTTTCAATCATGAGTATCAAGTAATGAATAGAGTCTTGGATCGCTACAAAGAATAAAGCTTATGGGAAAGGAAAATACTGGAAATTTCTTAACTGTGTTACATAAGTTGTGTAAATCCCTTTAGGTGAAGAAGATGAGCTTCCTAACTTGGATGTTTATGCAGCCAAGGTAGGTGTGCAGATGCCAGCACCTCATTAGTAGAGGGTACCTGGTTACCAGAGAGCCGTAACTGGATTTATCCCAGCGGCCGTGTTGTGGTGTCCATGCAGTGCACTGAGAATTCACCCAGACCACATAGCTCCCTGCTCTTTGCCACGCGACGTCGGAGGCTGGGTAGTTTTGAAAAGAGCATCCACATAGTAGGGGAAACCACAGTGCTGCAAGTGGCACGTTAGAGGAACTCGGGCTCCTAACGGGGCCGTCCCGGTTGCCATCTGTCGCCGTGGCATCTCGTCGGGAGCAACCCGTCACCTCCATGCTCATCAGGGGCAATTCTGAAGTCAGCTGCAAGTCACTGATGCTATTTACGTTGTGAAATCCTGGCGAGAGTCCTGAGCGACTCTGGGACATGTCCGGTGTGCTCTTGGAGATTAAATAGGAGTTTGCTTTCTGCCAGTGAGCCCACCTTGCAGATCATAGACACGGCAAGTCCCCTTTCCTGGCTGCTGCCCCTAATGACAGAGAGCCCGAAGCTCTGCGATGGGGCTGGGTGCCCCATCGACCAATTTCTGGACACCTGGCTCTACAGAGCAGAACTACATAGATTAGGTTGGGCAAAGAGCAGAGGCAAGAGCAGAAAGGGAAAGAGTTTATGTGGCTTAGCTGAGTGTGAATACCGGAGAGGTTGAACCTAAATATCAATATAACCTATTTCCTTCCAAGAATGTATTTCTTGGCCACTGACTGATCAGTTAATCCTCTTTTTTATTCTCTTCCCTTCAGTAAAACTCCCAAGTTATTACAGGTGATATCCAGGGACACAACATTCACGGTTCCGCTGTAGTATGTTTTACTGCTCCCAATAAAATTTGTACAAAGTTTACAGACTGAACTTGAATTGTGCCCTTACTGGAAGCAGCTTGAACCCCTCGGTTCTGCACTTTCATCCTATAAGATGAGGATTATCCTCAGAACTATCTGAATGATAAATGAACCCCTCGTACCGTTTCTCTTCCTTCTCCTTTTCGTAAATTCTGTCTTATTTTTCTTTCTCTGTGTCCCGAGCCTTGCTTTTTCTATATCTTTCAAAGTTCAGCATATGCATATACCTCAGTATGGGCCTATCTTGAATTGCTAATATCATATGCTATACGTGCTTTCCATCTTGCTGGAGTGAACGCCGTGAAAGAACAGAATGCATTTTTCTGAGATGTCATGTAACATAAGATATGCAAATTGTCTCTGATTGGGAAGAAGAGATTATTTTTCCTGTCAAATACATATGCTTTATGTACACTGCTTGTTAGAACAATGTTCAACAAACATTTGATTTTTAAAGGCTAGAATATTCCAAAAATGAGTTTTGCCTGTGAAGTCTTCATCTACAAGAAGAAAAATGAAAGTACTACACAGCGTATTCTGTTATCAGGACTAAACACGGGTAACAAGAAGGGTCTGAGGGAAAGCGAGCAATGGAGACTGCCAAGTTTGTCTACAAATGTTGATTTTGTCCTTTTTTTTATTGACCTGCGTGGAGGGGGAGGGGAGGAGGGAAAACGTACGGCAGTGGTGCCAGCCCTGGTGCCAACGTTAAGAGGAGGGAGGAACCGTTGACGGGACGCGGTGGCTCTGTGCAAGCTCTGTGATATCCATAGGATTTAGCCAATCTGTTCCTGCAGATGTCAGTTTTATGCATGATTTACCTGGCTTGCCGCGGCTCCTGCTCCCGCGCTAGCGCTGCCAATTCACAGGTTGGAAAGCCGCGGTGCCCCGCAGCCGCTGCGCTGCCAGGGCTGCGCAGAGCATCTCTTCAGCCCTCTGCTGCCCCAGAAAAGGGAGGATAAGGCCTCTCTGATTTCGGTCTGCTTTGTTTTAGGGTCTTTCCTGAGCTCTTCTGTATAGCTCTGAATAGTTGCAGCAGAATTTTTTTTCTTTTTTCTTTTTCTTTTTTTTCTCCAGATGGGCTTCTAACAAGGATTACAAGTAAACAAAGGAAAACAGACACAAAAAAATGCTTTTTGAGCCAGACACCGGGACAGCACATACACTTGTCATCCCTCCATGAAGTATTGGCTATTAAAGACGTAATATTTCCACTATATCGCAATTGCAGTATAACAAGACTGACTCTGAGTGAGTGTACGTAGCTGACCTTCTGTGAGCATTTTCAATACACTTCAAAACATCATATTATTTATCAGTTGTGGGAAAGTGTTCCTTAGTAAGTAGTACAAAGCAATCACAGTGGCTTTGGAGATTTTAAAGATTTCCTAAGGAGCCACTAGTGTCTGTAAGATGCCCTTGGGGCTTCTGTTTTGCACTGTGATTGTGCAGTGTTTTATTTCTGTCATAAAATGCATACAAAGGGAAAAGGAAAGAAGTAATCTTCTACAGCTGGAAACCAAATTACAAGACTCTCTTATAATAAGGAGAGATTTTCTCCGAAGTGACACAGTGGGACATTAAGGCTTTGAATTTGATCCTACCTAAATGAACAGGAAAAAATTCCATTGACTTTAGTGGTAGAGGATCAAACTCCAAAGGAGCTATTTAAAATATTATGTAGGTGATTTATGAGTGTGGGTTTATATATGTTCATTAAGGGTCTTTTTATTCCTCCCTCCCTGCCCCTGAAATACTGTAGAAATATTATCAAATTCTGTGATTACAGCTGTGTGGTGATATGGCAATGGTATCTCCATGAACAGCATTTCTGTTGAGGTACTTAACTCAGATGGGCTTTATATTAACATGGATTCACAAATAAGGATTTGTTATTGCTCCTGTTGGCAATTGTCAGTACACACTAAAGCATTTATAACGTTCATGCAATCAGCAGATAAAATACTACACCTCGGTGCTGACAGTGTGTTGGTATGCTCTGGATCCGAGCATTATCGGTAATTTGAGTTCCAAACAGTTTCCTATCTAAGCTACCTTTTAGCAGTACTTCCAGAAAAGAAAACAAAAACAGTGAGAAAGCAGAGTTTCTGAGAAGGACTCTCTGGCATCTTAAATCCTTGAATTCTCTTTGGAGAAAAAAATATATGCATCTGTAAATTTGATGCTACATGCACCCTACTTTATGGGTGTGACTCATATTTAGGAAATTCAGCTTCTGTGGCCAATTTTACAGAAGTTGGTATTTCCTATTTTACCACTCCATAGATACTATGTGGAACACCTAGAACTGAGCTCAACTTGAGAGGAAATAGGAATTTTACTATGATTATTTTAATTATGAAAACGAGTACAATTTAATATAATGCAATGACAAAGTGGTTGTAATCCACCTAACTTTACCTTTTTTAGTTGCACTAAACTGTGAAGTTGCTTGCAAGCCGCCCGCCTCTGGGTTATACTTAGAAGGATGTTAGAGGGAAGGAATTACAGTTTATGAGGTCCAGTATTTCAATCTCATTCCAGTCAAACTGATGTCCTGAAAGGAGTTGGATTTGGCTTGATGCTTCTTTAACAGTAGGACAGGTAATAATGAATCACCAAACTAGAATTCAGCTCCTTGGATTATTTTGGAAAGCCACAACTGTTTCGTTGTAAGGCCTGATCCAGCGACTGCTTGTGTCCATCTTCCCATTCACTACAACAGACTTTAGAAAAGGTTTAGTAGAGAGTCAGAAAGTGGTATGAGAGCAATCATACATTTGTTTGCTAACTGCTGAAAGAAGAAATGAGCTAAAACTGAGCTAATGGCTTGCCTTGAGAGATTCTTATAGAATAAGATCATCCCTAAATAAAAACTGTCAAGAATAGGTCTTCTAATTTTGTGATAGTCACTCAAGTCAGCAGAGTAGCTTTGCTTTTCCCACAGAAAGAACTCATAGTTTACAAATGTAGGGTGTAAAACTGCAATATGGGATAAACCAGGCAGCTTCAGGACAACAACCGATTAAGATAACTAACCTTTGAAAGAAAAGGAAAAAAAAAGCGCCTTTTAAAAGTAGTCTCTTAAACATCCAAAGAGGATAATGATTTTGTAATTCTCTTTCTTAACCAAAACCTTGCTAATACTTACGTTCCTGTAAGCTCAGAACTGACGCTTTCACACAGGCAAGCAAGCCCAGACTGCCCAAACCTGAGCTGAGCCCTCCCAAACCATAAGCATTTCAGTAACACCCAATAAGATCCCTAATAAAATTATCTCCAGCGGCTGTTTGACTCCTGGCAATTGCTTTAGCGCTCGCCTTCGCTTTCTGTTGTTGCCTTTACTCAGCTGTGTGCGCATCACTGCCCGTCTGGTGCTGGGCGCTCAGGTTTTTCTCTCTCCTACTTACCAATATTTTAGCTCAGTGCTTTGAATCACCGTTTATGAGATCTTGTGTTATTTTAAAAAGAAACTAAGGGCTGTGGCTTCACACAAGCTAATGCTCTGCGATGCTTTGCTGCTCCCGGGTGGGAGGTCTTGTGTCCTCTGCCTCTCCTGCCCCTGTGGTCCCTCATCTCTCCTGCCAGCTCTGCCCTCGCTGGGCTTGTCTGTGAGCCCACTCATCTGTATCACCTAGCAGGAACATATCTTTTTGCTGGGTGCATTTTCCACCAGCTTATGTAGTTGAATTAGCTCATGGAGGGGTCTGATGGGCAGCAAAGCTGGTGCAAAGTACACTGCCGGAACGTGTAAGAGGGAGCAGAGGCTGGGAAGAGCGGGGTCCCCCCTTTCCAGTGGCAATAAACCCTTATGTCAGCTCACCACCTCGTGGAAATGCACCCACAGGCATCTAATTGCTGCTGTAATATCCTTCAGTCTACTCGTCTCTAAAGCAGTGTTTTGTTAGGGTCGAAAACAGCCGGCACAAGCGAACAGGCTAAAATTGATACGCTTCGACTAAAGCTGCCAAGCGGGAGAAGCAGCACATCCCGAGCACAGCCATGCAGGGCTGCGTTCCGCAAGAGCCCCTGTTTGGTATCATTAATGTCACACACTCTTCTGCAGATACCTCAGCTGGATTCCTCGGGGAACGCAGCAAAAGCTCACATTATTATTTTCCTTAAAACCGCGGACCGAGGCTAGAATGACACATCTTCCTAAAGAGAGCTGTGGCTTCTGCACTTCCCCAAAATGCGGAAGACACATCCCAGTCCTGATGCCGTTCAATCATTTTAATCACCTGCATGGCAGCATATAGCCTGCCCTCCACTTGGCTGTTACAGCTCCGTGTCCTAGTTTAGTCCTGAACATGAATCTCTGCTTCAGGGGGATGATTATACAGTTTACATGAAACTCCACTGCAAAAATAGCTGGTCTTTGAGGCAAGGACTACACTCCAAGGTCCATTGCTCCTCAGCATCCAAACCACAAGCCTACAAAAGCTTCTTTCGTGTTTTTTAGCCTTCTCCCGATATACTTTAAAGTACTTTATGCAGAGCGAGGCAGCTTGAGAGAGAGAGAGAGAGAGAGAGACGCTAGGTGCCTTCAGCTTGCATAGCCTGTAAGTCGGTGGCTGGTACGCGCTGCACAAAGAGGCAGGTTCAGGTCTTGCCACGCAAAGTTGGGAATTCAGCATGTTGCTTTCACCTCAGGCAAGTGCTCTCCCTGATAAGCAGTGAATAAGAAGGGACATAATACCCCCTACTCTAAAAGAAAACAGAGAATGTGGTCGTATTTTATATGAAGCTGTTTTCCACGGAGCATTGCTGGCAATGTAAGGGTGTAATGGGCGTGAGGGAAATTATAGCTCAGCTGGGATTAAAGAACTTTCTGCAGCCAGTCCTGGTGTAAAAGGAGAAAGGGAAAAGGCTGTAAATGTACATTGCCACATGGTATTCTGGGGTAAATATCTTGCTGAAATGGCTGCAGCAGTTTCTGGAAAGCTATTGTGTTCAGGTACTTTATTAACAACTCCAGCTTTGATTGCTTGATATGTTTTCTGTTCAGTAATTTGAAGCTGTAAATCACCATTTAAGCCCCTAAAAATGAAGTGATCGTTAAGTAATTAAGAGTGTAGTACTCTCAGCGATATCTGATCCTCTGAGACATTGGAAGAGTATCTTTCTTACACCGCATAACATGCCTTTAACTCTCTCTGTGGAGATTGCGGGGAAGGAGTTGACTTTTTTTTTAAGCAGATATTAGATTCAGAATTCCAGCAGTGCAAACTGGGAATACTATGTTCACAAGAAGCATGACAGCCTGAAATCCAAATAGTTTTTACCTAGATTTTTAATTTTTTAAGAGCACAAGCAGTATCAGTGGAAGTGAGCTGATTTGGAACACTGATTTTACCCAGAACGTTAAAAAATGCTGTCTTTTGAATACATATAGAATAAAAGTAGGAAGAGTAATCAAACAGTCAATAAGATTGGCCTGGACTAAGCGATAGGTTAACCTTTCTGAAAAAGCATTATTTCAGTTTGAGATGTGACTTCTTATCAAAGCAGACCAGGGTCTGTTTCCAAACAAGCATTCCGATCTAAGTTAGATACCGTAAGACCTAAGTAAAAAAAAATTTAGCCTGAGAACAGAATTTAAAACTCAAAACAGAATCAAAACTAAGAGTTTAGATATCTAAAGCCCCTAAGAGTAATCTAGAAAACTTTTGCATTGTGTGGGGCATTACTAGGAGCTAGCTATTAGGAAATGTTAAACACACAACTGTATTGGAAGTCTCAGTCCTCTCTGAAGATTAAATGCCAGGCTGAATCAGGTTGGAAAAAAGGCGCTCCCATTCCCTCCAGGCTCCACAGTCTGCAGTATATTCCCGGGGGCTTAAATCAAAAGTTTAAAAAGTCTAACTTTGCAAAAGTCTCAACTTCAGTGCGAAAGCCTAGCATAAGTACCATGACTCAATTCCCTGCTCTGGGTAAGCAGATGAAACATGCATTTTTCACCTCAGAGTACATTACAGGTAGGCAGGACTTGCACAGCTGTAGGGTCACTGTACGGCAAAGGATGCAGGAGTTCAGCAGTCAGAAAGAATTAGCAAGATGGGATATAAAACTCAAGCTGTAGCGGATAGTCTGCCCGCCAAGGAGCAGGAAACCTGAGTTGAAGTCCGTGCTTAGACAGTAGTTTGTTCATTGTTCTTCATTATGATAATTGGATGCAGAAAGAAATAATGTTGGGGGTTGGAGCTCATTGTCTCCGCTGATCCTTTCTGCCTCTGAACATCCCTTCAGGTCGTGCATCACCTTACTAACTATGGAAACCTGGATTCGGAGCAAGAGGGTACTTTGACCCAGATCAACCTATAGTTTCATTTCTAGGTTGGCATTTCAGACATAAGGCATGTCCAAGACATAAACTTCTTCTTCTGGAATGTCTTCTACAGTCAAGGATGGGATCATCCCCATCCCTTGGCCAGCGGTTCCCACACCGGGACCAGAAGACAACTAGTGCTCAGCAGATCACAGCAGGCACTGCTCGAAGCGGTCTTGGTGGGGGCTCACCTGGGGTCACAGGGTAGTGCTACAGACCATTGCCTGATAAACCAGATTTATTCCCTGGCACATGCAAACCTTTTCTATTGCATTTCAGTCTACAAGGAAAAAAAAAAAAAGGGTGACGAGGGATTTTGATCTGGAAATTATATAAAAGTATGCTGGGGTTTTTTTTCTTTTTTTTTTGTTTTGTTTTGCTTTTTTTAAATTTTATTTTAGAATGTCTTATTTAAATGTATGGTGCTTGCTATCTTTTTTGAAAGGGAAAAGTTTCAGAATTCAGCTGTGCAGCTTTGAAGACTTAGCAGAAAACTGAAGATTTAGCTGGAAGCTTGTTTTTGGCTGTCCTTCGAAATTTTTAGTCAGGTTCAATTTCATGTATTCATAACAATTTTATTTGTTTCCTATTGAGTGACAGGCTAGAGATAAAAACATCTTTGAAGAACTGGGGGTTTTATTGGATATGAATGTAGGTCATTTTTTTCTTTGGGTTCCTTAGGTAGAGCCTAAAATTCAGACCGTTTAAGGCAAATTTCTAATGGTAGCATGCTAAGATTGCGATAGAACAACTATTCTTCAGGTAATTTCTTTTATCAATGACACAGATTTTTCCAACAGAAAATGTACCTCTACTGTGTGCTGCAATTCTTGTGACAGATCTTGAAGCTGCATGAGTCAAAGGCACTGTTTTCAATACATTGAAGATGGATGGTACAGTACTAGACCCTCGTGAGGAAAGAACACTTTAAAAATAATTATCTGATGCTGCAAAAAGTAAAAAAAACTGGAAATGTAGTTATGTTTTCCATATCTCCTATTGAATCAATCTCTGATCTCATTAGGCAAGGAAAAAAATGCACCTGTGTTTGATAAGGTGAAATATTTCATCAGGAACAATTCTCTTGGCTTTTTTGAATTGGCATAGAAGTTTTTTATGCAATGTGTTGCTTGATTTAATTTGTGCCGTGATAATCTCTCTCCCTTGGTGGATTTTCAGCTGCTTGAGAAGAAAGATGACGGATTTGATCTATGTGAGAAAATCTTCCTCAATGAAGCAAACTGGCAATTTCATCTAATTCCAGCTAGAATGAATGAACATCACAGAGATGATAAGTAAAAATAAAAATTAAAAAAAAAAGGTTTCAAAGGTATTTAATTCTTGTGTTAACTTTCATTGGGAAATAAAATACTTTACTGAAAAAGTATTAACATCACCTGACAGCTTCATGCCCAGACTAGGGAGGAAATACTTAGAAAACTTTCGATTAGACTGAACCTTTAAGTTTATCCCTACATATAATTGGACTCTGGACATACAGACATATGAGTCCTCCTCATCTAGGGCTGAAACAATGGGCCTACATGGCTAAAGTTGTTTAAGTGGCTGATGTGTTTGCCTCTTGTCCATACAGACACTGAAAATTCTGTACAAAAATTACAAGTAACGTAAAATGAGGAGGCAATTTAACTGTTGGTTTTGTCCATTAGGATGTACAACGTAGAACAGCAAGTTTTTGCTCTGTATTCTGTTTTATTCAGCAACAAGATTGCCGCAGCTTATTATGCCTCATTATGTATTTAGCAAAATCAGCAAACAAGTTCAGCAAATGAAATGTGAAACTGTACAGGAGGAGTCAGAAGTACAGAATTACAAGCTAAAAATCTTTGTAGGAAGAAGCAACGTTCTAAAGGCAGAGCAGACACAGCAACCATCTGAGTGAAGGAACTGCTATTCAGTGGGGTAATTGTTTGAATAATTATGATAAGAGTTGCCTAGATCTTACACATGTTCTGCTACATAAATTTGTGTCTCGACAGCTGTGCCTCTTGTGAGGCTGAGAGGGCTGCTTCAACACAGGGCTGGGAGAGTGGCACCTCGGTAGCCTCAGTGCTTCCCTTCCACTTCAATAAACTTCTTGAAGATGCTAAAAAAATCTACTGAAAACAAGGAATGAGTGGATAAGAGAAGGACTTCTAAGAGCTGCCATCTCTCCTCCCCTCATAGTGGAAGTGATCCGAGATCTCTGTTCTGTCTTCCACTGGTGATGCAAGTGTTGCCCATCCACCCATACTCATCTCCTGTGAGTGCCTGTAGGGTTTTTTTTGTTTTCATTCAAGCCATCCCTTATACAAAGAACAATTTCTCCCTTTTTAAATTTTCAGTTGTTTCACAGATAATTTCAAACATCAGTGTTATGCTCTTTCAAAGACCATATTTAGACATATTGACTGTGGGAAATACTTTCCAGACAAATACTGACAAGGACAGGCAAGAAATAATAAGGATCAGTAGGTTGAATTTTGCTCTAAACTGATCTTTGTTCTATGCTGAATAAAACTTTAGCCAAAATCAAACACCAAATTAATTTCTTCCTTCCTCAGCTCCATTATCTGTATAACTGGAAAATCAGTCTGCAACTGATCGTTACAGTCTCTTTTCTAGACTCCTAGGAAATTTTCCGATGTAAATATTAAAGATGTTTGAATAGTACCAATCTATAAAAGCTGATGGAAGGTCTTACTGGCTAAGCCGATTCTGCTCCTTAATGGCAACCCCAAGTGCTACCCATCATTCAGGAGGATACGCTGCAATATCAAACATCCCCACAGGTCAGAGGTTGAGGTCACTTCTGGAGTGTCCCGTCTCCTGTCTCTGCACTGCCCTGAGACAGCGTGCGATGCTGCAGGTATCATGAAACAGTTTGGTACGTTCTCCTTTAGACCCTTCTAGCTTTTCTGCTGCACAGGACCTTTCTGAACAGTGAAGAGTTTGTGACCTACATCACCCCCTTTCCTCGAAAGATATGACATTAGTGCTCTCCCTATTACAACCCTCAGCATTAAATGAAATCTGAGTGCACAGACCCAACGTATCTCTACGGCTTTGAAGGAGGAGGCCAGCCAGGGGCCCATGTGTCTTCTCCATGAATTAAGCAAATGCACCTGGAACTGCAGATCGGGGCACTACTGGGACAGCCACACCACTACAGATATTGGGCAGGATTGCCCCTGGCCTTCTGCACCTTGATTTGTCCATTTTGTCAGGTATTTTTCATTCACATGTACAGCATGATTTGTGAGGGGTCCTGCCAGTGAATAGATGCCCCGTGCTTCTCCCTGACATTCCCGTCCCCAGCAGGAGCACAAGCCACGTGCAGACCAGTTGCCGCTTGAGGAGCCCATGCCCCACCAGCTCGGGTGGTGTTAATACATGCACTCGGCATGGTGGCCAGCATCTTCTCTGCCAGAGAAAGCATCCTAGACCACATCTGCACCAGGTTTTGGTGGAGTAGAGCCCCTGACCAGCAATGCACCCCAGCAGCTGGTGTGCAGGTGGGCTTTCATGGAGCTTCTGGCATGGAAAGAGCCGCCCAACCCATCCCTTGCGTTGTCAGCTGCAGAAGCCGTACTCCTTCCTGAACTCCAGTCAGCTCTGGTCTGCTGGAGACATCCAAGGTTGATGTGGCTGGTGTGGCATGAGCAGGCCATCAGCAGTGCTACCCGGGCAGAAACCCAAGAAAAAGAGCAGGCGTTCAACAGCTGGATCTGGCAGAGGCGTTTGGACATTTGCCGGGGCCTTTTCAGAAGATTTCTTGGGAGCTTGTGTGGCTGGCAAAGATGGTTCTAGTAAGCCTTAGATCTCCCATGATATTTTCTGGCAGGCTTAAGCACTTAGTATGGAATATTTTAGGAGAACTCAATGGGTACATCTACTGGCATGCCCTCCTGTCAGTTCCAGAGATGTTCCTCTTGGCTAAAAAGTGTGAATAATCTGTACCAACACCATGGATGCCCCCACAAGTCAGGATAGGTACTTCATCTTAAAGGTGTTAAAAATCTGCAGTTGTTTAGGAACTGCAGAGAATACTTATTTACCTTAGGAAAGCCAGTATATTAAAGCCCTTTAAAAACAAAAAGCAAACAAAAACTTTCCACTAAGAAGCTGCAATGAATTTGTGGAGAATCTGATAAAACTGATTATTGCATTGAAAAAGTGCAGCTGTTCCCCTCTAATTCCTATGTGGTAAAAGGTCTTCAAGTTTTCAGAAAGTAGACATGAATTTCCCTTACTGTATCTTCATTTTCAGTGTATCGTGATCCTACAATGTTATGTTGAGTGTAAGGTGGAAGATGCTTTTTCTTTTCTTTGTAATACTTTCTAAATTCTCTAGGACTGCTGTATCTCATCTTGCATAACACAGCAGATGGGAGAGAGAACAGAGTGGGGCAGAATCCAGTTACATCCTTTGGATGGTTGGACTGGCAGATTGCAGGAAACTGTGTTGATGGTACCTGCCAAGTCACCAATCAGTCTGAATCAATTAATTGTCAAACTGGCACACAACTCCTAGCAGGAAGCTCTGTGTTTCATTCTGGTTGGTCTTCTTTGTTTTTCTATTTTTATCAATCCAATGTCACATTTATTAAAAAAAAATAGCTTCATTCTTTTGTATGAAGGTTCATCTTTTTGTTTACTGACATCTTGAGTATCCATACTTCTCGTAACTCTGTAGATAATGCATCAGAGTCAGTACAGTCTGATTTTGCTAGTGTTTAATGTTTTCTGGATAACAAATTGTTTTCAGGAAGTGAAAATGTTATTCAAGGGAAGATATGTTTAAGATATCAGAAGTTAAAGCATCAGTGACAATACTGGAAAAGAAAATATGTTTTGTTTCTTCATTAGCAACATCCTCTGGCCACTACACTTAAAAGTTTTATTTTCTATTTCTGCATGTGTCTTTCTCCAGCAGTAATATTGCTGTTGGCTTCACATAAATGACCTTGTTTATGTCTTCATATTTATTCATAGCACCAAGCTATGATATAATATACAGATGTAATATACACATTACTAGCAGCATTTCAATTAAATATGGTCTGTAGCAGAGGCAGCTCTTTTCTTGGGGACAGTGAGGTCCATCCCCACCAACCTTATTGCTGTCGGTAAAATTTTTCGAAGCCTTATTTCTTCCAGGGCAGAAGACATGCCAGCCCCACGCTAGCACGGGAGCAGTAGGCACGCACAGAGCAGGAGTTGCCCCGTGGAGCCCTCGTGGTCATCCCCACCACCTAGGAAGCATTACAGCTGCTCTTTGTCTATGTATCATTTTCTTCTGGCTTGTTTTTGCACCAGGTCTAGCTCTACCTCATCTCCCTGCCTCTCCAAAAGCCTGTAAAGATATGAGTCTCCAGCCCCAACAGGAGCAATGTTCTACAGCACAAAATCCGGGGTAACATTGATTAAAGCTGCTGTCATATGGACAGAAGACATCTGCCTGGCTGCACCAGCATGCCCAAATCCACCATGTCCCCACTAGTTTTGGGGTAAAATGTAGTGCTCTTCGTAAGTGGGTTAGGAGCTGCAATGTGAGCTCTATGCAAAGAACTGCTCTTCAATGAACTCACTCAGCAAAAAAGTTTATTTTTCACAAGTGTAACTTTCTTTAAGATTTTTTTTTTGTCACTGTGTGGAAGACACGATACGCTTGTAGAAGTGGGGGCCTGGCCTGTAGGAAGCAGGTGTTCCCTTCCAGTCCTGCGTTCCCATCAACGGTCTCGAGACATATGTCATTGTACGTGGAAAGGTAGTCTGAGCTGGAGCGAAAACGCATATGTAACTAGCTAAGTTTGTATCGAATGAAAAAGAGTTGCAAATGTTTCAGAAAAGAAATGAATGTTAAATACTGCAGCCTGTGCAGCATCTAGGAGAATCTCGTAATCTAAGATGGTCCCAAAAGTTTGACGCTGGGTGGCAAGGTCCACATACATCCCTCAAGAGATGAAGGACTCTGGGTCCTGCCAGGCATAGGCCAACACTATTAATACCAGATCTTTACACCAGATTTGATCTGGTGTCTCCATTTCTCTCGAAGTAACCAGTGCACATGGATTTTCTGTCAGTGTTATGACACTGAAGGAAGACAAATACTGGAAGTCGCAGCATCCAATGATAATGATGAGCACGGCATCTCCTCATGCAAACGGAACCCATCAAAAAATTCCTGAACGCATTTGAATCAGCCGAGTGGGTTCAGACCAGGCTAGTGCTCCGTATCATGTGGCCACAGTGGCTCTAACCTGGTAGCAGAAGCCCTGCCAGATAACGACTGAGCAAGGATCTTGGGTAGCCTGTGGTCTGTCATGTCCATGGTCTCAGCCTTCTCCTAGACTGCAAACTTTACTCCCGTTCATGTCAGAACAGACCTGCGCTGGGGCAATATTCACCTTGGATCTAGCAAACCCAAGCACTAGGGAGATCAAACAGTGAAAAACCAAGAATAAGAGCTGACATGATTTTCAGAAGTACAGATCCTCTGAAGACTAAAGCATAAATGCACAAGTGCATATCTGTCATGGAGGTGAAACCGCTGTCTGCACACACAACTGGAGAATTTGACTGCACAATTTTCCTAGAGCCAAACAGTCACATGCCCAAATATAGAATCACATATGAGACCTTAGTAATTTTAAATGTGTTTTAATCCAGCCCTTAGGGTTTATCTGGATACTTGCCACTCTGTTCCCACATGAGTGCATTATTGAATAATAAGTTAAACCTATTAAAAAGTTGCTTTGTGCTGGCTGAAGGATAGTTTGAATTGCTGTAGAAAGGATTTTTCCACTGATGAACATAGCATATGGCGACTCTCTCTCTACACTTGTCCAATTAATTTTGTTTCTAAACTTGAAAAAAACCCCCTTGTATCAGGATAATTCCTGTTATACTTCAATGTGATTTTGATTACATTATACTACAGAAGTAGCACTGGCCTTCCTTCAAGTCTAGGTGAGAAGCTAATTGGTTTCAAACTGTTTTAAATATGCTGAAGTTATAGTTGTCAATTATTTTTCTGGAACAATAATAATTTCTCAGATTGAACTCTGCTTTGTTAAAGAGCTTTAAAAGCTAAAATAATTAAATAACTGTCATTATTTTCCTTGTTTTCCTCTGCTTTCACATTTAAAATCTCTTGGTTCCTGACCTCTGGATCCTGTTAATTTTGATCAGCTTTCATTCTGAATTTAAAGTGTGCTGCGTTCTCTTTTTTTAAGTTAGTACTTTGTTAATATATTTTACATTGCTTAAAGTTACTTCAGGAGCTGGTGCTGAAGGAGACGTGGCAATATCATTTAATAAGCTTGCTATTCATGCTTACTTTTAATGTCTTTTTACTGATCTAATCAATAATTTTAAAGCAGCATTGCACCATCTTTGTAGCCACCTCTCATCAAACTGATTACAAATTCTTTTTAATAGATATTCAAGGCTAATGTGCTGTTATAAATTTAACTATAGAAATGCAATAGTGCTGCATACACACAGAAATGCCTTCAAAATTTCAGTTGAGTTACACAAAATTATTATCCATTTTCCAAAAAGAGAAATGTTTCTACAAACATTGCATTAAATGTGTGTTTGCTGCAACACCACATTCAAAACACATGTCTGATTACTCACAGATACAGCAGTCTTCTGGTATTCTCTGGGTAATATATTGTTGTCACAGAACATTTATCACTTTTGATACATAATTATCTGTAAAACAGGGATTAGGATTTTGTTGGGTAAGGCCCAGCCGTATGTGAAATCAGAACAAGGGTCATTACCTTTAATGCCTTTTTATCTCTTTGGATGCTGGAACAATTACCGCTTGGAAAGAAGGAGGACCGAGAGTGAGAATGGGCATATTCCAAGGTGTTCGAGACATCTGTTTGCCTGGATCAGTGTGCAAGAGAAAAAGGAAAAACGAGAGATTCATCTAAAAATTAGCAGCTAATCCTCCTCAAAGGCACATGGCAAAACCCATTGCAGGGAAGGGAGCGTGTGCTGGAGAGGGACGGGATGCTGATGGAGCAGAGTGACTGGATTTCCTAATGGAATAAGGAGGATTTCTTTGGCTGCGTATGGCCAGAACCATTTTTCCAGTTTCAGCACTCTGTTTTCAAAAGTGATTTAGGGTTTAACCAACGGAAATGAATAGATTTGATATTGAAGCCTGGGGGAGTTAGTTTTAGTTTTGGAGGGTTTTTAAATGAAAAGCCAATATACACTTTATTATTATTAGGAATATAGGATTCACCTTGCCAGATCAGATTAATCTAGCACAAGATCCGTCTATCAACAGTGGCCAATATTGATGTCTGATACTGCTCAAATACTTCTTGGATATGTCTATAACAACTGCTCACGCTGACCCTGAGCAGCCAGATAACTTCTCTTGGTGCGTGGGGATTTATGACCCTCATATATTTCGATTCTTTCAGTGTAACTGCAGACGTTTTATTAGGGTATTTTTGTTTATTTCAAATATTTTTTCTAATCGTCTTTGAATCTTACTAAGCTTCCCTGTTATTAGCTGTAAGGCTGAGCTGGTGTCGTGCAGCTCAGCATGTTTACCTAAAAGGATGCATTAAAAAAGATGCTTATAAAGCCGGGCGTACTGCTCTGAAAACCTGGAGCACAGACATCTGATCCTGCTCCCCTTGACATCAGGGGGACTGCTGCCGGTGTCGTACACGGGAAGAAGAGCAGATCTTGCAGGTGTGGATTTTTTACGGCTATATGCTAGGTGCAATGAAGTCGTGATCAAAGCCGTGTAGTCTGAGGTGTGCACAGCGCTTGCGAGCGAGATCTGAGTGTCTGCTGGAGCCTCTCCGAGACAGCAGGCTGACGCACGGTGGGCACAGATGAGGAGAGGGTTTGCAGTAGCTCCAAATATCCTTTAAAGAACCTCTTGCTTCTCCTACCTGCTTGTGTTTGGTGCGGCATGCTCGTCTTCCCGCTTACCTCCTAGTTAAAGCAAACTGAAGCAGCAAGGGGACCCCCCGCTCTGCCCGCGGGAGAAGGCTTTCCGGAGCGCACGGAGGGAAAAGGAAACTCCAGTTCCTTGTCCTCTGATGACTTTATCCATGTAGAGAGACTCCTGCAGTGTGTCATGAAGCCAGGATAAATGTTATGAAATGGACTAGATGGTCACTGTAGGTCCCTTTCAATGGAAAATATTCTATCCTATTCTATTCTATTCTATTCTATTCTAATTACCAAATGCCCCCAAATTAACAACCCAACAGAAGATACCTGCTAACAGAAGGTGTGCTGCACTTGGGGGTTGGGGGGAAGATTGGTTTGGAATAGCTTTTTTTCTCTTCAGTTGAAAATGTACTTAATGACTTCAGAGATCAGGCTGCAAGACCCAGAAAACAATTCTTTCTCCAGATCGAGAGTACAAGCTGCAGCCGCAGGGTCTGCTTGTTCACTCTGCCAACGTGTCCCCGTCCCAACAAGGAGAGGCCACATATTGAGAAGTGCGAGTAATTCGCTTTCCACACCAAATTCATTTTTTGGCTTCTTCACTAACATTAATTCTCCTCCTTTGTATTTAATAGCACCTTTAACTAGCACAACAAAACCGGCTTTATGAATATCAGCAAATAAATCTCCAACCAGGCTGCCAGCTACTGCGGTGGGTTTGCAGGAGAGACATCTGTCCAATGGCAACTTGACCAAGACCACCGGCAGAGCAGCAGTCACAGTCCCACGTGCCGACTTCAAGCTGGTAACCTCCAAGGACTAAATGAAAAGTTGAGATTTTCTCAGTTCTGTTACCAGTGCTCTGAAATTTCCCGTCTGTTTCTAAAAAATGCTCTTTATTTCGCACTTGGCATTAGAAATGCCCCAGAATGCAGCACAAAGCTTTAAAAGCAAAATAGCCTGCTCTTTGCACTGAGTCTATGCACAGGTTTTTCTCCGAGGCCTCATTTTCATTATCCAAAAGATACTCGGACAAATTTCAGCCCCCGTCATAGTCACAGCTTGAATAAAATTTAAATTCAAATTTATCTGAATAAAATAAAATCACAGCTAAGTATATCCTGAAACTGGAACCTAGGGCTGAAGTGTAAATCCCTTGGATCAGAACACGAACCCACTTCTAAGTCCAAAACCACAATGGACCTATTCCTCAGTTAAGACATGGTTGCATTCACACGAGAAAAGCTATTTTTGTAAAACTTTGGCTTTTGATGGCAGGAATCTTAGATCTAATTTCTACGATTTGAGGCTGAGCAGCTATGAAACATATGTTGTGAAATGCAGAACGCAGTATCTGACCCTCCACTCCAGCACTTCTCAGCCTCCTGCTCCCTAGCATCCTTTTCTGAGCCCTCAGGTCCCAGTTTGTGCACAAAGTGCCAGCTTTTCCCTCCTTTCCATGCCAGCCCCAATCTCATGTCTGTTCTAAATATGGTTTTGGCAATGGTTTAAGCGTTTGGTTGAAGCGCGTGTGTGTTTTAATCGGTACGCTTTTTCTGCGCAATTCCTTTACAGGAACACGCCAGACTGGTTTGAAAGTGCCTGATACGGGAACAGCTTATTTGCCTTCCCACCCAGGAACTGGAATGCTCTTAAAAAGCACAGTTACACTGGAATAGCCGGATCTATGCCGATACAGGTAAAGCGGTGCAACATCCTGGCGCTCGCGATGCTTTTCTCCAGTTCGCAGCATCGCTCCTTGCCATGACAACTCAATCTCTGCTTTTATCATGTTTAGCATCTCTCAGTCCCCATGCCAGGGTCTCAGGGCAGGACGAACAGAGCCCACCAATCCTCTGTTATAATCTCCAGGTCTTTTAAAAAGAAAATGTAATCGATAGTCCAACTTTGAACTTCCAGCATGCCCTGAAGCTGGCTGAGCACATTCTTCCATCCTCAGTTTCTAATATGCCTATGTTTGTCCTTGTTGTACAAGTAGTTCTTGGCTAGACATAACTGTCAACTTTGCTGGAGACACAGTGTAAATATTTTGCACTTGTACAGCAGTGTACTTACTGAAGGAAATTGTGCTGCATGCCAGTCTGTGCCAGGTTAACAGAAAAAGCAAGTTTTCCTATCTCTTTGGAGCAGCTCAATCTGTAGTGTGGTGCATGATTTAGCAGCATTTGTGATGTTTCCCTGATTAATTCTTAAACAGGTCTCCTAGCAACAGACGAAGGGAGACCACAAGTACTTTGCCATAGGAGAAACATCTTTGTATTTTCACGTGGTGTCAAGTATTAGGATTCTTACTTTCCCATTTCTGAACGTGCACAGAGGTCTCTGGCATACCGTCACTGCTCCACATATATATTCCTGAGATAAGGCACTGGGTTAGGGAAGCTTCTGTAGGCATGATAGAAAGAAGAAAAGTAAGTAATTTCTTAAAATTCTAGCAACTGGATTTGAAATTCACAGTAATTACTTGGTTAAAATATTTCTTAAGGGATGCCAGGTTCAATTTTAGAGATTTTTAGGGTATGTTCTGTACCCTTCTAGGTAATTCACAGATGAAAAGAGTGAGAAAAGTAAGGCGAGACTCTTTTTTTGACATTTGCCCACAGAGAACAACTGTATTTGCAGTAAATTTCCACTGTTACAGAAACTACGTGTAAATATATGTTTGAGTTCCTGTCCAATATGATCAGAAAACTGATATTAGAATGTGACCCTTATACATTTTTTATATGTGAAACTGACATAAGACTGCAACAGAATGAATGCACCATTTCCATTGTTTCTTTCTACCTTCCAGCCTATAAAAGCCTATTCCTTTAAAAATTAGGCACAGTGCCTACAAAATAAAGTGTCATTAGCAAGAAAAGTAGCATGTTTCCACTGAAACACAAAGTATCGGTAGAACTTATCTGTGATTTGAATCAAAATTGTACCAAAAGACTGCAGCATTCGTGCATCCTTCCAGAAAAATAAAGGTGGAGCCTCAATAGCAGATTTGTCTTTGCACTCAAGGAAACCTCCTATCGGGCGTGCCAGGAGGAAAAAGCTGGTATTTTCCTAAGGCCGGTAAGACAACTAGTTAACCCAGGGAAAAGACAGTTGGATAAGTGTAAGCTGTTAAATCCTTAATTAAAGGACAGTACAAAGGAATCTCAGCAGACACACACGCAAGGTATTTCTCCTCTCCCCAGTTCTAACAAAATTGTTGTTTCAATGGATTTACTAATTGACTTTAGGATTAGATGCTTTCCTTAGATGTCTCTTCATGATCTGGAAGTAAAATTAGCATAAACACCAGAATGCAGATTCTAAAGTGAAAAAGAAGTTGAAGTGCTAAAGAACCGAGAAATGAGGACAAGTGCTTAGCTGAGGGGCTAGACCTGTTTAGGAAGTGAAATCTAAGAAAGCAGATTTGTTTTCCTATAAGTTATGTCTGGGGAAGCAGTACTTCACGTGAAATTAATCCCAACTTTAGACTGAATATTCTGTGTGTATGGATTATTTCTTGTGTAAAGATTTGTAAGACTGAGCTCTCAGCATACATTCCTGGGTCATTACCTTCAAATCAAGTCTTGAAAGCTAAACGTTGAGTCGCTGTCATTCCCGAAGACCCCACGGTGAGTATTTGCATAAGCGGGGAGCTGGGATGGGCAGACGGACCAAGAGGTGGGTTTGGGTTCCCCCGTGCTGGGGAGCGGAGCAGGGATCGTGAGGTCCGCAATCCCCTGGCCACGCACGCAGGGATGCTGCTCCATCCTGCACCCAGAGCTCAGCACCGCTTCCAGCTCAGCTTGTCCTCCGCTTAGCTGCCTCCCGGGGCAGATGCGTTCAAAAGCACGAAGCCTCAGCTCCCTCATTTCCAATTCTCAGCTCTCTGCTCTTCTGCACTGCGAGCAAGCAGTTCTCTACGCTGAGAAACAGCTTGACAATTTAAAGAAGCGTATAAGACTATCCATCATTAATATGAAGCCTTGAAAGTATGTTTAATTTTGTTGTCTTCAGGAAACCAGCGGACTAAAATTCCAGCTGCTCAAAATATGTCAGCGTTAACTGCAACTGCAGGGCTTTCAGAGTAAATTGTAGAAGCCACGTTGATTTATACATCTGCCTGCTTCTGCGGTGCAAAGTTCGGTCTCTGTCTTTTATTATTGGTTCATTATTGGTGCATCCCACCACACTTTGAATTTTATTCTGCAATTTTGTGTAGTTCAGAATGCAGGGCCAGTTCCTGAAGAAGTTGCCGTCTTCAGAGAGGTTGAACTATATCGGTACAATCCAGTTATGATTTTCTCGTCTCGTGCTAGTAGGATATCCCTCCAAAGAAACACCGGGTGCAGCTTTTACAGCCAAGCCCGCCTTACAACATTAACGCCCCACTTCTCTCACAGAAAGGTATTTCAGAAGATAAAGGAGAGCATGGTTTCCATATCCTTTCAGCAGATGGCATCAATTAATCCATCTTCTAACTCAAAATATTAATATTTTATAAGAATGAGAGAATATTCACTTATTTTATTCCCCTTCCCACAGGCATACACTTAAAAAGTATTTCCTAACTTATCTTAATTCATATCTCCTATTTCATAATTACCATTTTACTATACTTTCTGCCCCTGTCATAGCTTAGTTGTGTTTTTTGAAATTTAATCAAATAATAATTAAATTCTGAGGGTAACACCTCTGGTTATCTCTTCATAATTAAACTTTACTTTTTCTTCAGAAATACTTGAAAGGAAAAGGCAATTGCTTGTAAGAATGCATGCATATCATTTGTGTGTGAGTTTGATGACTGAAGTGACTTTGGCAGGGAATTCAGAGGAGATATACTTAATGCATTCAGATACTGGCTTTTTGGAATTTTTCTTTTTTCATTTGGTATTGGTTAGCTAGTTTCAAGAAGTCCCAAATACATGCCAAACACAAAACCCAAGAGGTTTGTAAACCTTCTATCCTAAATATTGTTTTTGCTGAGGAAGGTAGGCAATACAAATTGCTCTCTTTTTTACCTTCTCTCACAGGCAGACTAAATTATGCTACTGGTTAATGTAACTCAAAATTCTTTCCTAGATGTGTTCAAGGAGGATCTATCAATATTTGCACAATGGGGCATCGGACTTTCCCTGAAAACCTAGGGCAAAATGCAAATCTCACTTTGCTGAAGAGGAGTGAGATACAGCGAGAGCTGTGCCCAGGTTACCATTCTGCTTGGGCAACATTCTTCCTTTGCTCGAGGCAAGGGTTACTTGGCATCTGAGATTCACAAAGGCAAAAAACCCCCACACCATAACCCTTTCAATATTTCAGAGTTTACATTGACAAAATTGTTCTTAATATTTTATTGGACTATCTCCTCACTAGATGGCTTGAGGGTATTTTCCTCAAAATAAATAATGGTCAAGAAGATCTAAAATAATAGCTTTTTATTCTACCGTTATTTACAGTCCCATGATTAAGTCATGAAACTGCAGAATACGCAAAGAGGTGATTATAACATTGTCAGTGTCAGGCAAGGTGTCTGACAAGAGTTAGCTGGGCAAGTACATCCCCAGCTGTGACAGATGCGGCAGCGAGTCGAAAGAACATAGTTTTAGTCGATCAGCAATGGAAAGCAACATTTGAAAAGTGCTGTCAGAGATGAAGTGGGAAAATGAATATGATCATAGAGAAAGTGATGCAAGTTCCCCCAAAGCTGAACTTACAGCAGGGCAAAGAGAGGGAATAGTAAATAATAATCAGTGCATATGTTACAGGCAGAATGATGTGTTTGTTCTTGGTTACGTGGAATAATTCTGCAAGTAAAATGGGCTGTTAAGTATTGCACATCAGTGTTTCTTAGCTTATTAGATTACAAGGTTTTACAGCACTCTCTCAGAACCTGATAACAGTTCAGAGTCCCTCTCCTTACACAAACCTTGACAACTATACAACATTTTAAATTTAATTACTTTAGCTGAAACTGTTCCTTGTACAAAGGTTGTTTTCAAATTAATTAATCTGCTTCCTCCATATGTCACAATTCTCTTTTGTATCCCTCATGATCTTTCAGATATGAACAAAACTCATCCAAGATCCATATGTCTATATATTTGCTGTTGTTCTGCATTTGTACCTGATTTTTTTTATTTAAACTTTCATTCAAAAGCTACCTTTAAAAATAATAAAAAGCTTTTCAGAATGTCATCTAATCATAAAATACTTTTTTTTATGATTATGTGAGAACTGTTATCCCTGATACGAACACTAATCTCATTCATATAATAACTACCTAAGGAAGCTACTGGGCATTTGGCCTTTTAATACAGCCCAAGAGCTGGAATAACTTAAGCCCGTAGATAACCAGCAGGAACTCTGCAGATCACTGTCTAGTTGTCCACAACAACAATATTCTAGAGCAGTTAGCACCTAATCTAATTAGTTTCCTTGGGGCGGGCGTGGGGAAGAGCACTATCTCTCTGGGTTTATAATGTCTAGTTTTTAATCCTGTAATTAGCATTGCAGTGGCTTATCCTGGTAGCATGAGATAGTCAAAGTTATCAGCTTTGCTACCCAAATTAGAACTCTTAGCCTCTCCCAGTTCAAACTATCTCAAAATAATTATAATTTTTTTTTTTTTTTTTTAGGAGAACAGGAATCTCATGGCTGTCTTGTGTCCTTATACAGTATGTTTGCTGACAAAAATGAGCACCTCATGATTTTCCAGTGGTTCTCAGAGGTTGGGCTGGCAGAAGACAGCCCTCTGGCATCCTCACATTTTTCTGTACAAAATCCCAGTAAAAGTGCTCTGGGTCTCGGAAGCCTCTGGGCCTCTTGATCGGGGAAGGGCTGATGCAACCCAGGAAAAGGAGAGTGCTTGAAAAACTGCTCCCAGTTTTTGAGTGCTTGAAAAACTGCTTGAGACTGCTCCCAGCTGCAATAGTCTCAGCCATTCCCATGCTGGGAAGGTTTGGAGGTCAGTGGACCAGCAAAATCTTCACTAATAACTGTCACAAGCATTAGAAAACTATGAATGGGTTCTCCCCAGCTCTTTCCGATCATGGGGTTTGGTATCAGAAAGCTGAAAGAAAATGGATTATTTTTCTCTGTCCAAATTTTGTTACTCCTTAGGATAAAGGAAGAAAAAAGCATCCATTGCCTAAATACCAACCTCTGATCTAGAGCCTTATTGAAATTTTTCATAGTTTAAACTTTGGGGAAAAAAAAAAAGGTAGTAACATCAACAGTTAACTGTAATGACTATCTTTATTGGACTGCCACAAGAAAGCCAAGAAATCTTAAATGTTCTGCTGATCTTCTGCCTTCTGTGCCATCAATTTCCTTCATTTTTAGATCAACTGCTCTTGAGTGCAAAGCTGCATTTTGCTTCACCTAGAATGGTTAATATAATGGTGAAAATCTGGGAGTCAGCTGAAGTTTGAAAGACTCTAGTCTTTAGGAGAAGTTGGCGAGGTAGACACAAGGGAGGCCTTGTTATGACAACTTGGTTGGGGATCAATACGTGAGGTCTGGATTTTTCTGGATCCTGCTTAATCTTTTTCAGATCTTGGCAAAATAGTTGAGCTCCATCTTCAGGGAATGCACTAGAGTATGGATGGAGCAGAGTGTATATTAACAGTAACATACCAGGTCTTGACTTCTGTTTTGTTGTTAGGAATCCGCTGATAAAAAAATTATTAATTTGGTAGATTATAACAACATAGTAAGTGCTATATAAAAAAGAAAAAATATAGCCAACTCCCAGTCCAAGGGGTTTTTTTTCTTTTCTTCTTCTCCCCCCCCCCCCCCCCGCCTCAAGGATAGATAGCGAAAAGTACATGGTTTTAACTTCAGATTTTACCGTGTAATTCTGAGTACACCTTAAACCATGAAGGATGAGGCATGGAATACCAAAAATTATCCATGCTGCAGAAAAAGGGAGATGGTACCAGCATAGTTTTGTTCACAGCTCTTTGCAAACAAAAGCAAATACAGAGGAAGATGGCGAAATGTGAAGATGATGGTTTATTACTGGCAAAAGCTCCAAATCTGGGAAGCCTGACACAAGACTCAAAATGTGACAATTTAAATATATGAAATTTCAGAGGATTAGGAACACTATTCTGAATGTCTTATTGAAACACGCTACACAATCATCTGCCACAGAAGTGGAGCCATTTAATTTTAAGGCAATTTTAAAATCAAAGTGAACACATCTCTCATTCCAAGTGAGTAAGACTTGGCAGGTCCTTTATAAACGAGAAGAGTTAAGCCCTGGTGCAGACTGTAAAGTTCTGGTTCACAGAGGCAGAAACTACAGAAGGGAAAAAAATCCTTAACAACTGAGGGGAGAAGTGTGACCCTGAAAATCAGAAGAGTCATTGGTGTGGGAATTTTTATCTCCAGATCAAAGGGTTCGGAGCAATACAGGCTGTTAATGTAAGAAAAACATCTTTAGAGCAGGGAGAAAAAAAAAGATAACAAGCACGTGGGAGTATTTGCTCTAAGAAGTCAATGAAAAATAAGTATTTATTACTAGATAAGAAACATTTGCACAGTTCAGGAAACAGCCAATGAGCAACAGAGGAAAAGGCAGAAAGCACAACAAATTTTGAGTGTGATCCCAAGAAATGAGTTTAATAATCTTTAAACGCACATATGATTGAATGAGTTTGTAACTCAGTTTGGATGATCAACGTGAATGAGACAAATACTTTGATACACAGAAAAAAAACCAGGCTAAACTCTGCAAAAGTGCCTAGCAATCAAATCTATTAAGTTATTCAAATAACTAAACATGTACAGAAGAGTCAAAGTGGATTTTTCAAAAGCACCTACATATTTCCACATACCTTTGGCCCCAACTCAAGTGTTTGAAATGACCTAGGGTCAGGTTTGTGGAGTAATTCAACAGCCTAAAATATATACATAAATGCTAATGGGACCTACATAATTGCTTAACTAATTCAATTGCTTGACTTCTGTTAAAAATTTCAAATAATATATTCCACTGGGCTTTGAAAAGAAATTGTGAATGCTGAAAATTTATTCATTAAGTGTTCATCTTCATAATTTGGTGTGTAAGAACAACGGTGTTAAATGCTCTTTGCTGGCATCATATGTATCTTTTGACCACCTAAATCCAAGCAGTCTGAAGTTATCTTCTGTACTCTAGACTGTTCACTATGACTTTATCAAACATGGCAAGGCAATTTCACTATTATTTCTCCTAGCATAAAATTTGAGTTTTCTCTTTAGATGTATCAGTATGATTTTGGCTCCATCTGCACTTGCTAAGTAAATTTAATTGGAACCACATTTACCACGATCAAACTAAAATTAAATAAGATTGTTAAACTGGAGACATTTGTTTTTTTCTGTTTTAGGTAAAGTTAAAACAGAGATTTTTCCTGTTCTTTCCTGGCTGTGGTATTTTTTCTATTCCCTCTTCAACCCAAAGAAATAGAAGGAATTCAGCATAATACTCTGTTTTTTCTTTCCTCTATTACCAGTTAAAAACACTATCCATGAAGTCCTTTTCATTTTAAAACCCCAATAGGAGAATTATACACTCTTCTATTTCTTAAAAAGGGGACCATTTTGAAAATATACAGGGAAAATGATTAATAAAAAATGGAGCACCAGCACTGATTGAACATTAGTGTATACGCTCAACCACTGAGCCGGTCTGTGTAAGATGTGCTTTATGCTCAGAACATTGTGCGCATTCAGAATGAGAAAATTAGTTTAAAACTATCTGAGAACTTCTGAACTGCAGATTAAGTTCCATCATCCTCTACAGAAAGAGAGAGCAATTGTCATCCACTTGCTGCCAATACAATCCAGGAAAGGAATGCTTTGCCCTCTCTTCTTTATGTACATAGAAATGGCATGCAATTTTAATTTGTTTCTCGGTGAAGATCCTGAGGCTGTTTTCCTGTATTACCTCTGTTTATTTTGTGTCCACTGACAAGACAGGAAGAGGAATAAAAATTGAGTAAGAAAACCTTAAAAATATGTCAACATTTAATCTGCAGATCATCTCTGCCCAGAGTGCTGTTACCTAACCCTTGATATCCTACATTAAATTACACTTCTGATGGTTCTCTTTAACCTTGAGTTAAAGGTCCATCTCCACCCCTCCTCCTTTTAAGCAAATTTTTCTGGCTGAACTCTTAAAACAGAAGATAACAATATTATTTTCCACTTTGATTTTTAGAAGGCATTCAATTTCTGAAATACTTTCTATTAGTAGAACACAGCAAAGGGTGTCTAAGGCATTTTTCATTTCTGAAAAGAACACAAGCTTTCATCACTATCTTGTCAATGCAATTAGCCATATTCTTGATCTGATGCATTTCTCCAAATCACTACATTTCTGTTTATTGTCAAGGACCACATATCTATGACAAACCTTTCAAAATGAGTGAAAAGGTTAAAAACATCTCCTCTGAGTTTGTGTTCAAATGTTCTGCACATTCCCAGACATCCCCCTCCCCAGCTGATTTTCTGAGGTCATGTTTTTCATTCTTACCCTGGTGCTGTGATTGCTATGCCTTTAGACATTGTGATACCGTATGAGAACACCCTAAATAACAGTGTATTGTGAGTGCTGGCTTAGTAACTAACAAAACGAGAGCTTTCCTGAACCACACAAAAGATCCATGTTTCCTTACATTTAACAAACTTCTGAAAGACCTGTAATTTAGATAGCAGGAACTAAGAAGTTCTGTGCTCTAAGTAGGGAAGAGATAAAGGGCTATAAGGCAGAGGAAGGGAAAAGATAAAGAGCATCACTGCAAGATCCATTTTTGATACTATCAATCCCTTTTAGCCATCCCTTTTAGCTAAAAGGTTTGTTTACGCCATCCTGGGTTTTTATTCCAAATGTCAAAGTGACAGGAATGATATGAAAAACATAGATTAGAAAGCAATTGCCCAAGTGCAATGTCCTCTGAGGTAGAGAAGAGAGTTGCTTTATGAAGCCCTGGACAGAGGGAACATGATAGTCCTTTCATACTCCAGATTGCAAGCCAACTGACTATAACAATACTGCTAAAACCCAGGATCTCCCTAAGTCCCTACTTGCGTTAATCAGCAATTGCTGCCTATACTACGCCAACCGCACTAGTTTCTGGAGTTCCCTTCAATGGAGGAAAGGGAAAATGCCTTCTGTCTGGAAGACAGAAAGAAGGAAGAAACTAGGATGCATGCAACACGGACTGTCCAGAAAGCAAGGCTTTGGAGAGAGGTGGGAAACAAGCCAGTGTAGATGTGGATCTTTTTTGGGGGTGGGCAAATAAATATTTGCATAAGTCCTCCATATTGCCAAAACCACCTTTACGCTGTAGGCCAGTGTAAAACTGAATCTGGTATATGGGATCTTTATTTATGCAAGGAAATGGGCACTTGATTCTTGGTGTGTAATATTTTATGCTACTTCAAAATGTAAAAAAAAAAAAAAAAAAAGCTTTTACAAATTGGGGGGACTTTTTGGAGAAAGCATTAAAAATTATATTTTGCATAGCTGTATGACATATTTTAAATGTGTGTAAAACCACCAACCAGTTCTTTACAGCATTGTCTCAGTAGTAGATTTTGCAGCAACTGTACCTGCAGAGTCCTACTCATTTGGGAATACCAAACAATACTTATTTCTTCCCTTTTAGAGGTGCTGCTTGGCAACATTTTGTTACAAATGGCTTTCACTGAGCTTCAAAAGGAGTTCATGGGTTACAGGAGGACTTTGTGTCTATGATCCTTGTTCACTGCAGGAATCATTAAAGTAACTAAAGTTCATATGGCAATTTAGCCAAGGCATGTCCATACAAGCGTAGCTATGAGGTTTTATTGTGTTCAGGTGAGTGCTTAAGCTCACTGTGTGCGTGTCCGCACAGTCCAAGAAATAACCTAAGCTCCAGAAGAGATCATAGGAGCAAAGCAGCATGCATGCGGGGTGGGCAATCAAGAGCCCAGGGCTTCGCAGTGGTTTAGGAAGCAAACAACTTCTAAGCTATGGCGTGTGTGAAGATGAGGACGTTGGACTGGATTATCGGGAGGTGGGTAATTCAGCTGCTCTGTATGTTCTTGCATGGAGGGACTAAAGGCAGCTCTGAGAGTTGTCTCGGTTTGGGCTGTGCCCTGAACTCCTATCATTTCTAGCTGCAATGCAACGATGGACTGTGTAAGTGATATTAGTCCAGCTCAGTGCAAAGGTGAGCAGAGCAGTTTAAACCATTCTTCAGCAGTCATTTAAACTAAACTGGATTGAATTAGGAACAGCCCTTTACAGTCATACCACCTACAGCCGAGGAGAGCTTTAAAAAGCTGTCCTTGACACCTCTTAGCTTTTAGTTATTCTTATCTCCTTGTTTCTTTATGACTCTGTCATTCAATCCACCGTCCAAGCTGCATCTTGCTCAGAAACAGCTCAGGCCAATTCCCTGGTTTTCAAGAAAAAAATATGATAGCTAAGGAACAGAGAGTGTCTGAGGGCAGGACCAGGGGACTTGGCAGCCAGGGAGAAGGAGGACCTTGAAAGAGTGGTAGTATGCCTGGACGTAACTGCGGCTGCTCTTATTCCTCCTGTCCTTCTAGATGGGCAGGTGAGGTCTGAGCCTGATTCAGGGATGAAAAATGCCATCTCTTTCGTCAAAGGTAGACAGAGTAGCTCCTGGAGAGGGATAGCAGCTGCGAATAGTCTGGTGTTATGGTGAAAGTTATTAACAGCTCTCATGGTAACAATTGTAAGAATTAGGTTGAGACTTTTCCTTCTAACTTTTGGCTGTTCACTCATTTTTCTATGAATTAAGAATTGCACAATTATCTTTTCTTTAAGAAACATCTACAACATTGTGGGTCTATCTGAACTAGACTTAATAATATTTTGCATATATTCCACCCCAAATTTAGATCTGGAGTTCTGTCTTAAATCTCTCTATAACGCCATATAACCTTAGAAGGTTTTTCATGAATCATAACTTCTTTCAAAATATTTCACTGCAAATCACACACAATCCCTTGTTATCACTGTGGTGGATTACAGAAGGGCTTAATCTGCTGGTCCACGTAACTGGGTGCTCACAGGAGCCATGCCCCTGTCTGCAGGGCAGGCTGGGTGCTCGCTCTTTTGCTGGTTGCACCCCATGCATCTCTTCACCTCGGTGACCTACTCATTCACTCTGCAGTAATAATATGTAATAAAAACCCAGACAATATAATGAATGTATCAGGTTTGATCTGGTCTTGTCTCATCTTGGGCTGGCGTGGGTCGAAGAGCGCTGTGCTTGGCACAGATATAAGGTGTGGTGTGGTGCCCGTGTTCTTGCTGTTCTTGCTCAAGCAACAGCAAAGCACCGGTGCGGCACAAATTAGAGCAAGACTTGATGCTCCCCGTGCACCCTCACAATGTTCCAGAAACCGGAGTGGGATCGGTGAAGGCAATACTCGGATATCCTTTTTAATCAGGTGTTCCTCTCTAGCTTTCAAATCCTGAATGGGGGAATATGTAGAAGCAGCACAAGAGACACAAGCCAGCGTGCATATAATTAAAAAAAAGTAGCAGCATAATTAAAATGATAACAGAGGCAGAAAGGTAACCAGTCTTCAAAGGTGATTTGAGAAAGCACCAAGGTGAAATGGGATTTTTGCCATTAACTTAACTAGGGCTAGGCTTTCCCTACAAATTTAACACCTTCCTGGGTGTCCAACCTGATTTTTGTACTTATTAGGAGCTACACAGGTGAAAATCAAGTAGATCATTTTCATTGTGTCATACTTTCAAAAAATTGTAATAGGAAGTTGTCCCCTAGAAAAATAATATTTTCATTTTAGAGCATAATATTTATTTGGTAGCTCAGTGCACTATTTCAGCATTTCCTTTTACATGAAATAATATGTATGCAGCACGGTGATACAGAATGGTATTACAAAAAACATTTCACAAAGTTCAATTGCACATAATGGCTTATATTGCCTATGCATATGTGTATACACAGTATAAGTTTCATTTCAGGGGAAAAAAAAAAAAAAAGTGGAAATTTGCAGTATTTGTTACACTTATCAGACTAGAACACCTTTAAAAGGTTTCTTTTGAAAGATGTTTCTATGTGACCAAAAGCAGTTAATAGTAGTTTCTTGTTGAAGACCTCAAGCTATCTTTCTATAAAAGACTGATACTGTAAAGTCCTGTATATCTATTTCTGCTGTGGTCTATGAAAATCCAGTTACACTGCTGCAGAAGAAGGAGTTGTACTTGTGCAGTCGGTTTTGTTTAGACGGGCTATGCTATGCATCTTGTCTGTGTTTTCGCAACAATCCACTATTGCTTAATAACAATCCATAATGTTCTAAAAATAATAAGGCAAGGTGGTCTGGAAAAATAGAAAATGGAAATCCTGTCACATTTTATCCAGAGGGAATTGATACATTTTGTTTTGCTCTATTCCCTAAAGGGTAGAGCAGATGTACAGGTGCTAGGCTAGAAATTGTTATAATTACAAAACCTGTATTCAGTTCCTCGGAGAGCTTTGAAATTTTCAACATACAGTAGAAACTCAAGCTTTGAAGAGAAAAAAAAATCTATATGCCCAAAGAACAATAGAGTACAGGATGATTTCCTGAATTATTTACTGCAGCAAGTCGATCATTAAGAAATACAGCACAACAAACAAAACTCAGAAGAGGCACTGTAAATCCAAACAATATCAAAACCAAAATTGCTGGCCCACAAAGGGGTTTTTTTTAATATATATCTATATATATACAACTCCTGTTTTACACTTTCTGCACCTACAGAGTGGTTATATAAGAATCTGTACAGACTGACATCGCTCTTCTCCTCACCCTATCTCTGTTGCCTGTGAATTGCAGCTATTTGTTTTCTGTGAGGGGAAAAGTCTTTATTACTACTAACATAGGAAAATGAATTGAATTCTCTATGTTCCTATGCAGCTGCAAAAAAAAATGATGCTTACTCTATATTTGGAAATGGTCTATCATTGGTGATGGCAATAAAAGAAAAAAGGTTTTCAGGTCCTCACTTAGAATTGTGTTGTGCCGTTGGGTACCACGCCGCTCTCTACAGTCCAAGAAGCGATGGGTGAATCCTCTGGTTTCTTGAGCAGCTCAAAAACTTACTGACATCAGTATGAGACTCATAGCCTTTCGTCAGTACTGCTGGGACACTCAAGTGTTCCTTCTAAATCAAGATATATAATTTATGGATATCTTCTGGAGACTAGAAAATTTTATGTAGATCTGTCCCAATTATTTGACAATCTGCATTGTTCAAATTTCATCCCTTCCTCCTATCATTTGAAATTCATATGGAAATTGCAATGCACTGTAAGATGGTTTCAAATTTCTCCTGGGAGTTTGGCAAAAGTGGAGTTTCCTTGTGTTTAGCGTTTTAACCCCCTGTTGTATTTACCTGCAGCCACTTTGCTACAGGAGAGCGCAGCAGCCATCTCGGGGACGAACGGGGAGAAGCTTAGTGTATTTGGTGCCTAGAGCATTTGGTGTCTGGCATAGCACCAAATTATTAATACTGTGATAACAGCTTTAAATCAGGTCCTGGGATGTACATCCTTTCGCTTTTAATCGCTGAGTGTTTTTCTGCTACTCCCTGTCACAGCTCTATTTAACCTCTTACATTTAGGAGATTGTGCTTAGGTAATAAGAGTGAGGCAAGGGAAAGAAGGGGCGAGCGATGTCGAGGGAGGAGGAGGAGGGCAGAAGGCTCAAGGCAACAGCTCAGAACGATTAACTGAGCCCAGGGCAGCCATCATGATGCCCTGTGAGAAGACGTGAACTCCTGCACTGGTACCTCCAAAGAGAATGTAGCAGGAACTGTGCTTTTTCTATTTTTCCATTTTGATGTCTAGTCTGTTTGCAGATCATGCGTTATGTGCTACTCTTTACTTAGCATGGTTTACAAATAACAGCCTAATCGCAATCATTACTAAAATTATTTGATAAACAATCTATTATACTAGCAAAACTTCAGTCTCTCTGAGAACCTGAAAGCTATTATACAATGGATTTTTGACAGTCTCACTGAAGCCCACTCTGATAAAATCTATAGGGAAATCACTCCCTGCATTGCTGTTCTCATTACACGGCTTTTTAGACAATAGGCTCACTATTGCTAAATAGAAAATCTTTACTGCTTTTCCCCTGTACAAGAGCAACTTTGTTCTTTGCTGTTTCTCACATAAAACAAACCCAAACACCAACAAATAAAGGAATTACCATTTAGCTATTGCTGTCACTTCTGAGGGACCTTACAGAGTAGGAACTTTCCATTCAGTCTCTGCAACCGAGAAGGAAAAATTGTTTGTTCTTCTGTTCACCCTAAAGACAGCATCATGTTCAAATGGACTTCACAAGCTCAGCTCCATCAGCAAACACAGAAGGAACGCAATGTCACAGTTATTTTTGTGTGTGTTTTGAGTTGGTATAGCGATTTCTGTTATGGAAATGTACCTTTCAAGTCTTCAAGATCTGTATTCTCCAATACAGAATAGCATGAATTTAATAGTATTGTCTGCTTCCTGAGATGTCCTGACTTGAGAAACAAAGCAGGAACCTATCTTTTAGATTTTTCCACACAAAACTTATGAAATGGGAAACTGAAAATCTCTGTAAGTAGCATCATTCTGTGAGCTTTATAACATTCTTAGGTATGTAGTAAATTGTGTTAGCATGGCTGTTAAACAGAAGCATTTAAAAGAAGAGGAGGGGTTTGTTTGTTTCTTTGTTTGTTTGTTTTCAAAAAAACCCCAAAACTCCAAACAACTGAAAAATAGCCCTCAAAGAATATGCTGGCACTAACATTTCTCACAATTAAGCTTCAAGCAAGGGATTTTTCTCTCCTTTCAAGGAAACTACTGTAGCAACCTTTCCAAATTTTGCAAAAAAAGAAAAGGACGTACTAGAATTGCATCGCATTGTGTTTCATCTGGCATAGCTCTTCAATCTCTTCAATAATTTCTGGTGCCACAAAATGTCTTCATGTAACATAGCAACAGTTTCAGCAACTGTGCAGATTTAGAATCATCAAAAATATTGTAGTTTGGACTAAATCACATGGATCCCTTCCCTATTCTATACATTGTGTAATGTGTATGTATGGTATTTGCAAATAGCCGTCTCCCGTCCCACAGCAAAAGAGAAGAATAATAAAACAGTGTGAATGGGTACGACACCTGATGCTTGAAATCCCTACAAGGCATCTGAGACATCGTGAAAAGGAAAAAACTCTTCACTTAAGGGGAAGATACCTCATTTCTTTCTGAATACTTACTAGCAACACATTAACGATCAAAATAACCAGATAGCAATAAAGAAAGTGGAAAAAATAAAATGAAGAAAGATCTATTGCTTGTGGAATGTGTGCTTTCTTATGCAATGCACTGAGCTTCACAATAGCTTTCAAACAGATACTGAGTGTACAACCTTATGTTACCCACAGGGTACGGACAAACTGATCGAGTTCAGAGAACCTTGTGAAAAGTGTCAGAGCCTGGGACGTACTGATTCATGGGCAGTAGCTTACGTATAAAATGCAGTTTAATCACATTAAATAAACACTACAATAAGTATACTTGTAAGGTTACATATTTAAATAAGGAAATGTGTAGGTTTAACTTGCTAAGGGTTTGGGTTTTTTTTTTTCCTAAAGATATATTACAGTGTAGTACATTTTCCAAAAAGGAACATTGGAAGTTGTTTAATATAAGATTGCTTTTTTTTTTTTAAACTAGATTGAATAAAAACCTAGAAACTTACAGTTTCCCAGACAACCTAGAAAATACAGTTCTTCCACCAGTCAACATGAAATAGCCTCCACAGGCTGGTAGGTCTTTGCCAGTGTATACATGTATTCTCATTATACTGTAGTTTGTTAAAGGATGCTGTCATGAGCTATCTTTAGTCTGTGGAGCAGTGGTAGCTGATGGTCAGTGAGGGGTGCTAAGTGCTGTAGTTGCACTTACGTGTATATGAACACTTATGTGTTTGTGTGTGTGTGTGTATAAAATGTATTTTTGGTGAATATAGCTTGAACACGGAAACTCGACTCTGAAAGGAAACTTCCTTCTCACCACCTCTCTCTATTATGTGCAAGTAGGCTCCAAAATTATGACTGCAGGGAGTTTTTCTTCCTAGCAGAAACTCCACAATCAGAGCAGGGGAAAGGAGCAGCTACATAGAGGAATGGGCCCCTCAGTGGGATGATGCATTAAATGTCTCTTGATCACGCTGAGATAAAATCAAGACTTCTAGAACATGAAATGAAGACCACGCTGGTCTGAAAACACTGAAGAGAGTTATTAAAACACAAAAATCCCTCCTGCGGTTAACTTTACTGACCTGAAATTTAGAATGAGCATCCTTGCATTCAGGTGCATCCAATATACAAATAGCCACGCACGCCTAGGTAGGACACCGCGCAGAGATGCCACCAGAGATGAGCACTGCCTTTGCCTACGTGCTGAGCCGCGATGCACCTCGTAACCCCGCGCTACGAGTTGAACTGATGTACACCTTGCCAACGGGGAGCAAAAGCAGAGGGAGCTGGTGCACCGCATCAACCAGCCTCTGACAATAACGGTGGAAGACTACGTTGCTGTTTTTGCGCAGGGTCTCTCTCTCGATCTGGAACAGAGACGCAGCTCGTATGGAAGGTACAGGATTCACATTTCAGTAGCCATTGAGACGTTCAGGACGTGAGCTGCTGGTAACCAGGTGAGCAGTTAGCTCATTCTGAATATACGGTTTCTGGAAAGATCTCATCTTCCCTCTCGAACAGTACATCCTAGCAAATAATGGTGAACTCGAAGATGGATATGAACTTTACAGGAGTTACATACTAAAAATTCACTAGTGGTGCCTGACTTCATCTTTAGCAAACAGCACGTTGTAAGAGTAGGAGAAAGTGTGATCTCAATAATCTCATTTAAAAACAAATATATGATATGAGGGGAAATCTTGTCCTTAACCAAGTCCATTAGGTCTTGCAATTAGTTTCATTATAACCAGGATTTCATGCAAATAGTTGCTAGCAATATTAATGCTGATAGTAACGCTTGCCACAGCTGGAGGTCATGAGAACTTAAGGGCATTTTCCAGCCCTCTTCCCTAAGCACCACTTTCGCAAGGAATAATTATGCAGAGTGAAAGCTGATGGATTGTTCCGATATCAGTGAAGCCTTCATGTCTTTTCACCAGATGTAAAGTGTAATCAGAATTTTACAGAAGTACTTCTGAATGTCATTTTTACAGTTTTCTTGGCAGCTTTTTAGAATCCATTTCCTGTCATACACAGAGGTACAAAGAGGCAGAATTGTAAAAATGCTGCATTCCTTTTCCTCCTTTTTCTTAAGCAAGGGAAAGCTAATGACAAGAAATAGAGGATCTAATCGATACCAGATGTGTAACACTGTGGGAACTTCAGTAGCCCTGCAAGCTGGCTGTGGTTTCTTCCATAGTCTGATAGTGCCAGGTTGCCTATTATCTCAACTTTTGTTTTGTAATTAAAACATCTTTAGTCGGGAGTATCACTGTATTGCGATGCTTACTGACTGAAAATTTCAGATCATCAGCATCCCTTGCCAAACGCCTCGTGCATGCTGCGCCTAGCACCTGGAACGAGTGGTTTACAGCAGCTTCCTGTACTGCAAAGAGGAAATATTTGGATTGCAATTCGGGACTCACAATGGCAAAGCGGAGCTGATACCGGAGTGCGGTGGTGTGCTACTGTGCCAATGGCAACAGCAGATTGGAGCAGGGGAAGAGCTCAGCAGAAGATTGCTCAATTATTTTTATAGACAATCTACCTGCCTGGCCAAACTGCAGAGGAGCCTGTGGCCAGTCACCAACTTACTATCATTACTGGACCTTTAATTAAAGTCTATCACTTCTGATTGCTGTTATTGCGCAGTTAATTTAGTGTTGGTAGATCAACTGTACGGACTGTTGTCATGGACATTTGCGAGTCTACGGTGCCAGGTCATAAAAAGATTGGCAGCACACAGCAATATTGAGAATCTTACACCTGTAAAGCTGTCAAACTGTAGCTAATGTCCGTATTCATTGTCTTACAAAACAGATAAAGAGAAAGCTTTATCAACAGGAAAGGGTTGTGCTTGCCTGACTGCTCCAGATTGAAAGGAAAGATCCATACTGGCAAGATCTATAACAATTCAAGGCTGTTTTCTGGAATCAGCAACAGTGGGTTTGCTTCTCAGACTTCTTTCTGACTGCTGCTCTGGGAGATTCAGCTTAGCCTTTGCTTCTTTCCTCTGTTTTGCTTCTTAGTGAGCATTTGTACATTGTGAAATAGGCTCTTTCCTTTTAGACTGGACACAGGCGACAGCTGGGGGTTGTTTCAGATCTGAATGCATAGTGAGGGGACAAAACTCGAAAGCTCTTATCATTCCCAGTGTTGTACAATAAGTTATACTGTAGACCACATTTCTGAAACATCAAGAGAGACAGTCTTGCCCAGAGAACAAAAAGTGCAGGCAGAGGATGCAACACGTCATGACCTGCTAACAAAGGTACCTCTGGAAAACATTGTGGTGAAATAAGGCCAGGAAAAAGTTTTATTTGTTTTTTTTGCTTTGATGACATGACTTCAGTAGCAAGAACGTATTTGAAACTATGTTCGGGTTTGATCTTGTTAGGAGTTAAATCAATGGGATGGTGACTGATTGTAGGAGCTGCTATCCCATGAGGTCCTTTACACAAGAACAAAAAAATTGTTATATTATGTCATATTATTCACATAAGTAAAACCAGGACCAATGAAACTCAACACATCGACATATTTGTTGGGTAGGAACAGTCCAAACAGTTTGCCTTTGGTGTGGTTAATTAGCCCGCTAAGGGCTTGCAAAGTTAGGGACTAAATGATATTCTGCAGTTTTTGCTCAATCATCTGCATGATGTGGTTGCGCTGGGATATTATGCTTGAGCTGGGAAATAAATGCAGTCTAAAACAGCTGTCTGCCTGTGCATCCTATACATAATGCAAGCTTTATGAGCTCGTTTTCGTGACTGCTCACTTCTATCTGAGTCTGCTAAATTGCCCTTCCTGTTCCTTCTCTCATTGTTATGGTCCTATTTTAAGACGGATTTGCCATTCCCTGAACCTTCTTATTTACCTTGTTTGGCTTTTCCCTCAAAGGCTTGGCAGCTTTCCACAGATAAGTTTGCTGTTAAAGATATAGTATTTCAATGCCAATGTAGTCAGAAAGAAATATAACTAATTATTATCTCAATATTAGTATCCATGCCAACAGTGATAATGTTGCTTTTATGACAAATTAGAATGTATTTTCTAAATCTGCTTTCAGATTTTCTTCAGGGTGGTAAGATAGTTTCCAATACACCGTGCCTTTGTACCAGACTGCTGCACTGGTGGTATGTGGCTGACAGGTAAACAGAGAATGTGAGTACGAACAAGAAAGGTTAATAATTGAGCATAAATTACCGCAAGTTATATTTAACCTGGGAGATGTTACATCCCCCGAGGCAAAGGACATAAGACATAGGGGTCTTGTACCAGCTGATAATCAAGACATGCAATGCTGTTACCAGCACTATAAGAAGGCTTATTTCTATTCCTGTAATTTCAAGTAAGTCTTAAGTAGAATGTAAGTATCTCTTATGTTTGCTATCTGCACAGCTGTGAATTTCATCAAGCTCCAATGTAGTTCTTATGCATTTAAAGAAAGAGCTTCTAAAACAGCAAAGTAAGAGCTGGGGTCTCTCCAGAAATACAGCAAACCCAACTTCTCTAGGCATCACGTGTCTCCGACTCTGCTTCTTATGGCTTTGTGTGACACAGAGCATCATAACCTTCGCCCACACACCCAAAAGGAAGGATGTTTTGTTTCAAAGGAACCTTTTAGCTCTTCTTTGCCATCCCCAGGGTGCATAAATAACATAGTCAAGTCATCCAACCTTGAAGCCAACTTATCCAGCCTTGATTTTTCCAGATCCACACACCAATATGAAAAGAATTAATGTCTCAAAGTCAATAGGTTTATGTATGCATTCAGGAAGATTTAAGTCTGTGTCAAACACAAGTACTTGCTTTCAGGTTTAGCTGAGTACAATCAAAACTCTTGTCAGATATAAGTCTTTAATTAGGTTTATTTTTTTCCATGCTATTTCTACAGGAACATTTATATAACCTGTGAGAACTGGTAATATCATTCTCCTTGCTGCATATTTATGCTCTAACAAGCTCCTGTGTCTGTAAACGCACCTAGAGACAGAGTGCATCAGTTGCCACCATTCCACTGCCAAGAGCCAAAACAGAAGAAAAAGGGCAAAGCTGTTAGTATATTTTTGCAACAAACTAAAGAAAAAGAGTGAGTCATGAGAGCAAAAAGATTGCCACTCTATGAGAGATAAGAAGATTGCAGCTGCAGAATGCAAAAGAATTTCATTGACCTGTTGTTAGTTTGAAAAGATAAAAGGCTTTCTCTAGAAGTGCTTTAAAAATGCATATACACACACACACATAGACACACACACATACAAGGTTTATAGAAAGCTAAAAAAGTTCAGCTGCAAGAAGTCATACCAGCGGGGCTATTATCTCTTCATGGGACCGTGGATACACTGCAGTTGTCTCATTGCTTGTTGAGGAGTTTCTGAACGTCTGGAAAAAGAAGAGAAATCCCTGTTAATTAAAGCTGAGAATGGGAGAAATGAATCAGTAAGAAATAAAGGGAGGGTGGTGATCAATGAGGAAGGAGGATCTTGCTGGTAGGATGCAATTAGACTTCAAGGAAAAGGACACAGTGTGATTGATCATATGATAGCTCCCTGGCTATCGTGAAATATTTTGCTCCACTCGCTGTGAGGACAGAAAAGTGGTAATTGTGTCAATCTTGCAGCCAAAGTTTTAAAACAACAGCAAGTTGACACAGATAATTTTACTGAATGAAAAAAACCAAAACCAAACCAAACCAAAACACTGACAGGTATTGAGAATCACAGCATCTTTCCATTAGATACTGGGAAAGAGAAAAATGGAATAACAAACCTATTGCACTGAGGACAATTTGGTCTCAATAATTAACTCTGATACACAGAAATAAAAGCTGAATTGTCTAGGATGACCTAATCTAACAAAGCCCAGCAGAACTGTGGACAAAAGTTTCTCCTTAGCAAGCATGGTAGTAGCAGGAAGTGTTTTTGATGAAAAGTAAAAAAAATGAGTAAATATGTAAAATAAAGAAAATCTGTTAAGGAGTAGTAAAGCACATGAGGTTTCCTTTTATGCAGAAACCACAAAACAGCCTGTAGCCAACGTGGGTGTCTCCCTTTGTGGCTGCTGTGGGTGGAGACCCTTTGAAATGGGATGGACTACTGTCAAAGTCTAGGTGAAATGGTTTTGACCCAAATCTCATCCTATTATGTGAGTTCACATTTTAATATTGAATTCTGTTCTGGCTCTGGCAGGGGATCAGGACACCACAGTGGTAATGCCTGTCAAATTTGTATTAGATGGGGCGGTGTCAAAAGCTCATAGCTAATTATCAGCTTAGTTGTTTATTAACAACTAATCCAAGCCCTATATTTTTAATAGAATAATGGATTAATCTGCTTTTCAATTTCCATCAGCCCAGTATACCTTCTGGATTATTCTTCACATAGGCTCTGGATTTTTTTTTTTTTTTTTTTTTTTTTTAATTTTTTTTCAAGTCTTTCAACAACATATGACAAATGCCCCCAAAAGACAAACCATCAGGGGCACAGACTGGTCTGGGGCAGGATATTACAGGACATAAATAGAAAGAAGAAGCTGTAAATTCCTAATATGCTGACTACCTTCCTTACCTTCACCACTGGGGCTCTCAGGATATATTGCTGCTGTTGAGGAAGTCACCTCCGAAACCGAAATGGAGAAATGGCAAGTGCCATGTTCTTCCTGCAAGATGTTTTCTCAGAGGCATTTATTTGTTTTCCTTTCTAGCAGGGAAGCCACAGCAGTTCATTCCGCTTTTCTTTCTCTTGAAATTAATGTTGTGAGCAAATGAAAAAAGTCACACCTAAAATAATTCCCCATCTGTAAAAATGGGGATAATAACACTTTCTTCACAGGGGTGTTGTACATCCCAATTAAGGGTTTAGCACTTTCTGAGCCATGTTCTATCTCTCTCTGCGTGGCTTGCTCAGCCCTTGGCTCCCTCCCCATGTGTTCGCACAAGACCTGATTCTCAGCAACGTCTTAGATGCCTTGATTTTCTTTAAAGCTAGTGGCCTAAAGCTCATGGCCTCATCTCTAACCCTGTAGATCTTGAGTTTTACTCTGATACAGACGTCAGAAGAACCCAGTAAAATATCATGGGCGTTGGATGATGATTTAAGGGACCTTTTTGTAATAATATGCTCTAAACAACGTACGGCCTTCGGATGCTGTTAGGTAATATCCCAGGGCTGGCCAAGGGGAAGGAGATGCAACCTGCACTCCCGGAGCTGAAGGACCCACACCCAGGCCATGCCCTACGTCCTGTGCTGTCTGCAGTATTGCATTCATAACACAGGCACCCTTCGTGCAACTTTATGGACGTTATTTGAAACAACTTTTTTTTTTTTTTTTCTTTTCCTTCTACTTCCTCCCAGATTCAAGCTGATGTGAATTTGGATATGTTTTTTTGCAGGTTGGGTTCTTCCTTTCCTACATGAAATGTGACATCTGTTGACAGCTGGGTGATAATTCTTTGACAGGAAGGGTTTTTTTGCGGGGGAGAGGAATCAAATTTGGCGACCATGAAACATTTAACAAATTTGCTTTGGTCTCTCTGAGGAGCTTGTGCTGAACAAATTTCATAAAGAGCAGTTAGATTTGTGTTGTACTTTACAACGTAAAAATAATATCATGACATCTTAGTGAGCACTACTATTATACAATGGAAGCGCGTACGGCCAAAAGATATTTAATGAAAAGACAATTTAAAGACACTAAACCTAGATTTAAAAAAACTGTTTCTTACAGCACTTATCTCCTTGAAGAAGAATGCTTTCCTGACAAAATTTTAATGTTAAAATATTCTCCACCATCAAGGGCTAGAGTGAGCTGCAGTTCAGGCTGAAGGCAATTGTTTTTCTTTAAAAATTAGTGGGAGAGGGGATGTCAGTGACATCATTTCTCCTTACTTCACAAGCACATCGCAGCCTTTCCAGGGTCGCCACGCTGCAGGAGAGGAGTGCTCCCTTCCCTGTCTGTGCTTTCTGCCTACAGCTGGAAATGGCACCCACTGCAAGAGAGTGGAGACACAGGTTTCCTATTTAAACATCCTTCTTATTGAGGGATACTGGCTCTGCCATTCTTCACTGGTGTAAATAACAACTCCAGTAGGATATGCAGAGATGCTTTGCTGTAAAATCAACCTAAAGAAGGGAAGAATTAGACCCCTGTCTCTGAGGAGTTCCTGGTAACATGCTTTTGCCTGTGGCGATGGTTTACTTTTGAGGTCACCTTTCTACAAAATGTACTTTCAACAATTTTATGCTGTTTTCCAAGTATTTGGAATACATTTGCAGCAGTTCAGGGAAGTCAGGACTCTGAAAAAGCAAGTGAGACCCCCAGACCATCTTTGAACATCACAGCTTAAATATTCTTTTTTCTGCCCAATCGCATATGTACGTGCACTTTAAACGGGATATATCTGTCGGTAAACTTATATACATTTTTCAAAGTTAAACATTCGACCCAGTTTCACAATACACAGTACGAGCAATACGAGTGGTAGTGGCGTAAGGGCCCTTCGCACCAGTCTGCCTTCCCCTTCCAGAGGGTCCCAGTGCTGGGCTGAAACCCAGCTGCAGCCCTCCCACCGACCGCCGCTCCTGCCAGCGTTTCCTAATTGCTGCCGCCAGCACCTCTGTGCTGCGGGGTTCCTCCTCCTAATAAATGTGAGCGCCTCGGTGAATGTCAGACCAACCCTGTCGGGATGAAAACCCTCAACAAAAAGATGATGATTACAGACTCATTAGGCAAACCTTATAGTGAAAGTGCTGTGACCAAATGTTCAGTACTTACAGTGCCATAAATTTTCCTAAATGGTAAAGCAGTGTTTTAAGCCGGCTCGCACTTATTCTGGGTCAGGGTCATTAGGGAAGGATTCTCTCCTGCTTTAACTCATGTGGCAGAAACAGACGGTGTATATTTTGGGGTTGCTTCATTTTTACTTTTAAGACATGGTCTCCAGCCAAAAACCTGGATTTGAACTCAAGCTCCGAATCCAGGCTTGCCCTATGAAAGGATCCCTCTGACAGGCAAAAGCAGTGGAGCACGGGAAATGTTTCTTTTGAATTTGAATTTCAAACCTCCAGCTGAAAGACCTGGATCCCTGATTTTTGGTCCACTAAAGACGTACAGTATCTGTACACAGAACAACAATTTTGGTTTGCACCTCTTTTATATTTGGGGAGCATAGATTGTTTGATAAAGAAAGAGAAGCCTAGTATTTTCATAGCAGCAATTAATATTAAACATGCTGTATATATATAATTGATGGTGATGATGACTGAGTAAATTAACTCTGGGGTTTATTTTTCTTGGAGGAGTTTGCGTGTTTCATCCAAAATTGATTAGTTGTTTTGCCTTGACTTTATCGCACTGTATTGCACCCACTGGCACTGAACCTGCTGCACCTGTGTCTTTGTGGGAATGAGTAATGCAACCTCCATAAAGTGTCATATGAAGGAAATAGCAATCTGGACAGAGAAACAGAGTTATTGATGTCTGTCCTATAGTAGGCTGAAATGATGCTTGCTGCACCCTCCACTGGGTCCTCCAGTACTGGAGCGTATTGGACATCACTCAGATATTTTCTTGAAGGAACATCCAAATTGAAATCTTGGCCTCCTACAAGAAACCGTGTGTAATAAAAAAAGGATTAGTCCTTGGCTACAATTCTACTATGATTAATAGTAGAAATAGTAAAAATATTTTTTTATAATAGTCCATGGGGTTGCTAAGGTTGACACAAGTGTACCTGAATGTTAAATTTGGTCAATTTTTTCCTGTGTACTGCAGTTTTTTGTCAGCTGTATCAGGAGTTACTGTTTAGCTCTGGTCACCAGAGGGATAGGCAAAACAAGTTGAGCAATAATAGAGACATTTGTGCAATTTCAACCACTCTTGCGTTTGCTTTTTGAGTGACAAGTGGCAGGAAGCCAACTTTTAAGCTAGTGTTTGGAAAGAAGGGATGAGTTCATTGTACTCCTGTTCAAAGCATGCCCACGGGTAACCGAATGGAACAATTTACCACTCCTGAAAGGCTGAGAGGGGACATGGTCTCCTTTCTGAATACAGCACAGAGCTTAACACCGGGAAGGAAGAAGAGCTGCTTAACTTAAAGACAATATTGGCACGAGAGTAAAACAAAAAGAATAAAATGTTCATTAATAAATGAAGCTGGAAATTGGAAGGTTTTTAACCATTACAGGAGTAAAGTTATGGAAACATCTTTAGATTTAGGCCCACATATCAGCAGAATCTCAATCCTAGAGATGACCCTGCAGTATTTAGCTGAGTTCTTTCATTCCTCTCTTGAAAAAAAAATGAAAAAAATTACTCATAGATATAGTCTATTGACATGGTGTCAGTCCCATGAGCCTGCTATATTCTGCAGAGAACTAACTATAGCTCTACACCTACCCACCTGGATTTTACTGTTAGATGTGCACATTTGGTCTCTCTTTTTTCTTTACTTATATTCCTGTATGCAATACCTTTCAAAGATTAAAAAAATTACTATACAAAAGGCAACATTACATTTCTATTTATACTCCCAGGTTCTTCACTAGAAACTCACTACTACAATGTAGTTTCTAAAAGTGAAAGAATTTGCTTTTTTGTAAAATATGTTAATATAGAAAGGCTTTTGAAGGAGAAGGAACTTGAAAGACTCTGTAATGCTCTATTACTATCTAGTCCATAAAAAGGGTACCACAGTAGCTTACCTTGCTGACAGCGCATACAACTACCTGGTTTTTTGGCCTTTAGGACATATAGGGGGAAATGAATTTAACTACCAGTCATTTCACAAAAGGGTTCTAGGGAAAGATTAAGCTCCACTGTGAATTTCCCTGAAGTACAGTCATTTGTGTACATACATGAAGCAAAATGCACCCTTGCAATATTGGGTCATTATATAGAACTGTGTTCCCCTAAAGAAATACTCAGCAAATGGGCATTTTTGCACCTTTGCTGGGTTTTTTTTTTGCTTGAAGGATTATCTTAGTTACTCTTCTTCATACCCTGTGAATTATTACTTGGCTGAAGGACCTGAGAGCTTGTGTAGGTATTTCAGCTGGGGGTGTTAAAAAGGAGTTCAGTGTCTTGCCACCGCATTGCTGTTGCTACGAAGCTTTCTGGCTCTGCTTCGGTGAGCGCACGAGCCCAGAGCAGGATCTGCCCCCCCAGTGGATGCTGCTGGATTCATTAGAGTTGTATCCCTCTAGCTGCTGGGCATCTCTGGGGGCTAGAGGAATACGAGGGGCATGGACCGCAGAGAGGGCTAGTAGTCTCAGCCCTCCCATATATTGCCACTATATTGCCCTCTACCTCTGTCAACAAACATAGTATCTCTTACCTACTTTAATTGCTGGGGATTTTTTCTTTAATGAACCATCTTTTAAAAAAAAAATTAGACTCACACACATACACATATATATACTGATATTAATCAGGCAAGATATTGCATATGCTCCAAGCCATGGAAACTTCTTAGTCTCCAAAGACACTTACAGAAGTTGTAATCATTATTAAAGGGGGAAAAAAAAAAAAAAAAAAAAGAAAACAAGAACCTCAAACTGTCAAACCTTCAGAAAGAAGTTTATGAAGATTTCTGGAGGTGTCTGAAAGGCAATGGGGAGCCTTGCTTCCGTAGCGTGCCCATCAGAGGAAACCCACAGCGCACGCTGCTCCACTGGGCAGGTTACTCTGCACCACGCTCACGTGGCAGTGAACGGCACCGAGGAACAACAGCTGGTTACGTGAACCATCATTCCACTGAATTTCAACTACCCTTTTGCTTTGAAACAAAGCCTGTAAACATAGGTTTAGAAATCTTTTCCGCTGCCTTTTCTCAGAAGGTTATAGCACAGCGCAGCTCCGGATGGATCCCCTCTAGTCTGTGTTTAGTGCACAAGGCTGAAAGAAGGCAGGTGTCCATAGTGCTTCATCCTGGGGCTCAGTGTGGGGCGGGAGAGGCATAGAACAAACTGGGGAAAAAAAAAAAAAGTCACCCCTTTTCAATCCTTTTACCATGCCTTTATTTTATTTTAAGAAAACTGCACACTGCCAGAAATCAAGGCATGAGAAACATCTGTGTTTCCTCATTTTTGTGGAACAGTTATTCTATGAGTACTGTTTGCTGCACAGCCTACGTTTATTTTTTTCATATTTTGCACCTTTTTAATTAAAAATATTTCTTCTATCACTTTCTTTTAGAGTGCTGTTTACTTTTTGTGCCATCGTAAGGTTATTGAAATTTAGAGGAGGAAAAGCAGTAACCCTGAGATCTTGAGGTGAGGGGGTGAACTAAACCGTGGGAAGAGCCTGTAAGAAGGTACTACAACAGGGATAAGCATCAGACAGGTGTATCATCCCAGCAAAGTCAGTGAAAGCAGAGAAATGACAGAACAAATTAGGTTCTATGCATTAAAATGTAAAGAAACTCTGACTAAGCATCTTGAATGTCTCATGAAATAAGAGGTCACTAAAAGATTGCTCTTGCTTGTGTCAACAGAATCCCTTCAAAAACAAACGCCTGTCTTGCGCTGGTACGATGATGTATCTATTCCTCCGTTACTAACTTCTACATTTTTGCATTGCAACTCTGTCAAACATTGAACACAGCATCTTTACTCATTACCGTATAAATCTACTGTAGCAACCTAGAAGTCGTAAAATTGTCAATGTGTATTTATGGAGTAGGTGTATTTTTATCAGGGCTTTTTCTTCCATATCTTTTAGTGGTAGTAGACTGATACCTATTGGAATTCAGAAACATTTTGTATAAATTGATGTTTATTTTGTTGTTATTTAAATATATGAGAGTGCACTATATGTGTGGCTCCTGATACTTACATGCAAATTTCTTTTAAAAAGATGACTAAGCCAATTTAAACTGCATGCAAAGAAAACATTTCTTTACCGAGACTTGCATGCCAAATTTCAGCCAGAGTGAATTTTAATACAGAATCCTTAGACTTACAAACCCCTCAGAAACAATATTTATAATGGAAATTTTGACAGCACCTTCAGTACAGCGGCGAAAATAACACCACCATAATGAAAAAGAAATGATGATAAACAGAATATATTATAAAGTAGGGTCTAACAAATTCATAGCCTTTACTTTTGTCAGCAAGCTGGCGACAGGCAGTGAAATACAAAACAAGCCTTAGCTTTTAAATAAGAACAGCCTGAACAACAAAAGGGCTTCTGTAAAATAGATTAAGGAAATATAATACCATCCTTACTGCATGAAGTACTATTTTCATTAGAAACCATAATTCACAAATTAACAGTAAGAGCACTTAGAACTGAAGAGGTGAAAAATGTGGCTATCTGTCATTTTGGTAGCATATTTTCTTCAAAAAGACATTCTTATTACATCTCCCAGGCAGGTTTGTTAATGCCTTTTGTTTAAATATTTATACATGGGCTTTTGAGTCTGACTCCTGTGAAGAGAGACAGAGCCTGGGAGCTCCTGCCGAAAGTGCTCAGGGATGCGATCCACGGCACGACGGGGTGACAGCCACGGGTGGATATACTACCCTCCTTCCCCCAGGGCACTGGTGGCTGCCCCGTGTCAGGACGTAAGTACGTACAAACAGCCTTCTCGGGAGGCTGGCCCATACTAGGATTTGCAAAACAAATACTGGGAACGACCCTCTTCCCATATTTTCTACCTACATTTCTGCATTACAGCTTCCAAAGACTGCAGCAGAGGACTGGTTCCAGCAGGGGTATGCTGTGGGGCCAGGGAAGGAGATCTTCCCTCGCCTACCGTGACACCAAAGTGACATCTCCATATGGAGGCAAGATGGAAACACTCCCATGGAAACAAATGTGGCTTTTTGTTGATTTTTTTTTGGCATGAATACAACTATTAGCTTACACAATGATCTGGCCTGTGTAATAATAAGGTAAACATGGTATTGGCTATTCTTCTGCTGGTGGAAAAATCTGTATTTGGTGAAAACATACATCTACAATAGAATTTAGATTTTGTAAAAATGTAAAAGGTGAAAGATAGAACCCAGACACTACTTGGCTTCCATATTGTCTATGTCTATTAATCTGTCTAATGTAACACAGTATTTAAAAAATAAAATGTAAGACAAATATTTCAGAACAGTGATGCCCTACCTCTCTACTTAGCATGTTCTACGTAAATCAGATACTCCTGAGTTTGCAATGTATTTCATTTTCCAGTCAAGATAAATGTCAAGATGGAACCATTAGAAATATATATTGTTTCAGCTCTCATGTGATTTCACAGCAAAGCATTGCTTTTTGTTAGATAATGTGAACTGAGTTCTTTAGAGCAAAGAAATGAGTAACATCCTATATATTTTTGAAAGGATCTTTGCAAGAAACGTTGTTGCTTACGTGGGCACGCTCAGATACACAGAGATGTCTATTCATACATATCTGTTACTGTCCTCCATTCAATACCGCATTTGCGAGGTCAAGATGTAATTTATCTGCTCTGTACAGAAGATCTCTTGCTTTTTAAAGGTTAGTATGAACAGAGACATTGTCTCTACCTCTTTGCTAGTTTAGCCTTGTGTCTCTCTGAGTATCGCTCCTTTCAGGATCCGACCCAGCAGGTATTCTTTTCATACCCAACACAGTCACATAACACGTGAGGATTTACTTACTGTGTCACCTCACCTCTTAATGGGCATATGAGGATGACAATTACATGATAAAAACTACAATAATGAAGCTACTTTATCCTATGCACTACATGATTTGTCACAGTGTAAAAGATTAAACTAGATGGCAGGTTGTTTTCTTCTGTATCTGTCAAAGCTGGGCCTTAAGTCTTGATTGAGGTCTCGGAACACTTTACATCCATAAAAAAGTGATAAATACAAATGGTTAATTAAGTTGGTTTTCTGCTAAGAAAGGATCCTATTTCATGTTCTTTACTTGGAAAATCCTTTGCACGGATATACTGTGCACACTAGTTTATTAGAAAATGGAATGCATAACAAAGTGAGAAATTTTATCACCCATTATTTTTACTTTGAAGGATAACATTCACTCTTCACTTGAGGGCAGTCTGTATTGTATCTCAATTTCTATAATGCCTCTCTCTAGCATGTTGGCAACGTATATCGTAAACAGAGAAGCCATCTTTAATCTCCCTGTTAATTTGCTCCTGAGAAGTGTCCTCTTTGCACTCAGAACTCTGTCCTTCAGATTATCTGAATTTCATGCATGCTCCATACTATGTGGAATATCTACGCGCTTGCCCCCCAGCCTATAAGTCCTTGGAACCTTGGCGAGGTGCTTCTAGCACTTCAAAATGCTGCATCATCTGTCCTATCTGTGGATTTAAAGAAAGTCACCTGCATTGCTATTTTCGGCCAAGGCATGACAGCACAGAGGATGAGGCATGGGGGCAGTGATGCTGGGCCGAGGTCACATCCAGACTCCTGGGGACCACAGCCGGTGGGACGGTGGCTCCTCCTCTGCCCATGACACTGGGACCACGTTGGGCTAAGCAGCAACCTCTGTGGCGGTCTTACGACAAGACGATAAGCAGCAAAAAATGGGCCTCTAAAAGTCACTTTACATGCTAACCCACTCAGCAGCTGACAAATGCATCGTCCATTCGTCAGGGTGTACCTGGGAAAAAACACGCTCGTCTCGTTTTGGTTGCTGGCAATTTCCTTTGGCATTAACCACGTTAGCCACACATTATGTCCCATTGCTAATTTTCTGTTAACACATAACACTTTCTGGCCTCAGATGACCTAACCTGGATACACGCTTCATTTGAATAAAAAGCTTTCTTCTTTGTGAGCACTGTGGTTGACACCATCATGCTGTCATTTCACCAGTTTCTAGCTCTTCTGATAAAATCTTGCAGATATTTTCTGCTCAGCACATCTAGTATGCATAAGTTTTATAAATATCAAAACACGTAGAAAATTAACCCAGGCTCTTTTCATCATGAATTTCAGCTTCTGCAGCACTCTTCTCTTTGGCGCTATCAATCCATGCCTGCCTCGAGCAGAATACTGTTCTTAATCCTCTGTCTTGCTCATATTACTCCTCCCGCTTCCTCTGCTGTGTCAGACACAAACTTCTTGTTTCCTCCTCCAAAGTCATGTTGTATCCCCACCTCTGACCAGATCATACTGCTAAACTCCATTTTTAAAATGTTCATTTTTCAAGTTGGCACTTTCATGCTTTCTCCCATACTATCACTCCCTCTTTGCCGGAGCTCCCCATAAACAGAAGAAAAAATAACTACTCCTCCTCCAGAATGCCCCTCAAACCTCTCTTTTCTTGAAATGACTTTGTTTTTCATTGGCTGTGCGTACACTGAGATGTACTGCATACCATGTTAATCAATATTACCTCACTGCTTTCTCATATTTGCCCATTCTTTTTTATTTATTTCTACATTCTTGCCTGTCCTACTCTGAGATTAGAAAATCATCTTTTAGTCCTGCATGTTCACCTTATTTAGATAGCTGTCCACCCCTATGATGAGGCCTCATAGGCAATATAGTGACACTAAAAATAAAGAGTTATAGGCATATAAAGATGTCTGCGAATCGGAAGCATTCTCCTAAAGGGAGCGGAGTGGAAATTTACTGGGGAACATTAAATCTCAACTGTTCTTTGATTTTAAAAAGATGATGCGCCTAGGCTTGGATGGAGACATACTGATGAGCAGCATGTGGTTTCTCATTAAGTACAGAGTAATACTTTGAGTTATAGCCATGCCTTGGCTTATTTTTTACAGGAGAAAAGTACAGATCCTCGATAGGATTTACCTCTAGGTAAATATACCTGCCAGTCTCTGTGAGACCATCGTTCTGCAGTCTGCCCCCAACAAGGGGCCGTACTTCAGTGCTTATTTCTGAAAGCAGACAAGGAAGCAAATTCTGACAATGCTTTTTTCTCCTCTTCCTCAGGACAGATGTTTCCTGGTTCAATACTACGTATAATGTAGCATATGTACTTGAATATGCAGGAACAAATAATACAAGACTCCCCACCTTTTACCAGTCACTGTCTGCAAACATTATGATGAAAAATAGTAGTTGTTTTCCCATCTTACACTGTTCTTCATATTAACTAGCATAGGAGAAGTATGACAGGAGACACAGGATGCATCACTGTATTACTTTTTAGAGACAAAACTTTACAGTATGTTACTGACTAAAATGCTCTTGAAATGGTGCTGATACCACCTCTTTTTTTCTCTTAAGGACAAAAAAAACAGTAAGCTCCAATATTTTTTAATGCTTCTTTACATGCACAGATGATGGAATGCCAAAGAAAATCATGCAAACAAAACCTTCATCAGCCTGTCCTGGAGGCCAGCCAGAGACTAGATAATTTGGACAAGACCATGATGGGCCGGATGAATGAGTGGGAACGAGGTACTGCTTCCAGGTTTTGTAAAACTGCTGTAGACAGTCTGTCCCTTTCTAAAATGTGCTCAGATTTATTTTTTTTTCCAGAATAAAAACAAAGCCCAACATTTTTGCCTAGTTAATTTGAAAAGAAAATCTTGAGAAGAAGAAGGAGAGAAACCATGGTTTGCTGTAATAGTGCTATCCAATTCAGTCATAATCTTATGGCACCACAAGTACACCACTTAAGAATCTGCTTTTTAAGAGCTGCCAGGATTTTTAACCTCTTCTCAAAATACATGAAAGACCTCTTAAATGTATTGCCTTAGCACGTTGCAAATCTATTCATTTAGCAGTTGTATCAGATATATTTCTTTGTCAGCTACCCATTTAAGAAGGGATCATCTTAAAAGGCACTGACATAAATTGTTGTGCAGAAGATCGATTAGTTTAAAAGGTTTTTCCTTTTAACAGATCAGATAGCTATTATATCTCACCATTTGGTATATGGAATTTTCATTGAACAATTTCAGTATTTAATCACTTCTTTAAACACATATTCATTTTAAATGATTTCACCCAGATTCCATGATCATGAGTTACTCAAATGAGTTTTCCACTTGTGTGTTGTATTGAATGGATGTGACCAAATGGCCAGGAAATCCTTCTGAAGAAACCAGTTTAATTAGCTAGAAGAGGCTTTTGGTGCAAAGGTAGGCATTATTCAGCTGAGGCAAGTAAAAGCAGTTTTTACGAGGTAGGTCATAAATTATCAAAAATTTGCTAAGTATTAGGGAGCATACAGGTGCGCATTACACATCTCTAGCAGTCATGGCAGGGACGGTTTTTTGGATCCCATCCTTCTCACTGTAAATCACTGAAATAATTTCTATAGGTGTGTAAAGGAGTGCACGTGAACTGTTGCTATTTACTGTTCTGAAAAATCACACTTTCAGACAGATATGTAATTGCTATTGTTTCTTGAAATTAGTTCATAAGAAAGATGCTGAAAACAGCAATCTGGTAAATAACTTTAATTGAATTCTAAGGGCAAAATTCTGCCAATCATTATTCCCATTGGGTAACACTTTTCTCTGCAATTAGTCTATTGATTTTGTTGAGATTACCGTTGAGGTTCGCATTAGGTACCACACAAGTAAATGACAGAGCAGAACTTCACCTTAGCACTGAAACATGGCAAGGATGTTTCCTTTCTCGGGGTCTTTCTAGCTTGCTTAGGCTGATGGAGTCCATCCCCTATCCTGGGCCATCAGTGTTTATTCTATAGCAGAAATTAGGTCGGATGGGGTAGTGCTGAGCATCTGTGCCAGTCATTTTCTTTCCTTGCTGTCTGGAGAAAGCCCGGCAGCTAGAGAAAGAGTTCTTCTCCCATCCAGTGGCCATGATTCATTTCTTCTTTGGAAGACGAGCCTACAATGCCCATACGATCATCCCGCTTTAATATCAGCTTGGATATTATAAATAGTGTATAACAGAAGCATAAAGTTTCAGTGATAGACTTCGGTTACGCGGTTTCTTCTGTATGAACCCCAACAACTTATTTTTTTCCCTTGTTCAGATAAAAAAAATATTTGACAGCTCCACAAACTTCAGACTCACTGAGAATTAAATAAACTAGCTGCGGTAGAACTATGATCTCATCAGCCTCCCACACATTTACTTTTGTGTTGTACTCATTTATATTGCATGCCTAATTAATCGGGGGACTTGACAATTACAAAACTAAACTACCAATAGATTTTCTTATGTTCTTAAAGCTTTGGAAAAAGAAACAGAATCAAAAAGGAAGGATTATGAATCAGAAACTTGCTGAAAGTAGTATAACCACAATCCTTCATATTTAGAAATCAGTCCGCTATCTCTTCAAGCCCGCCAATGACTTTTCAGGCTAAGTCTCACAGCAAATCCAGTTTTATACCACTGCTGAGGGATTTTTTTATTATTTATAGTTTGTTTTCTTGTGAAAGCCACATAGAGAAAAAAAAAAGCATTTCCATCTTTATTCCTTTTTTTAGCATACTTCCATAATCTCAACAGGAACAAGAAGATGTCACATTTCAGATATGTTTATACAGATTCATAGAGTTTTGGAGGCAAGAATATCTCCATATGAATGGCATTTCAAAACCAAATTCAAACATTAGGCTGTAATTCCCTCTAAAGATTCTCTTTCACATACTACACATTGAATAATAACCCCAAAGGTTTCCATGTCTCTAAAACTAAACTGTTTCTTTTACTGTGATAACTATTTACAGAGAAGGTGCGCACTCCACATACAATACACTGACTCTTTGATTCTCCCTGAACCTCTTTTCTCTGCTAGCCTATGCTCTTGCTTAAGCTTCTTGTTCCTTTTTACAGGTTCCTTTTTAATGTTTGTTGTTTGTATTTCACACAAATGTCTGCTGGGGACAGAAGTTTTATAACTCAATGAAGATTCATTGTCTAAAGCCACTGACCTCCCAAGTGACAGAAGGGACACTTGTACCTAAAATTATTAGTTTCTTCACTCTTGAAAAATCATTTTTGTATCTCTAACCTTTTTCAGGTTGCATCATTATGTGCATACAATTGTGCTTGTACCAAACCCATCTGGAGCGTAGGAAGGAACCGGACTCCTTTCATGCTTTTGTCTCTATTTTCTGGACTGTCAGCACAGCCCTTCAGAAGTCAGCAGATATCCTGCATAGGAGACCTCTTTAAGAATGAAAGGAATTTGTTATTATATTCCTATATTATATTCTGTTCTCCTCACGGTCAGAACAACACTAACCGTAGCTTGAACTACAAGGGAAGTAGAAGTCCTCCAAACACAGAGCTTCTGCAAGAGCTCCTGGAGCCCATAGGCATGCATGCCGAAAGAGGCATCTTGAAAGATGCTGTCAAGGGGCTCCATGACTCCAGAAGATCAGTATGTCAGAAGACACAAAAGGCAAATACATTTCTTCTGCGTAGGTCAGACAGTCTGTCCACCAAAACTGATAATGAATGGTCATTTCTGTTTGCTTTTTGTTCAGTGATAGTGGATGAATTCAAAACCAGCCTACCGACAAAACTATCTGGTTTACAATACCTTCAACAGACATATTTTGCCTTTCCTTGCAGGTTTCCAGCTTCCCTCCTGCTGGATTTTACTGGAATTGGTAGAAGTCTTTATTTCAGTTATGTTTCAAGTTGCTCTTGGGAGGCAGCTGTGGAGGGAAGTTTGTTGTTTCTGTCTTGCTTACTCTCCAGGAGTCCCTGAAATAGGTGCATACATTCAGGAGGCTCAGCAAAGGGTGACTGCTCTCTCACATTGAGAACTGTATGGTGTATTCAATAAAACCCACACCTCACATTGCCCTGCGGCCACACTGTTGCGTAGACTCTACCCTTGTGCATCTACTTCAGGCAAACACATGTTCAGATAAGCAGTATATATTACACTTGTTGGATTTTTCTGGGTAGCCTCAATTTTCTCACTAGTCCCAGAATATTTTTACTATACTTCACTACTACTTGGCCATATTTCCTCATGTTGCTTCTAGGATGATATTGTTTCTTGCCGTCCAGTACAACTGGAATTAAATGATTTGAGAATAAGTAATTGCAAATACTACCTCCAAATGTCTAGCAATCTTTTTTCCTACATTTTACTTATTACCTATGTCCCTTACTACTTCATTTTTGTCAGTCATTGCATATTTTTTTGCCTTTCATGTTACTTTATGGAACATATATACTTGACATGAGTATCTGTCAGTGTGTCTAGCTCTTCACCAAATATTGTAGCCATGAGCACAGAAACCAACTTGCTGAAATATTTTCCAAACATTTCCTTTCTGGTTTTCTCTTGAAGTACCACTTACAAAAAATTAGAAAGAACTGAAAGCAATCTATCAGGAAAATGGACCAAATGTACTTGGACAAAAAACCCCCATGATTGGAGACATTTGTATCAGACTGTTGGGGCTTTAGTTATGTACCCAGGCAGAGTACATGCCCTAATAAAGCAGATAAAGCAGTGAGATTTTGAATTAGTTCATTCAGGTAACAATTTTTATTGGCATGCGCAATGAGTTATGTGGTATTTCCTATGTACTAATGCTGAACAGCACTTTCATGCACATAAACAAGGTGCTTTTGCAAAACAGACTCATGACACACACTGGGATTTGAGAATATAGCACTAAACCTACATTGTAAGACACTTTTTCAAAATACACATTAGTAGGATGTCCTATATCCTCTCTGTGTACAAGCCAAAAGCAGGTAATAGTTCCCAATCACATAGAAGGAAGAATCTCTTGAATAATCAAAGGAGATTTGCGAGTACTTAGTATTTCAGAGTTGTTTCTAACCGGGGGAGAGCACTAAGAGCCTCTCAGGAAAAGGTGGCATACTGTAATACACAGGCAAGGTAAAGATTCATACCTGGTTTTAAATATATATAAGAACAACTGCAGATAAAATAAGAACTCAAACATTTCATGTATTATGCTTGAGGGCATTCAAGCTCCTAGCCGATAGGTATAACGAGAAACTTCCCATTTAGCTATTATATTGTTGTGCTGTATAGGGTTTTTCCACCTTTCTCTGAAGCATCTGGTATAAGTTATTGTCAAAACCCTACTTTGAGCATCGCTTTGGCTTAACATAATAATTTCTATGGTCCTGAAACTGGGACATTCTAATTATCTTTCAACATTACAGTACTGTGCTACTAAAACCACTTTAATCTATAATAATAACAGAAAAGAATCATAAGCCAAAAGACTGTTTACAAGTTGACACAAATGACCTAATCTTTGTGAAAAGCCATAGTGGAAAAAGTGTGAAAAATGTACTTCACAGAAGCATCCTTGGCAGAAGGAGTGAATTCAGTGAAAAAGTTTAGTACATTTTAACGGAAGCCTGAATTGGATGACAGACTATAAGAAGTGTATCTTGTACCAAAAGAGTGGCCAGAAAAGATCTTGGAAAATATAGTACATATCTGCCATGTTACTGAACTCAGTTTAAAATAGCAAATATAATAAACAGGCAAATGGCAAGAAAATACCTAAACACAATAAACTAACCTCTGCAAGATTCTTCATGGCTTTATCTCCTTGTATATGACCAGTGCTTTGAATGTATATCAATATTCTTCTAGCAGTTGTATAGGTCCATTAGCCAAATGCTATTCTTCATAACAAAACCACTATAAATGTATGGCCACAAAGTGCTTTTGGCCTGATTCCAGCTGATCCCATATTTCAGCAAGCTATTTCAATATAGGGAAAAGAGAAAGAAAAAGGGAAATCTTTTTTTGAGCATGTCATACCTCCAAATCTAATAATGTGTAGTGGGACAGATTGGGCAGATTTCTGCATTGTCCAAAAGTTACGTTAACCCTGGGAGAGACTGTTTAATGAAGTATGAGTGCTACCTGGCTTCAGCACATGAAACCATGATGTGAACTTCAATACTGCTGTCTCAACAGCATTTAGTTTTCTCTACGGAAAGAGAAGTGAGAATTGAAATTCCATACTCAAAGAAGAAATGCCTGGTAATATTGCAAACTAGAAGAAGACAAATAGACATAATTATTTTATAAAGTCTTATCAAGTATATTATTATTTTATTTTTATTTTATTTAAGTAAGAGCAGCGAGAAAAATTACTGTCACATCACCCTGAAGTAAACTGTGCTTAGAACAGTGCTTAAAGCAAGCCCAACACAGTTCACCAATACTTTGTCTCTGAGAATTGATCTTTCTTAGCAAAATAAAGGAAAGGGCTGTCTCAGGCAGCATCTGTTATGGCACAAGCATAACTTAAGTGCTGAAAGCAGAGAAGTTAATGTGGTAAAGCAAAAGGCCAAGGCCACATTTTCTTGACTATCATTTCCCAGATTTATTGTTTTGCCCTGGTGCAGATTCCTTGATTTTTACTTTGTCTCAACTTCTGCATCTATAAACTAGGCATACTTTGCCTTAGCTGCCTTGCGTATCTATTCAGTCCAATTCATTTTCGCTGAGTACCCAGGGTACACAGGGATCAGTACTATCAGCAAAAGCTTTCTCTGCCTAGCTGATACCGTTTTGTCGCTCACTATTGAATTCTTTTCACATTTCCACAGGAATCGCATATAGTCGAGCAAGTCTTCTCAGAAGCTGATCTGCAAGACAACGTGAGCTTCTGCACACAACGAGCAGCAGCTGGCCACTTCTGGTGGCCTAAATGGCAACAAGATTCTTGGGTGTGAAAACCCTCTGCTACTTTAAAAGAAATCTGACAATCAGATCCAGCCTAGGGAAAATATTTATTTTCACATGTTAGCTAACATATGTTAACATTCTAGCATAAGCAGCATGTAATTCTAATTGCAAACTTGTTAAAGTAAAATATATTTATATGGGGTTTATTTGTTTGGTTTTTTCTTAGAACACAAGTGAAATCAAGTAATTCCAGTAATGTTAATGGGATCATGAAGCATCAGCTGATCGACAGCTGGGATTTTTCCCACCCTGAGGATGTCAGATGTAGTATGGATTAAGGTAAAAAAGCGCTAGCAAGATGCAAAGGTTCTTGACAGCATATAGACGCCATGTAATATAATGATAAACAGATGTAAACAAACAATTAAAAACATAAGGAGATTAAAAATCAGGCATTCCTACACTTAGTGCCACAAAAATAAGACTTCTAAAAATGAAGAACACCTTGGAAAGGTCTTGTCTTTCAAATTGCTTGAAAACTCCCTAATTCCTTTTCTGTTTTCCTAGCCCCTATGTCTGTTCTCCCTCCCCCCAAGAAAGCTGAAAAAAACCCAATACACATACAAAAAAAAAAAAAAAAAAACCAACACAAAAACAAATAGCACAGATGAAAAAAATAACTCGAGGGATTGAAATTTATCTTATATAGTTGGAGTAAAGCACAAATTCCATGATTCAGTTCAGCAACAAAAGGTAGGTATCAGCGAGGGCTTAGCTAGCTCCATCCAAGACAAAGACACTTTAGCCAGAGGTCTCAGAATAATGAGAGATTCTACAAAAGCAATCACTGGAAGGAAACAAATATTTGAGCCTGTAGTAAAAGGGACTTTGCATACATACGTGACAAGAAATCCAATGAACAAACAAATTACATATAAACACTGCAAAAGCCCTCAGCTCTGCAGAAGAAGTTCTGAAGCAATTTGCAGTTACAAAAACATTTAGAGAGCAGCAGAGATTCAGGGCCAAGTCACATTTCCCTGTCCCAGTTTGAAAGGTAGTTTGGCACTGGGAAAATAAAGCTCAGAGAGGATTAACCACCCCCGGAGGCTACAGGTCAGCTGTCAGCTTGACCACAGGTCAACACCATGGCAAAGCAAAGGCACATAAACCCTATCTGGACTGTCAGCGCAGCAAGAAATTGCCTGACATAGGCCCTCCTCTGGCCCAAGCATTGTGGTACGAGGCACCTGTGCGGTGTAGACCTGTCCTTTTCACAGTTGCCTTCCAGCAAACCAAATACCGCAGCAAATACAAAAATCAGGTGTGCTGGCATGAGGGCTCCAAACTGCCGAGCACCAAATCCCCAGCATGTGCTGAGAGAAAGTGTCAGGGTTTCAGGTAAAAGCCTATTTTGAGTGTCTGAGCCACCAGGTTAGGGTTATCTTAGCGAGGCACTAACATAAGAGGGAGCTAGGAAATGAATATGTATTCATTTCAGTTCATGATTTTGCAATTGTTAATTTGGTTTTAAAGATTTCTCACCAATAGCATATTCCCCAATTTTTCCACTGTCTGAACCTGTCAGACAGCTCTGAACCAAAGCCAGACCACATCTACTCAGATTAATGAAAAAGGTGAAATAAGAAAGTTCTATTTCAAGTAAACTAAATAAGAAAGCGCTATTGCAAGTAAACCAAATACAGAAACAAAACCCAAGCAAGCTGAATGCATTCTTAACAGTTCTGAGAATCACATATTTTTAAAGAAAAGGGTACAATTTTTAAAAAGCATTTCGATCCTATTAAAAAAATAATAATGCTTTGGGGCCCAAGTCCCATGCTCCATTGTGGCATTAGGTACATTGGGAAATTGTATTCACAACTGTAAGTTCAGCTACAGTGACTCAGCTATGTTGCACAAAATGAGTGGGCCTTTATGGCAGCTGAAGATAAGGCTCAGTTCAAGAGATGTTTATTTTTTCCTTTAGAAACTCATGAAAACATGATACTTGGATTGAGACACTCATCTTGAGAAACAGCTTTTTCTTTTCAAATCTGCAAAAGTTATTTGGGGAGCACATACTTTCTGGTCCTCCAAATTTAATGGCCACAATTCTTCCATTGTACGGTTGTCATTAAACGTAACACAGACTTCTGACCTTTGAATCACCACTAGAAGCCACCACGAACAATTTATATGCCAATCTTGATTCCCAGAGGAGGCTCAGGCACAATTTTTTTGTAGCCTCTCCTTTGAAAATGTCCAGACATGCTTTGTATCAAAAAATAGTTGTGAAGTACTTACCATCGATTACAAATATCTGTTACAAAATTAAGTTGGTGGAAGGTTTTTTTATGCCCAGAAGCTTTAAAGAATTGCCAAAAGCTGAAATCTGTCAGATATTTTAAGTAGGTTTATAACAGAATACTGTATCTTTGGCTTTAGCGTATCATGAGTATAAAGCTAAACTGACAGAATTAAAGCTATTCACACTGGAAAAGCCCACAGTGTAGTTATCAGACTCCAGGACTAATATGCATAATGAAAGAAGTCTTATGATCAGAAGGGAATTAAAGAAAAAAGTTTGAGGAAAAAACTCATTAAAGGACTGATCCTCAATGTTGATATGTTATTAGCACATGTGGGTGCTATGCACCTTTCCAGGCCAAAGCCTAAAAACATTAAATGCTTCAAATGCCTTTTGTAATCAGATAAGGGTATTCTGTATTTCACTATTGTGTATGAACCATTTGCTTTATGCAGGATTTTGATAGTGGGAAGTGTTATGAATTATTTTTAATAATTAGCTTTATTTTTTAAGCCTTTAAAATTGCTTTTGTACCATTTGCAAAGGGTTTTGTCTTTTTTTAGTATTTCTCCTCCCATCCACCTACAAAAGCACTTTTAATCCATTTATTCTAAAGAACAATGTAGTAATATCTTCTGTTTATATGAACAAGCGTGGCTTGCTTAAGCATCTGGAGCTCTTGTACAGACTCCACATCTTATTCGCGGAGTACCAGGAGAAGTGAGATGGGCATTGATGCATATACATTAGGTATTACGCACTGCTTGCAGGTTCCCTTTCAAATTAGGGGACCGGGAGACGGTCCCCATGGGCTCATGCTTTGAGACAGCACCGCATATGAGCATGAGAATAAAGTAGTTAGAAGAGCCAAAATGCCACTGTGCTCTGCATATTTTATGTGGTTTAATTGTATTATATTGATTTGAGTCCATTATAGCCTGGTTTGTTACTCTAATAAATTACACTGTTCTTTGAAACAATGATGGCTTAAGATTGAAATATTATATTAAATCTTAAATCTGACTGGCATGCTTCAAATTTGATATTTACCACTGGCTATGGAAAAAGTAATCCTTGAAAGGTTTTCACTCTTGGAATAAAATCTCTAAATAAGAACCTGGAAGCTGAAAACTGGTCCCCAAGCATTGGTTAGAGTGGGAGGTGAACAACAGAGGGAACAGCCATTTTTCAGGCTGAGATTCACAAACAGGACATGTAAGCAAAAGAAAAGGAGTAATTGCTCATTTAGATCTGAGGAACACAAAAGTTTTAGTGTTTAAACCCCAAATAAAGCTTTATTATAATAATGGATCTCCAATGCTAATGCCTTGTTGCATGTATCTGAAGTTGGGGCTTTGGAAGAGTTAATTAGTGAAAGAAAAACAACTTTCCAAAACCATATCTGTATTAAATGTATCATTTATTATTGATTGTATGCTTTAGGTGGCAATTCATATGAAATTTGAAGCTAGAAGAATTTGCATAAGACAGCATATAAAGATGAATGATTTTTATGACTGGGATTGATTTTTATTAAAAACACAACCAAAAGGGAACATTTTCAAAGTAAATACCAAGACAAGACTGAAAAACTATTTTTTAAAAAATAACCTGCTAGGCACTATACATTCCATGTATTCTATGTGTTTTTCTGGAAGTACAAAGTTTTTTTAGGTGAAGTAAAAGGAAAGTGGGGTATTGCTGGAATAGAAAACAGTGTAAACAGGAGCTCAGGCTAGATTAAAAAAAGAAATTTAGTGACATCATACGTACTGATACCATGTGTTAAATAATGAAGGTGAGTCATCAACACGAGTAGCTTATCTTTTAAACCCTATGGGACTCCTCTTTGATGAGCAGCAGCATAGTCACTGCAGGTAGATGCATGTTGAGAGGCAAAGTGCTGCATTGCACTAATTTGCTTTGTCAGAAATTCCCACCGTAGCACTGAGATGATATTCTTGAGGGATTTAGCTCCTGGGATGCAGCAAGTCTGGAGATGGGACCCTGCAGAAGTAGGTGTCTAGTGGCAGAAGTGGAAGCTGTTGCTGAACAAGGACAGCATCTCTCTACAGCCCAGATAAATTATTGAACACTACCCTCAGACATGCGGAATTTTAAACTTTATGTAAACATATTCACAAAATTGAACTTCATTTGAAATAGTCATACACCTCTTTTAAAAATACCGTAAAAAGGTGTAACTAACGGAAATGGAATTTTTGTAATTGCGTTCAAGCCTGTTCATATTTTGGTGCTTAGTCTGAAAAAATATATGTACTCCACTTCATTGATTACTTATCTTGCCTTCTGATGAGTCTGACAAATGCACGTATCACCTGACAGCAGGTGTAAAAGCAACTCTAGGTGCTATCTCTGGGTTGGACAAAGTGGGACTGGATTACTTGCTCCAAGTGCCTCCGCTTTGAACCCAAGCGGGACTGAAGCCGAGGAAGTCCGACGTCCTGCGTTAAAGCAGACAAGAGGACCTGATGCTCCTAGTCCCTCCTGGTCCCTCTCCCCAGCTAGGTTTGCAGACAACCGGGGCTTTGGTGGGTTGTGCCATTGCTGGAATTACCTCTGGGACTGACATTACAGAATTGGTCATTCATCATGTTTGACACCGGGGCTATTTCAGAAAGTACTGCTTTGGCACATTCAGGAATAATTATATCAAAGTTGGTGCTGCGCATTGCTTCAGAGGGAGGTCATGCAGACAATAATAATGCATCACATTTTTTTCTCTATTGTAATGCTTCCTATGTCTTATATATGTCTCTTGCTATTCGTCTGTAACCTTCCGGTGCCGTGTGCCAGGGCTGTTTGCCTTCGGAGAGAGCCTGCATGCAGATATCAGTCAAATAGCAGAGAAAAGTGGAGAGCAATACAGATGAAAACAAGAAGAAACAAACAAAAAAGGCATTTGGAAAAAAGTAGGATTCTTATACAAAATAAAATATGCTAAATATATTCAAAAGAATTCATAAGAAAAGTCAATGTGACTTGCATAAATCTAAAACTTATAGAACAATATGCAAACTACCATTACACGTTTGAAACAACATATTATGTTTCATTTATAAAGGCATATTTCACAGTCACAGGAATAGACACTACAAAATGATCTGATTTACACACAGTAGAATATACACAAACCAAATTATAAATATAAACCAGAATATTTTAAATGCAATCAAAAGGCCTATCTGTATACCTTTCGTACTAATAGCAAAATCGTGTTTCCAGTAGACATAAGATTGGCTCATAACGGCCTAATCCCACCAATGTTACTTACCTTGGCATAGTCTGACGTCAGCCTTATGAATAATTCTATGGCTGTCAGGAAAGATGCAGCTGTTAAAATGGTAAGCCAGGCCTGATCATTAGATTAGCCTGGAAACAGTGACAAAAAATGGGAGTTCTCACAACTGACTTCTGATGTTAAACCTTTAGGATCGCAGAGATGTCTTTCTCAAGATTTTCTCCACCAAAACTTAAAATTTGGATTTTTTTCCTTTTTCTTTCTCATTCTCTTCCCTTTTGAAAAGCTCAATTTTCATCAGTAACCATAGCTCACAAGGGAGATTTACGAGAATATCAACTGAGACAAGATTTACAATAAACAGGCAAAAATCAGCAAGGCGGAGTTTGCAACAGATCACTTAATTTATCGAGTACTGTCTTAAGGAGACACAAACTATTCAGTACCACACAAATAACAATATTATATCTTTTCATTTTAGTACAAAGTGAACTTCAAGCTCAAGAAATTGTATCTATCTAGTTAGATTATGTCCTGTTCAGAAAGATTATTTACTTGACAATCAAACCAGCAGAATTGAGATGATTTCAGTCCCGGCATATATGCAGTACCTCAGTGTTAACAGTCAGTATGAACCACAGACAAACACCTTAAAACACTATTAATTATAGCTACTGCTGCATGCTTCAGATGATATAAAAATACAAACCTGTTTATTACGAAAGGCATTAGGACTTTGACCTGGCCATTTACACTGAAAATAAAGGATCAAACAGCTCTCTCAACATTTGAAGACCAGTTTTCCTCATGCCAGGTAACAGCAACGTTAAAAGCACTGGTAATTGTTTATATTTTTACCTTCTCTATAATGATGGTGAAAACAGAGCATGAAAACAGTTCCAGAAAAAAACCCTAAGAAATATCCTTATGCATTCTATTTTTAGGGCTGTAGATCGCATATTGAACATTTCATTGTTACTGTCCTTGATTTCTTATAAGCAAAGCACTCCAATGACTTAAATTGTACTTGCTTTCACTGCACTGGCAGGAACGCTGTAAGATTTTGTAAAGGATTTTTCTACCCTACAGAGTTACGGCTGAACATACCCCACTGCAACATGAAGTTATGTTTTAACATTTTAACCACAACCAAAATACTCCATTTGTGACACGGGAGCCACACAAAACTTCCCTGGAAAACGCAGAGTAGCAGCTGGTAATGAGGATAATTCTTTGTCGTAGGCCCTAGGAGCTCTGAAAGAGGAGTCACAAAGGTATGGGTATTAAAAACAGCATAGGACCGAGAGCGGGAGGAAAGGTAATGTCTGAGGATGAGGAAGGGGGAGGTCATACAGAAGTGCAGACAAGAACCAACCTTCCTCCAGGACGCATGCTCCTCCAGGACCCTACGGACAAAAGGATAACCATTTTCTTCTAATAGAACAAAATTGCCAAAAATTTCCACATAGAGAAAAAATGGCAATCTGTTTGAGACCCTGGTGAAACTGAGCATGATTTAGTTTCCCAATTAGAAACTGCAGGAGATCAGAATTATGACTATACTTGGGAGAAAAACATGAAGTTTGAAACTATGCAGTTACGATCAACAAAACAATCTCTGTACTACATCTCAATCATTAACTGAAAACAATCTCATCCTTAAAAAGACACTTCTTTCCCATTTCTGGTGTCAGGAAGCAATCTGCCTAACTTGCTATCTGGCTCCACTGCTTCCAACTGACTGTAATAGTCAGCCGAAGGTCTGCCTGCACCCATCTGTTCCTGACACTTTTAAGACCCTGCGTTGCTTTGACAAAATAAAAGGGGTTTACTTTTTTTTTTTTTTTTTACCATTTCAGTGCAAAATTTGAGGATAATTATCCTCAGATAAAAGAGAGGTGAAATTCATAGAATCCTAGAATGGTTTGGGTTGGAAATGACCTTAAAGGTCATCTAGTTCCAACCCCCCTGCCGTGGGCAGGGACACCTTGCCCTAGTCCGGGTTGCTCAAAGCCCCATCCAACCTGGCACTGAAATTTGAAAATTCAGAAATTCAAATCTGTTCTCATGTTTTGAGAATTAACATACACTCCTAGGTATCAACTGTGGGATCGTATCTGCTGGGTGGCCACCCTAATGTACACCACAAGTTTCCTTGGAACAAAAATGAAATCTTTATGTTTGATAAGCATGAGAAGCTTCAATTTCTATGTGGTGTAATTCTTTTCAACTCTCATGTCAAAGAAACAAAAAAGAGGAATTCTGGCATAAAATCCTCCAATAATTTACTGTAACACTTTTAACTTATTCAAGACGTACCAGGTAGGGAACCAGTGACTTTGCTGAAACTGGAAGAAATGAGTACACATACTGAATAGTAATGCAAGAACTTCAGTTGGATGAAATGCTACTTTGCTTAAGCATCGCCGTATACAAGAAGGAATTTTTACAGATAGATTTGCTGGCTCGCACATTTGCCCAGAGTTGCCATAAAGCACCAGCAAAATTGCATCTGTAGCCTGGAATTACCCTGTTTTACCCATGATATTACAGTCACAAAATTAGAATATAATTTAAGATTTCTTGCCCTTACGCTAATTGAACTGACACAGCTCTATTAAAATGCATACAATCTAATAACAGCATTTCAATGGATGGGAAATACATTTGCTTGTTTTTCTTAAAAGACAAGAAGGGGGAAAAGGATATTTTTGGGTTGGCTAAGCATCTATTCCCAATCCATAATAAGGTTGTTATCAACCAGAAAAGCCTATTAAGCTAGAAAATGAATACTGAAAGCTTTCTAATTAAACACTTTCCACTTACATGATACTGAAAGAATAGAGTGGGAGATGGTGGTACCGATACTGTATTAGTCATTGTATCACTCATATCATGATGTTGTAATCAGCTTTCGGGATAGAGTACATGAATAGCCCAGGTGCTCAAGCTGTGCTGCAATTTGTAATTGGAAATATCTTTGGATAATAGGTGTCTCATGAGTTGTTTTCTCTTCCTGTCATATTTTTTAATGTTATGTGACTTATAATTGAGTTTTTTTATTAACTGTCACAGAATTGTTTTTCAAAACTTTGAGTCTGATCCTGCCAAGCTGCTCTGTGCAGATTTGTCCTGGGCTTGATTGGAGAATCTCCATGGAAGTGGTACGGTACGGGTCCTGTCCCTCTGAAGCAGCAGGCAGGATTAGGGCTGCAAGCTTTTCATTCTCTTGGAGGGGGGGAATATCATTTTCATATCTATCCACAAAGATCCCCCCAATGGGGTCTACACCCTGATATTGGTATTAAATTATTCTAATAGCGACAAAGCTAAAGTAACAGCAGCATTCCCCTTCTTCAGATGGATATCTCATATCACTTCTCACCAAAATTTTATGTAGCAGACGATGCAATGAGTAACAAAGAATTCATTACATTGAAAGAGTAATGCAATATTCCAAAATGTTGCTAACAAGAAGTGTAACTTTTGCCATACCTGCCAATAAGTTCACGATTCTGCATATCTGGTTTGTTTAAAACGCAGTAATGACATTTGTTGTTATGAGACTTCCAAGAAAGGGGGAGGATTTGGTGTCCAGCTTGATTCAAAAGAAGATTGAGAAATGCAGAAATTAAATTTGGTCTGAGTGGTAAGTTAAAAATCATACCATCTCAGCTACATGAAAAGTGCTGGTATGCTTTAGATTCAAAACAGAGTCACAGTGAAACCCATAATATTTCAATTTATATAATTTATTTCCTTCATATTTTTAATTAGGTGTTTCCACAGATCTGTCACATACTATTCATGGGCTTTACCAAGACACAGCACAAGTCTATACAACAAATAATCTTGACTGAAACAGAAAAATCATGATTAGCTTTAATGTTCCCAAGTGTAATCTGTTTCTAATCTATATTCTTCTATGTAGTCTAGTCAAAAGTTTTTAAATTATGCAATAACTAGGGTACTACAGATATGCCAGTAACGGTATGGATGTGAGAGCACTTGATGCAGTACTTGATGCAGGTAAAACAGATTAAAATGTTGGATATAAATATATAGTCAATCTATTAACTATATTAAACAGTTCATTTTAAAAGGCTTAATGCTTTGTAAGAGAGCATCCCTGCCACGGGAGCGCGTGGCAGCCTGCACGCAGGAGACCAACCCTCCTGCAGAGGAGTAACCTGTAAGGAGAGGATGATTTAGAGAAGTTCCCGTTAGTTGACGTTCTTCCAAATCCCTTTCTGGGGCTGACTGCTTTTCAGTTTTAGGACCGTGACTGTACTCGGTAGCTGTTTATTCTCCTGGCTTTCCCCCATGGCCAGTGGTAATTCTCCAAGCACACATAGCAAGGATGAGCAATGGTAGGGGCTCTTTTTTGGACACAGAAGAAGAGGAAGCGGAATTGGCTGTGGTAATTTTGGATTATGGTAACTGCTGAAAATTTTTTTGAGATTTTTGACAGTGGTTTGTTTTTGACCCAGAAGGAACAGTGGCTCTCTGGCAGCGCTGCCCTGCAGAGAAGGCTGTTTGTGTTACCAGCCTCCCTGGGCTGATTAACTACAGGGTAATATGTAAAAATGCAGTCCAGGTTTTAATTGCATTCTCCTTTGGAGGAGATGACTGCAGACTGTTGAATCCAAGCCTCATGGCTTCCTCACCCGGTTTTTCTGGCCTGGTTCCTTTGCTTCATGCCCCTCTGTGTTTGGTTACACACAGAGATACATCTAATATTGCCTTATGCTGTACAGTGGAAGAGGCTGCCCAAAAAATTATCCTCACTAGCCAAACAATTTCTGTGAGGCAATGTAGCTAATTTTTGTTCTAAATTTTACCATCGTCACACCCAAGGTCACTCTCTCCATCCCTGCGAATCAATCTACAAGACGGGAACCAAAATATGTTGTGGTGGCCCAAAATTTTAAATTGCAAATGTGCAAGGAAAGCACCAGCTCAGTTCTTTAATTGTTGCTAAAATATAGAAACCTAAAATGTTTCCTTTAGATGCAAATTCTGCAGTGTTTGACAGTGGAAAAGCTTCCTTCCCTGGGAGTTTGGGAACTTAGTTAACCATGCAACCATGTGGTCATTTATTTTAATTAATGGGAATACATTTGCATTTGCAAATCTATCAGCTTTTGCAAGCGCAGAAGCAGCCCACGGTGGTTTTGCACGGTACACACAGATGTGCCGGTGGAGCCCAGGACACGCTGGTCAATGCAGAACATTGTAGGTAGCCAGTGCTGGAAACCCCAGACGTCCTCCCACTGATTGCAGATTAGCTCCATATCTTAGGTACTATGAAGACAGGTACTTTTGAGATGCATTGCACTCGTGTCATCTGGAGAATATAAGGGTGTTATACACATGTGCACTGCTCATCTGTTTGGCATACCAAGGAGCTTGGCAACCCTACAGCTCACACCGGTGGAGCGCTGGGCTGGGCACTGGCATCTCACCAAAAATCACACATCGCAGCAGCAGAACTTGGGTCTTCAGTGGTAATGAAACGGGTGTGACTTTTTATTAGTTCATTAATAGCTATATATTTTATTTCTGGTCTGTTCATGGTGAAAAAAACCTCTAAACTGACTTGAAGATGAACTGAAAGAACTGATAGACTAGAAGGGTGGTAGAAGGACAAACAGGGCGGTGTATTTGAAGAGTGGGCATTGACTTGAAAGAAGCATTAGTGGACAGAAGCTGCAGTCTCAGAAGTTGAAGAAGAAAGATTTGTGCAACGGAGAAGGCTGAAATACCCTGTACAGGCAGCAGACAAGAGCAGCTCTATGAACAGTCACAATAGCTAGTCATCCTTAAAAATCATAAATGAGGAGAAGCTGGTAGGAGAGGTGGTATGAATTTGACATAAATGTTACATGTACTGTTATAATATAATGGGGCTTCTTATGCACTTACTATGTACTTCCTATGCACTCTGATCTCAGTAGATGTTTCCCAACATCTCTGACCTGTGAGAGACTGAACTTACTGTGTAACAGTAGTGGAAACATTTTGCTCAGACAGAGACGGATATCGGGAACAGGACTTAATCCTTCACATTTTAAAAAAAAAAAAAAAAAAATCAAGCATGTAGTTGAGCCTCCTTGAGTCTGCATAAATTAGAGCTGGCCTATTCCTTTGTGCTTTGTTCCCAATTGCTTCTACAGACAAGATTTTATTTTGGAAGTCACAAGTTCTTAGTTAAAACTGGTTTAACTATTTAGCATCAGATTCACCCACCTACATAAAACTCTCAAACTGTTGAAGTTGTTAAAGGGACACTGTCAATTTTAAAACTGCACGTCTGTTTAAAAATCTTTTACCTTCTGTTGTTAGAAGTGAGCCCTAAGGTTGTATACTTGAAAGGCATTAGAGAGAAAATATCTGCTTTGACAGTATTTTGGGTATCATCCATTTCACTGGTTTTCTTCCTAACTCGCCTAGGCCAGATCCTGCAACAACATGCACTGATGTCTCCATGTGGGACTCAGGCTGCAGTGTAGCTGCTCTAGTTTTAAATAGATTTTTTTTCCTAAGTGACTGCCTGTCGAGGTAATACTCTTCTGCTAGCTCAAATACAGGATAAACAATAGCGCAAACTTTCAATAGCCTCAGTTGAAAAGATCTGCAAGAGGCAAAGAGTTAACTTCAATATTGCACCCCTTGCCTGACATCGCATCCTCTCGGAGTCCCCACAGCTTGAACCCTGCCCTTGATCAACAGCTCCACATCTTCTGATACTCACCAAGAATTAATTCTTCCAAGGGCTGACCGGTACTGGGAGAGGAGATTTCAGTGGTTTCAGGGATATGGAAGAAATAAAGAGAGAAAAGTAGGGGTGAATGAAGAAGTAAGAAGATTTAAGGACAGGTGAGATAAGGCAAAGGGAGACTAATACTGTGAAGGAGTGAGGGAGGAGTTTTGTGGAAAAAGGTATGAAAAGCTGTTATTAAAGACAGCATTATATTTCATATGCAGAAGGAGGCTTAGTTTGAAGTGGCATGAGGTAGCAATGTGTTTTGTGGCATTTCCAAGCTTCTAAGTGTTTGATTTTGCTAACTTGACATTTTTTGAATGTATTTTTTTGTATGTAATATAGAGATTTGTGATGTTTTATTTTTTTCTAAACGCAATGTATAATTCTGACTGACTCAGCTCTTAATTCAATTTCCTCTTCATAGTTCAGATTAGAGGACTTAAATGGGGCTGTACAACATGAGTGAACTTCTTATCCTTTAACTGCAAAGGCATGGGAAATTTTGGTAAACAAAGCTTTCATACAGCTTTATCTCTGGCAGAATAACTGGAAAGAAGTAGTGAGAAACACTGAGGAGACACTGGCAGGCGGTCGAGGAGCACCCCACACCACCGATGCCTCAGCCTTCCCGGGCAGCGCAGAGAGAGGCGGCCACTAGAGAAGCCAAAAGAACTCCCAGGGTAAACTCACTCAACGGCTCATTTTCCTATTTTTGCATACTGGTGCGTGCTAAAGGGCAGAGAAAGTTTTGTTGCTGCCTTGAGAAGTAGGACTGGTTCCCAATGCATTTTAGATGTTGTGTAAATTACCTACATAAACCCGTGTTGTCCTCATGTGATCCTTTGCAAGTTTCTAAATAAGCAAACCAACGTGTCTCAGCAGTTGCATTTTTGGAATGAAGTCTAAGTGGGCGTACATCTTTGTGCTCCTAATCTGTAAGCAAAGGTAGGATATGTATTTGGAAAAAGAGGAAAAAGGAGCATTTGGTTACTTTCTTGTCTTTCGAGGCTGTTCTTTCTGTCTTTCTACAGTTTTGTATTCTTAAGCATTGTAAATTACAGTAAAGAAGACTAAAGTCTTCTTCCACTTCCTACATTTAACTAAAGAAGATATGAGTAAACTAATATTGACTCTGATAGACAGATGGATATAATGGCTCTTTAGAGAGGCAAGAGAGAGAAATAGGCATAAACAGGTATATTTATTAAGGCCCCATTCACAATCACAGTTCACCATTTGTCAGTAAAACTGCCTGAATAAATGCAAGCATTTAATGGGACACCTCTCCTGAGTAGAATTACTTTCTCTGTAGATACCTGCAGAATAGGGATATCAGCCACCTGCTATTTCTCTTCAGGTCCATAGAAAGGGACACTCATTTTGATTTCACTATCCCAGCGCACAAGATAGTAGAATTTTTATCAATATCACGATGTTTTTCTAAAAGACCTGATTTTAAAGGTGAATTATGCCTACTGGAAATGCAGCGAAAAGGAAGGCTGAGTATCTATGTGAAGGACTTTTGCTGGTATTCTGGCATAAGCAAGAATATTAACAAATTTTCTGAATAAAGAAAGGAAGTTCTGTATTAGATGACATTCATTTTTCCAAAAGATATAACTGCTTTACTTAATGCCTGATCTAAAGCCCTGTGAAATTTTATTCACTTCATTGTACTCCCATCTTCTCTGTGGAAGACATACTTGGTCAAACAGTTAACAATTAATTAAGTAAATTAAGTACTTTGGCCCCCACTTCTTTCCAGTAAGACTTGAGTAATAATAATGATATCAGTGCGTGACATATGTGCAATGAAGTCAGCATTTGACATAATGCTTCTAAAGAAAATTTCAGTGAAGTATGTACCATTAATGATGATAAAGCTCAGGGAATAGGCTTAAAAATCGCATTCTCTTACTTAGCAGATCTGATCCTGATGATCACTGGGAGTCTGTCAGATATATGTTTGACTCCAAAACATATGTGCCTCAGAGCTGCTGAAAGGCAGTAAAGAAAAATGCTTAATGCCATTTTTTCATAGTATATTTTCTTTGGGACTTCAATGAGAACGAGCCAAGTTTATGGGGATGGGGAAGTAGAGGAGTTATTATCACTTAAATATGCTATAGTTTTAGTGCAAAGGGAAAACAGAATGAAGCAGAAAAAAATCCACAGAAGTCTCCAAACACAACTGGAGTGACAGACGTTTCAGATGAAAGAGAGAGAAAGAGATGGAGAAAAGTATTTTCTGAGCTATAATATAAATGAGAAATAGTCTAAATGATCCAGAGAGATTTGGAAAGAACTGTGTTGCTTTTGTTGTTGCTATTTTCACTCAAAGTAAGATTTGTGTGTTTGTAAATTAAAATAGATTAAGTTAATTTGATCATTTTTCCCTGTTGTAGCTTTATGATGTTAGCTGCTTTATTGGTGAAAAAACTGAACCTGCTCTGGAGGTTTGCTTAAGAGCCATTAGTGTATAAAGTAATTTACAGCTACTCAAAACTATGCATTGAGTTACTAATTGATTGCTAATGTTGATGCGCTTGATTGGATGTCAAGTTATGTGTAAAAGGTATTGAAAATAATTTCGTTTCTTTCCACTCTCTACTAGAGTCATTAAATCAAGAAGATATGCAGGGTAGTTATATTTATCTCCTCAGGCCTGATCTTTTATAGAACCTCCCACCAGCTAAGACCTTTTCAGACTATACAATCAGGATACCCTAAAATGTATTACTAACAATAAGCAAAATATAATATTCTTGTGCCTTCTTTTCCCCCGTTATTTCTCACAAATGTGTGAGAAATGTCTCTAGCACCCAGTGCCAGAGGAACTATTCAGACATTTCAAATTATATTCAATTTAATAAAAGCGTAATGAAAAGTCAACAAAATTATGAACTGTAGCACGACCATTTCATATTCATTTTTCTTTTGTTTTTCTTCTTGGATTTTAAGTGAAAATACAGTAAATGTGCTGAGCATTTCATTCAAAGACCCAACGTGCCAACAGGGATTAATGAAAGGTGTCTAAGGTGGTCTAATGAAAGGCGGTAGGAGTTTCTGCAGTAAAAAGCCCAGCAAACAGTACAGCTTTCGATTTTCTAAACTTCCATTGACCTGTCTTCAAGCTGCTTCATTACCCGTATGAGCAGGTTTAACCTACTGTGCTTTGAAATCAGCTGGAACATTAACTGTGATACTTCTCCTTCCTCTGCGAGCTGCTCAAAGTCCCCACGGTCTTTTAAACTGGGAGTTACAGGTGCTGAATTACCTATGCGAGATGAAAGAGCAATAGGTCTGAACTCTGTCATCCGCTCGGGAGGCAGAGACGACGGCACCCCGGGGAAAAAGCAAACCTGAGAAGCGTTGCCACTGCGGATGTCACCCTGTGCTGCTGCCAGCGCGGTTCGCAATAGGATGGTGCAGGATTTTTTCCTGGGTTTGTATGTGCTTCGGGACATGCTCAAAATGATCAATGGAGCAAAAAATTTTTCTAATCCCAAAAGAAATTGCAGCTATTAAAGTATTTCTATTGACCCAACAGTTGGAAAGCTAGTTCAGGATCAAAACATCTGAAAGTTTATTTTCTCTCTAACCGGTAGAGGGTATAAAAAGAGATTTTCAGACATTTTAGAATAGTATTTGCTTCAGTTATTGAGCATTGAAATAGCACTACTACCCGTCTAATAAAAGGAATAGTTTAAAAAAGGCTGGACTTTGTGCTCCCTGGCATGCTGAAAGGCGGGGAGGATTGGAAAGGCCATAGGAGGGACCCGGTACTTGAGGCAAAGTTGATGCAGAAGCAGCAACAACATTGTTTGCATTCAAGACCTGAGAAATACTTCTGTGTTTGTTCATGGAACAAGGTACTTTTTATTCTAGAAGGCGGCAAAGGTACAAGCAAAATTTGACAGCGTTTATAAGACTTTTTTCCTTTCCTCTCCAAAGCTGGGCTAGACAGAAGAGAACAACTCATAAGAAAAACAAGTTATGCGGGAGAAGAACGCATCTGATCAAAGTGCCTTTAAAAGTGCCTTATTTTGGAGGAGATGTGGGATGATCGGTACTTTTGTTTTAAAGATTAACTGAAAAAATTACTTTTCAAAAGCGCCAATATTACTAAGCAAACAACAAAACATTTCTTAAAGTCGATGACATGAAGTTATTAATACTTCTTTGGGGAACTTTTTTTAATGCCCCTCCTGACATAGCATCAGGGTTGGAGCACATATTCCCTGTTTTCACAGTACCTTTACACTTTTACCTGCTGAAGGTCGTGCCATATGTGCTCTGCAGATTCCTCCGCGGCAGGGCAATGCGACAGCAGCTCCACAGGGTAAAGGCTGAGGATGCCTTGCAACACCAACCTGCTTCCTGGGAGATCTCCCAAAGGAAAAGCAAAAGTATCCTGTGGAGCTCAATTCAAGACTTTCCATGAGTTTAAAATGTGTTTTATTGAAAGGATAAGTAAGACACAATTGTATCGTAAAAGAGAGAAACTTTACAGAAGTAGGAGCCATATCTAAGATTTATTCTTTTAAAACAAATTGCAATATTTCATATGGATATTTTGAATGAAACATTTTGCCAGTTATTGTTGCAGCATTTTGCTGTCTAAACATTCTATTTTGTACTGTCATCATATTAATTTTTCAGCTTTCAATGCCAAAGACATGCAAATAGCAAAATAGCAGCATGTCCAAATTAGCTTATATAATCATGAGTAGAGCAGAGTAAATAATTTAATAGAAACCATGTATCTGGAAAACCTATCTTTATTTTTTTCCATTAAGAGTACATTTGAAAGAAGTTCAGAATTGACATGAATTAATTCACATGCTGGTTTTGTATGGAGAATTTTTAGCATGCAGTCTCATCTTGAATACCTCTTCATTAGGTTTTAATAATCTGTGACTGAAAAGAAGGCTGCCCCAGTGCTCAGTGCTGCTGCATGGGAACTAGAACAGGATCACATCTGGGAGGGATTTGGCCCTAATTTCTCTGTGCCTCTAATATCCACCTGAAAGATGATAAGAATGTCACAGTCCTTTTCAGAAGCACAAAGGAAGCTTCTTCCCTTGCAAAACTAGGGAAAACCTGTGAAAGTGCCTATCTATGCTTCATATTCTTGGGTACCACCTAGTGGCACCAACTTGGTTAACAATGGATGCAACTAATTTACAGAGCACTCCGGAGTTTGGTTACTGTGATTCTGAGATGACGTTTACATCCTTAATAACTGATCTTTTCAGTGTGTATAGAAAGTGGCCAAAAATAACTGCAGTAACCTACTGAAAAGAAATAGGGCAGATATTCACAGACATGATATAGCAATATTTATTCCAATGTAATCACAATAACCCATGTCCGTCACTTCGTTATAGCGGTTGCTGTATTAATCTTTTTCCTTAAATTGCAACTGATTTACTACTGGCTGAATAACTTTAAGATAGTTTGTATTAGTTTGCTACTGCGGGCATATTATTTTTCCCATGGAGAATAGCTTCTAACTAAACTGAAGCAGCATACCAGACTCTTTCTGTGGCTTTGATGGTACATCCGCCAGCAGTATAAACTATTTGCAGACAATGCAAAATGCCTTTATTTTATAGATTCTTTCCCCAGCATCCTGAATGAAATGCATATCACTAACCTATTAAGTACAAATCGCTTAAAGATGTAAATTTTTTATGACTTGCTAAATGTTAATGTATGACTTGTAAAATGTTAAAGTAGTAAATAGCTTCTTTGAGCTCATACACACTAAATTTCATTTTGTAGCCCTAAGCATTTAAGGTAACAGTCACAGGGTATTAGTCAGAGAGATTTCCATAATCCTCATTGACTTTAATTTATTATTGTTAAAAAAAAAAAAAAAAAAAAAGATAATTAAGAGTTAATGTCAGTAGAATAGAAAAATAGGCCATTGTCGAAGCATAATGGTCTTCCACTAATAGGAGACTGTTGAGACATTCACTGAGAATAAATGTTATGAAATATGAAACACATGACACAATACCACGATGTGTAATTATAGCTATTTTATGTCAGCTGTTCTGAATGACTCTAGAAGACGTTATCAAAATCTGATTAATGTTTCCACATTTGATACTTTTTGATTTATTGATGCAATAACCAGCTGAGAAGGCCTCCTCACAAAATCAATTTATTTAAAGTTTGCCATAGAAGCTCATATACACCCTGCTTTCCATCTGCTAGAATATTTCCTACATTTAGAATAATATACGTGTATAAATGAAAGCCACCAGTGGAATTTGTTCTGGCTGAAAATATCAGAGCCTGGTATGGTTATTTGTTGAGACGGGAGCAAGCCAGTTTCCAGAGAATATTGATGAATGGTCTCCAGATACACAGCAAAGAGCTAAATTCAGAGGTGTGAAATTAATGTGACTGCACCTGTGAAAACTAGCCATGAATTTGATACAAAATGATATATTATGAATATGTGGAGATAGCAAAGATATCCAGGGCCTTGGAACAAATTCTGTAGTAAATCATGAAGATCCTAGCATTAAAAAAAAAAAAAAAGAAAATACAGTTGTTCTTTATCCCCCCTTTGCTTAGCTATTTCAAAGTTATCTAGATATTTAGTACCAAGTTTTGATTCTGTCATTCATGGAATATTTTAATTTTCAGAGACTGTTTAGTAATCGGTTCTTGCTGTCAGTACAGGTTCTCCCTTCAGGTCCCAAGTGAGTAGATGTGCTAAATACTTCCATTTTCCAGAATAAAGATCATTCTGTTTCAATTTTTAATAACATTTTGAGATCTAATCCAAACGTGATTCATTTAAATAAAAATCAATAGGTTTAGCTGCTTCTCTTGAATCATTTAAGGCAACGTTTTTTCATTGGCTCTTCATCAGGGGCCAAATTCTGACCTGATTTATGCTCTGATTTACACTGCAACAGGTTGACTTCAGAGGATTTGCACATTGTGTAAATTAGCACAGATTTGACTCCAGGGATCTTTGGTAAGTGGCATAAATTAAGAACAGGGAAATTCTCCTCTCTTTTAAAACCCCATAAAGGTCAATACAAAATTGAGAACAAGATACAGCCCCAAGTCTCTTAGTTAAATTGTATTAAAAGGTTTCATGAAGCCCTTTTATCCTCCCTACCGCAATCTGCCCTCGTTCTCCTGTCCCGCGGTGTCTCATTTCACACCCACCACGCCGGTATGCTGAGAATAATATGAGTCAGATTTTGCCCCCCAGAGAAGCATATTTCATATACTGTGTTGACTTCTAACTTGGATGATAGTACCTGGCATCAGCTTAAGTAAAGGTGACTGTGGCTGGAACAATCTTTTTAATCGGCTGCTATCCCACAGGCTGAAACTTCCATCTGAGGAAAGGATTTATGCAATTGCTAATCTGAGCATTTCATTACAAGTATTAATATTTGAGGACATCTGAGACTTATTCTGGAAGAGAACTGCATAAAAAATTTAGCAGTACCAAGGAGCCTTATTTCTTCTGGGTTTTTTTGCAGAGAAGCTCCCTTCTGGCAAGAGCACCTTCTTTCTCCTGTACCATGCAACGTGCAGGGAAACAGATATTTGTGGCCGGTGCCTAATGTTGTGCTCTCTCCAGGTAATCAATCACTGCCCCTTGGTCACCAGGATAGTCAGGGCAGCTTGCCCGCTGCCATTTGTGCTGACAGGGGCATTTTGGCAGAAGCAGGAAAGGCACTAAAGAAGGTGAGATGTCCTTTTGAACTACACAGCTCATAAGCAGAATGAAAGCTGTGGAGAGCCGTCTTGGAATTATTTAGGTTTTTCTTAACAAGCATCAGCGCTGTTTCGTTGTAAGACGTTGGGTCTCCTTTACAAAGACCACCGACGGTCAAAGCAATGATCGGCTGTAGTCTATCTACTATTTTTATGAGAAAGACCGGGTAAAAGAATCACTCTGCAGCTGTGATACGCAGTAATCTCAGATGGCCTGACTCACGATCTTGTGCTAAGTTTATGTGCCCTGTGAAAATGTGTTCTAGTAGCAAATTTCACGTGAAGCTGTAGGTTGCGCATTAGCTTCTTGTAAGATAAGCAATATCTTTCACCTTTTCTTTCTGAGTACGGAAGCAGTGACTGCGGTGTATATCATGAGATCCCATCAACGGAATTAATGGGATGCAGAAAATATTTTGGCCAGTATGATCTATGATTCATATAAAACAAGAACTAGGGAACCAGACATCAAATCTGAAATTAAAATTCAATTTACTCTCAAGGCTGCAGAGAACTAGACTTTCTGATGTGTGAACAAGCACAGCAAATAGTCCTGATGGACTGGTCTCTTTAACGTATTGTGGACAGGGTTAATCATCTCGAGGTGAAGATTTTTGTGCATTTGATGAATTCAGAGAGCAATGATTTCTTTTAGGCTTGCTAAGGAGAACTTTTGTTGCAATGTTGAGAGAAGCACAGGGCTTATTACTCACATGAGAAGTGATGCAAATTAATGCAAATATTTTGTGGGGGCCATAATAGAGAGAATTCTAGCTTTAAAGAAGAAGATAAGCTCTCTTTTTATCCCAGACCTGCAGCTATGCTTAAGCATCCAAAGCACTCAGTATATTGACAAGTCCACAAATGCAAGACTCCACAACAGTCCACGTAGTTCTCAAAAGCTATCTCCAAGCCTCCAAGGAATGTAGTTCAATTTTTAAATGGAATTGAGAATTTGGCCCTTCCTGAGTCATGCTTAACACTTCACACCACCTGGCTTTGCAGGAATTAGCCTTCAAAAATTATTTCAGTGGGTGCAGAGATCCATTGTAGCTATCGTGTCTAGCATTTGATACATTAAGTACCTGGTTCTTCTGCAAACAGTAGTTGACAGTAAGAATTGCAAATGTCTAGCTGTAATACTTGAGTAGAGGATCTATGAAAATTACATACTACATCTACATGTATACCGAATGCATTTATAATGAGTATTGTCATTGCAGTGAATAGCAAAACAATGAACTGTGATTAACCTCTTCTTGTGAAGTGTTGCCATTAATTTTGGCATTTACTATGGAAATACTTTTGAAATTTTACAGGAGATTTGAATAATTCTATTGATATTTTCATGGGCTTTTTGATTACTGAGAAATGAATTATCTGAACATTTTAAAGTCATGAATATACAAGAGATGAGAAAAATGTGACAATATCTTCTTCATTAAATCGGCTTTAAGGCACAGGACATAGGGAATTAAAAAGCTGGTCTAGCTAAACTATTTATAACTATCTGATACTCTTTCAATCACTTCAGTTAACATTAGGCTCTTTTGACAAAGACATAAAATAAAATCCTCAATACACTTACATTCACTGACTTCAAAAGCATCAAGATTTCAACTATATTCTGATATTTTTAAGGAATAAAAGTTGAGTGAAGGATAAATTAATTAATTCAAGTTCAGCTATTCAATTACACAAATACGGACATAGTTTCAGAGAGTTTGCCAGGCTTTCCATCTGGGTTTATTTTCTGAGGTGAAACTGGGCTCAATAAGAGTGGATTTTAGAGGCCCCCCCCTACTTAGGTGAATTAGACACTTGTAAAAATTGGCCAGTGGATGAATGAGATAAGGGTTGGGGCTCACGTTTACAAAAGGCTGCCAGCATTTCTTACCTGCACTTACAGATGGAATTAGGGCAAGAATTAAGTTGTTTGCTTCTAATTTGGATCAGTGTGAATTTCTAGAAGTTTATTCCTTATTAATGTATTTCAGAAAAAAAACCCAAACAAACAAACCCAGTAAAAACAATCTTATCTAGACTGTAATTCAAACAAGATAGGAGATTGCAGTTTCAAAGAAGTATTTATGACAACACACAGCATTTTATTCAATTAAGGAAAATGCAGATTTGTTACTAGCACTTACAATTTATTCCTACAAAGTCAAGATCCTTTTGGCCTCATGAGTTCAAACATATGTCAGATGTTTCAGATGGAGGGATGAGCCCTCTATCCTCCTGAGACAAAACACACACAAAAAAAGACACTAAATAGACCAACTGGGAAGTAAATAATCAAAAGCAATGAGCGCATCTCTACAAAACAAACAAAAATCAGGAAGAAGTCATGCAAGAAGTTTCCTGAACTGGTTGCCAACGCATTTTACAGTCAACTCATGCTCTTCAGAGACCCAGTGACCACTGTGGATGAACTGGAGGCATGGAGGGGAAAAGAGCTGACAGTGGCAGTGATGGGCCACCAGCCCCAGTGCTACTGAGTAGGGGAAGAAGAGAGGAGAGTCTTGACCAGGCTTTCAGAAACTCCAGCTTTCAGAGCAGTTCTGCCTCCAGGTTGAGAACCCAGAGCGGAACACCCAGGGTAGTGGAAACAGCAGAGTGGGGAGCATTCAGTTCATCCACATAGATTAATCTCATTTGAGTGTGAGGGTCAGATTAAATTTTCAGATAAATTAAATGATAATTTAATAGATTAGATAGTTAGGAAGAAGCAACTCCTGACTTTGTCCTAAAGGCCACTGAGTAATAGGAAGCCTAGCTGTACTAATGTACTAGCAACTTTATTGAATTAATAAATCATCCTAAATTATATACAGTAGTTCAGTTAGTTTTCAAATTAATATATGACATAATGAAAACTGTAAAAAGTTGAGAAAACCTTTTGAAAAGTTGCTAAAAGGGGAATCAAAGGGGTGAAATGTTTGCAGTAGGCTGAGAGCATTTTTTATTTTTAATAAAAAACCCACCTTGTTTTTGACTTAAGGAAAACTCAGCAAAAATATCTTTAGAAAGGTCAAGGAAAAAAAATAATCATGGGGCTTAGTTAAAGAACACTGCACAGGAGATAATTAGAAAGAATAAGACATCCTTAAAAAAAAAAAGTCAAATCCAAATAAAGGAAATAATAGAAAACAGTATGAGCTCGGTCAATTTAAATGTGAAAGCACGGTCGGGCAAACCTGAGCAATATGAATGCCTTCTGCAAGGAGTAGTGAAAGGATTTCACAGTGCTGAGTAATAGAGCAATAAAATAGCTAAAGAAATTATAGGTGTAGAAGTGTTATGGAAAGTCAGTACTCACTCAAAGTCAGAAAAGCAAACAAAATGCCAGGACGCGTTAGGGAAGGCAGAAGAAAGTGAAACAGCAAAGTCATGCAGTGTTGTGTTGCTGCACAAATCCATGGTACACACACATCCTGAAGAAATACTGTAAAGGCACAGCAGAATGGAAGAGTTCGAAGAAGATGACTAGAGATTTTTTTAAAAATGGGATGGCTTCTATATGAAGATCAACAAAATGGGATACCACCTGTGGTTTGGCCAAAAATTACTTTTATTCTCTTTTTCTGTTCATGGCAAAGGATGACAGCATGTGTCCAGTCTCATTTGGAGTGTTGGCATTGTTATTTAATAATTATTTGTGTGTGTGTGATGCCAAACTGTTGATAACATATAAATCAGAGATGATACATGGGAATTTGGAATAGTTAGTACCATAGCTTGAGCAGAATTTAAATAGTTAATTTTTCTAATTCATGATTTAAAGATCCCTTACATTATCAGGTGGCCTCTGTGGTCTGAATTTATGTTTTTTCACATCTGCATCTCACTAGTAAACAGTAAGATGTAGGTTTCCAACTCCTCTGCCTCGGACACTTTGAGATCAGATTCCCACAAAGTGCTTCCCATGCAAATGCAACTTCAGTCTACTCGGTAAGCGCTTGAGTTGCAGGAGGCATGTGTGCTCCGAAGTGATACCAGTGTTGTAGGAGCTTTTCTAATGGCTTCTGGCTTGGATCTGGGGTGGAATTTTGCCATCTATTGATTCCTGAATGCCATAGGATCTGCCTCTAAGAAAGGCTGCATCTCCTCCTGAGCAGCATCTTCTTGAGGATAGTAACCCCTTCAAAAATCATTTTAGGTGCTCATATTCAAATAAGAACTTTCTAATAATTTCCATGTTTATGAACACTTAATGTACCCAGATATTATTCTTCACAGGTAACAGAAAGCATGGTCTATCACTGATCCCCTTGATCGGTTTATATTTGCCAAAGTAAGTTATGCTGATACCAGAAAGATATTTCAGTGGTGTTTCATTCTATCCTTAATTTGCAAACCAGGATATTCGCGCCTAATGTAAATTAAATTGCAGGTTACCCTGTAAAGAAGGTAATCAGCTAATAGATTGAACATTTTATTTAACACCGTCTATTCACTGAAAGAATAAACTTTTTAAAGCTAACCTCTAACCTGTCCTTTGATTACACATCCCCAGGTTCCTGTCACGCATTAGTGAGAGTTACACTTGGACCGTATTTGAGCCTTATACACAATATTGATGCACTGTGATTTCTTGTCATTTCAAACATGTAAGAGAAAAAGCTGAATTTTAGTCTACCAGATATTTAATTTGAACAAGCAAAAAATTAGTAAACCCATCACTTTCTGAATAACATTAGGTAATCAAACGAGTAACAGAAATTATTTAATTTAGTCAGAGGGGGCAACGTTTTGCAAGCCACAAGTTATCCCTTTTCATAGCTTTTATAAGGCTTCACTTTAATTTTGTTTCCAAAAAGCAATAAAGCAGAAGTTGTTTTCACAAAGCAGAGAGAAAATTGATTCACTAAGTGTTGATCATTTTCCAAGGGTAGTTCAGAATTTCTAAACTCTTGAATATTTAATAGTAGCTTTGCTTTTATTTTAAATAAAAATCTCAATAAATAGATTAATGGTTAACTTGCTTATGATTTACATATTGATATGTGTTATTGTTTCTGGTACAATTATCCATTATGTTCTTCTGTTTGCTCATATTTAAAAGTCAGACTTGGAATATTTTTGTGCTTTTTTACATTGCTTGCTGGTTTTGCTCACCTCAGGTAAACTACTGTATAGCTGAAAATAAGAATCTGACTATAATAGCATATTGCAAGCAATTTATTGCTTGTACTGCTCATTTCAACTTTTTTTCAGTTCTTTGACAGGAATGCAATTTGCATTTTCTTATTAATACTGATAAGAAGCCGGACATTACAGTTATTGGAAACACAAGTCAATTTGGTTTGCCCTTCAAACAAAATACTCCTTTGTTACGAGATTTGGCAGCTCTGAGTTAAAAGATTGATAGGTCTGAATGCTGAATTCTTTGTAACTGAAAGGTTACCAGCAAAGACTATTTATACTAAAGCTGAGACAGAATCTGATGTTACCTGAAGGAAAAAAAAATTTATGAATATGTGTGTGTATTTTAATTCGAAGTATTTCTGAAACAAATGTGGTTTTTAACCAGTGCACTCAGTGTACAGGAGAGTGTCATCTCAAAGGAGTTATTAGAGACATACTGAAATAGAAAGTACAAATGAATGAGCTACAAGAACAACACACAAAACCTGTTTAAGGGGAGGGGATTTTTTAATGCAGTTCAGATTATAGGTTTTTATAGCCAAGGTCACATAATTTTATAACTAATGAAACTAGTGTCAAGCGGATAATAGGTTGCTGTGCCCAGAATGTTTGTTTTTTGGAAAAATTTAAAGTATAGTGGTTCCAATTCTCTTGTCAGGAAACTGGATATTTTATTTGACAAATTTTGACAGAAAAAGGCACTTTTTTTTTTTTTTTTTTCCATAGGAAGGCTTTCTTCTCAATCCCTAGCTAACGACATAACTTGACTCAGAATTAATAGTCATTTAGGTTTCTTAATGCTTTTTTTCTTTTTTTTTAAATTGAAACCTTAAATAATAATATTTTTATGTCTAAAAAAAGGTTGAGAGAGAAGGAGCAAGAATGAAAGAGACCACAAGAGAGAATGAGAGAAAACTGGAGCTGACCATAAAAATATTTTTTTCTTTGTCCTCTCCTTTTGTTTTCATTGTTATTAATTCTTCCACCTCAAACTTAGGTTCCTGAAATATTGGAAGAAATATTCACCTCAGATTAGACGTGTCTTTGCCCTTTCAAAGCAACCCTCTGCTGCCCTGTTCTCACTGTCTGCTTTCCCTCTGGATAAAAAACATACCCATTTTAGTTTGTTTGTCTGTTGGGGTTTTTTTCTGCACACAAAGCAGGAGTAATACAAGCAGTGGTCCAAGCCCATTTCCAGTAATAACACTGCAAGCTTCGCTGCTGAGTTTTTAGGATTCGGATTTTGCAAGACTGTATGCACGAGTTGTTTTTCTCTTGGTTGGAAGTATCCTTCAGCGTGAGTCAGGTGTGACAACTGAATGACTCAGGCTTTGCACTTGCTTACAAATTATGAGCAGGTCACTTCTTAGAGTTTAGCCCGCGCTGTACATCACCATATGGAGAATGCCTTTATTGATAAAGATACTCTTTTTATTGAGATGCATGCCCCTGGTGAATGACAAACCAAGAAGAAGAGGTGGCTCATAGTCCTTCGGTGCTTAAAATAGTTTGCTTCTAACTTTATAGAAACACATCAGGGCTTGGGGATCATATGACACCAATTTGATTTATATAAACTAGCTCCACTGTTTGCCTTTGTAGGTTGTACTAGACTTCAAGGACAGTTTTCATGTTGGAATGACAGAATGGCAGGATTCAAGTAAACAGAATAGTCAGGGTTTTTTATTTCGTTCTCCTATTTAATATAATTGCTAGTTTTTTTCTTAGAGTGACCCTGAAAGTCACCTCAGTGGTAATGAAATCGAGCTGCATAAACAAAGCTGTCTGATTTGGAAAAAAAAAATTAAGGTCCTAGCTTTTCACAGCTAAGGAGCCCTTCACAGAGTGACAATTTGTTTTTAAATTGACCATTTCCAACTGAGTATGTGCCTTTATCACAAAAAGTACTACTGTTTTCTTGATTAGTGGTTATAGAAGAGAGAAATATGTCTTGATCTACCACGTTTAGTTAACTTAATACATGCTTTCTAACTTCACCACTCCCTCTCATCCTCCGACCCAGGCAAGACAGGGCTGGTCCTATTCATTGATCAGTGTAGCGAGGCTCCCACTCCCTCTGCCCATGAGACTTAACGGAGGTGTTAGGAGGATTTGAATCTACCCCGCTGTACATCCAACACCTATAAGGAACATTAATTGGTTTTTATATACATATGTTGGACACAATAGGATTTACGCAGTTTGCCTGCTTTCTAATATGTGCTCCGTTGACGTAACAATGCTGGGCATAAGGTTTATGCAGAACGATGGTGATGGGAAGGTGGCTATATTCCTCCTAGGGTATTGTCATTGCTCCTTTTTATTTCTGCTTTTTATGAAAGAATATGGAGGCACCACCTAGGTCATTCCCTGTCTATGATCGCGAGGCACGGGAGTGAGAAAATGTGCAGCTCGGCTCAGGCACTTCGTTAGTGACTCTCCATGGGATAATCCTTTTGTAATGGGAGAGAGTTCAGAGTTCCCAAACAAGGAACCCTTGGGTCCACTCCAGAGAAGACCTTAAATAGGAACCAACTTGTATGCTAGGTAGGGGGGTGTGGGACTGAGATGACGCGAAAGGAGGAACTCACTAGGGAGATCATTTTGGTTCAATATCTGAGCAGCTAAGCAAAGCTTAAAGCTACCTCATGGCAAAGCCCGAGACCACATTCAGCGCAGGAGCTACAGGGACTTCTGTGTCCAGTCGCAGACCTCACCTTCTGAGGGTCCTCCTTCTGTCTATTGAAGCCGAAGGAGGCCAAGTACCTTAACTGGTTACCCTGGGTGCCTAAATGGAGAGGAAAGGGAGCTGGGATGGTGATTCCTGTTTCCCTAGAGGTGTGGGCACTCTCAGCCCTCTCTTCAGCATGTTTGCAACACCTTCACTCTCTGAAATTGCTTTCCTCAGCGCATTCTTAGGCCACCTTAAAACATTAAAACATTGTCATGTAGATAAATGTATCATCTCTGAGAAACTGAGCATGTTGTCAAGGATGCAAGCATTCATATGATACACCCTGTTAGATCTATAGGATATAAATGGTATAGGCCACTCATTACACCCAATTTCTCTAATTTTGGAAAGAAGGACTATGCCTTCCCCCGGCTTTGTCGCTGTTGTCTCTTTACAACACTTCTGAACTATTCCTTATCTATTCTGCCATTCTCATATCTGAAACATTAACAAACAGAAAGTTTAATGCTCTTCATACTGAAGCCAAAGGATGAGACCATAAAAGTTGAGACCATACAAATCAGCAGTAGGTGAATTCGGCCAATTATTTGTAGATTTTTTTGCCTTGACTCTCCTAGCATTAAGTTTTCATTAAGTTTTCTTAACTGAAAGCAGCTGAGTAAGTAACACAGCCAGTTTGCTCTTGGGTGACTTTTCCAAATTCTGACAGCAGGTGCTACACATGCTGTCTCTTCAACACAACACCACATCCACCAGTTACTTCTTTGTTGTTTCATCCAGTAACGATTTTTTTCCAATATCAATCAGAACCATAAAGCAGAATGGATAGCTAGAAGTAGGAGTCAAGATTTTGATTGACAGTGAATAGCAAACAATATTTCCAGCTCAATAAATGTCAGTGAGCTTTTGATAAGCAAGATAAACTATAATAATCTCCCGAGTAGAACATAGTACAAGAATAATAAAAAAAAAAGTCTAAAAAAATTTAATTTAGGTGAAAGAAGCAAACCCAGCTATTTGAAATGTTGTGATTGTGTCTGGAAAATGTGGTTCCCAATTTCGTATGAATGGATGTGTTTGGAAAAAGGAAAGGTAAAGCGCTTGTTTTATTAATTCTGTAGATATAATGAGATGACCTAAAAGAAAGGCAGCAACATAAAGGAAAAAAAGTATTGTTTTATATTCCTGGAATTAATGTTCATTTCTTGTACCTAAACTATTAAAAGAGTAAGTCTAATCACCACATATAATAAATCTAATATTATATCTGGTCTAAACATAAGTGTAATAAAGTATGTAATAGGAATCTTTAAGGATCACTCTCAAAAGCTACACAGACAAAAACAAAATAAAAGAAACAATAGAAAACATTTCCAAACTGTGCATGAAAACTCGCTTTCTGTTTGTTTGGTGCAGTTGAGTAAGTTTACAGGTGGATATATTTGGGATCTCTGGACATTCATTTCCATTGTGCATATATTATATGTCTCCAAAACTTGTTAGAGTTGAGTATTGTCATGTACATAATTTTTCTTTCCTTTTGGGGTGAGGGAGAGGGAAAACATAGAGCATTGATTTCTTAGGCTTAGAAGTCATCATGTCGTCTTCTCATTAATCAGGGATATGCCCAGTCCTAGATGATTACAAATTTTGTAGTCCATCCTTATATTTTCAGTCTCTAGAGATCTTTTCAGGGAGCATGGCAAATCAGCAGTCAATACTTGGACTTAGGTAGACCTAGATTAATAAACAGGATATCTCTTTGCTTTCTGAAACCTGTCATGCTGCGCCGTAACTTGCTTCAATAATCCAGCACAAAAAATAGAACCACTTCAAAATTTTAAAGCGATTCTAAATCTTGAACTTCTAAATTGTTTCCTAAATTTATTTAGTAAACCCTTGATTTAAGTAGTGGATTCACGCCTTATTCTCAGCTGAACAACTCTTTATATTTTTCCCGAACATACCGTAACAGATTGCAGACAGGAAGGTTTTGGAGAATTTTCTGTGCCTATGAGGAGGTAAGAGGTAAGGTGTGTTTGACTGACAACTAGTTTTTGAAGTATAGTAACTTGTATAGAAGTTTCGGGGGTAAGAATACATTATTTATTTCCTGATAGAATATTTTTGCACAGTGTAAATGATACTATGATTTATCTGACTGGTCAAAGTCTAGTGGACACAAAAATCTATAATGAACAATGTCAATTAGGCTTCTAATGACATATTATTATTCTGGTAGATGCAGGATTGTGATGGATCTGGATCAAGGCTTAAAAGGGTGTTTTGTTGTTGGGTTTTTTTTCATCAAATATTTCTTTTTCTATTCACAAAATGTCAATACTTGGGAAGGAAATTTTTCTGGGAGACACAGATTACAGCTATTTAGGGAGCTGAAGACCTGCTGAATCATGAATATCCTTCTAAAATCTCAATGGCTGTACATGATTTTGACCCACATAAGTTGATAATGTGCCATAGAGTCACATCAGAGGCTCCTTCGCAGCCTCATTTAGCGTGTTGCTTTGGTCTGGGCCTTGTTTGTATTTAATCTTTTCAACATCTGTGTGAAACGAAAGTGCATTAAAGCCTTTGTCAAAAAATAGACTACAAAAGAGAAGATCTTCAACATTGCTAAGTGTTCACCTATTTCTAGTGTCTCCATTTTGGGGGGAAGGATATGCACTCATCGGAGACATCTAAAACTTGTTCAGAGAATAAAAATTACTATAATCAGCCTCTACTCATAATCAGTTTCAGTGAGTAAGTATTCAGCTAATCTAAAAATTGATCTCAAGAGTGTCTCCAGCTGCACGTTCATGTGGGACCCAAAATGAGCGAGCACCTTTGGGATTCTAGGTGTTCTGCCTGGCCAGGGCTAGCCGCGGAGGCTTCGGCAGCACTAGGAATCAACCCGCTCTAGTCCAGCCTCATTCTGCGTCAAACCCTCCACCTCAATGCAGATTGATTTACGTCTGCACCAACTGCTCCACTATGGAGATCTGTTCCTGGTCATCACTGCAGGCTAATGCACCCACAGGCATTAAGTGCATGCATAAATCTGGGGGGTCTGCATTTACAGTTGGGGTTCTGTGCCCAGCACCAGGTGTGTAGCCTGTTCTTTTTCATTTGGAGAGAGTCGGATGAGCTAGAGGGTCTTTTCCTATAGCCAGATCATAAGAGATCATGATAGTCTGAGAAATGCCTGATCTATTTTTTTTCCCCACTTGTAGAAATGTTACAGTTTTAATGTACATTTTTTACTAACCAAATTACCATATTTGGTCTCTTATCTATTCACTGTCATCAACTTACCTCAAAATAAAATAAAGATTAGGATTCAGTGTCTGGGAAGAATGTTGCCTTTACTGAGAGCTCTGGAAATGGCATTGTCATTTTACCACAAAGAATAGCAACAATTTGTTCAGTGACATTGAAAGGCTACCCAAACTCTTTTACCTCTCACAACATTGATTTGATGGGATCCATCTCAAAGAGAGAGAAAGTAATTTTAGCTCTGAAAGTCTTGCCTTTTCCCTTTCTGCAAGGCTGGCCACCAGTGATTATTCAGTGTAAACACCTCTCCATCATAACACAGGCTGTGAACATCAGCAGAGAGCGTGGCGGATCAACTGAGATGGGGTAATAACAGTCTCCTCGCAGCAACAGAGGTGACCAGATTTAAACAAGACCCCACATGAATTGTACCTATATAAGTTTGAACATGGATATCCATTTTGGGCTGCTATTAATTTACATTAAGGAAGGTAAAAAGAAAAAAAACCCACAAGTGTTGGAGTAACCAGAGTTTTGCCTTTCTTCTTGTAAGTCATTTAAGTTGAAATTACGTAAAGCCTTCCTCTTAGCTATCAATTTGGCAGATTTCTTACATTTGAGGATATAGTGCATTGTAAATAAAAAGATGGGGACATCTGTTACAGAATTAAATAATTCTTATCCTGCTACCTATCCCCTCAACTATTAACTGCCTGCCCAGTTCCCTCACAAGTGTCTCATACTTACACTTTTCCCCTTACATACTGAATGACAACCCTGTATTGATCTGGCAAAAACCCCTCTCCTAATTTAAATCCCCTTCAAGCCTTTCCTCCGTCGTGACAACTTTGGGAAATCATCCAAAAAATGGAAAATGATTTGGATGAGGAGAGGCATGAAAAAGTGTATCTTTAAAGACAAAAATTGTATGTAAGCCCCATGTTCCTCCTCTTTTCCAACCTTACGCTCGTAAGCCAGCAGCGGAACTGCCTCATTTTCAGAAGCCAGGTAGCCAAACTGTAGGGGAAGAGCTCTCTGGCCCCATCCATTGGGAAAAAGGAAGAATTAGGACTATGTGGAGAATATCACTCGCATAGACTTTCTGCCCAGAGCTAGCAGTTGCCACTCTGCAGCGCTGCAGCTGTGCTGCCGCACGCTCCCGCTTCTGGGCCAGATGTTGCAACATCTGCAGCTCACCGCTGAGCGACGAGCCGCAGCGGGCGCGGGGAGCTGAGTTCAGCTCATCGGCCGTCCTTTTCCCAGTAGCCATTCCCTGACTCCTGTCAGTCAAAAAGGGCAAGCCAAAAGGGATGCCCAGCCTGAGCGCCCCGGACAAGGCCAGCACTGCTACTGACAGCACTACATCGCTGAATCTCGGGAGCTGAATGAAATACAGTGCATCGATTGGACCGAATTAATCATTTCACAGATGCCTTTAATGTCATCTTTCGATCAATTCGGAGTTTGCTTACATTTTTAATGACTCCTAAGTAATTGCCAAAGTTATCTGGGGATGAAGGTTCATGTAAATAACATGGTGCACAGAGCCTACTGATCAGGGTGGAAAGCTTTTCCTTTACTGGAGTCTCTCACCATTTGGAGCGCTGAGAAAATAAAGCTTTTTTGTTGTGGTACTGGGCTGTAAAAGTTATTTGGCTGCCATGGGAAAAAAAAAATCAAGTAAACCAGGTGGGGTTTTCTCTTCTTTCGCCTCCTTCATTCTCCATTCCAGATGATGCTGGAGGCATAGTCTTCTTAATGGAAATGTTTCAGTTCCCTTGATCATAACATGCTTCTCTTACTTTGCATGTTATTGTTTTTAACTGGACCATTAAGTGCTAATATATTTTTCTTTTTTTATTGCTTTTTACCACAGTGACTCAAGGAAGAGTCAGATTCTAGAGGAATTATTTTAAACCTGACTTTAGAGGACCTTGGAAAGGATCCTGAATTTGAAATACGTCATTCTGCCATCTTAGAAACACACTTTGGCACTCCCTGTTTGAAGATATCATAAACAGCATATATGATCTTTTATTCATAATCTACTCTTGCAGCTGATACAGTTAGATTTAACTATGTTTTTTCTTCATAGATAAATGCATTCTTTAAATGGCTTTGAATCTTTTTTAAGTATGACTGTACCATACAATATGTTGTGACAACTGGTTAATTAGACCCGTTTTCTTTTTTTTCTTTTGGGATTTTTCCTTTTATGTGCACACTAACTTGAGAATTATGTTTACTTTCCAGTGTCAATGATACCAAAAACAATAAAGCTATTCACAAAATCAGCTACCAAAAGTTGTTGGGGTTTTTTTGTTGGGTTTTGTTTGTTTGTTTGTTCGTTTGTTTGTTTTGCATTGGCTTGGCTACCATTCCTGATGATACATTAAACAGAAGAATTTGTAACCATGCATATCAAAGAAATTCAACGAAACAGCTAGACGCATGCTGTCATATGTATTTGATCTTCCATGTTTATTTGATCTTTGGTCTGCATTATGCAGGAAGTCAGATTTTGCAGATGGGCGAAGTTGCAGTCAGTGTGGCACGGGGCTGAGCTGGTCAGCTCGGTGGGTGGCAGTGGGTGGCCACGGCAGATGGGAGTGAGTGGTTCTTGCTCCCTGAATTCACGGGGTTTCATGCTCTTCTCCATCTCCATCCGTGCACTCCTGCCCTTCCTCAGACAATTTCTGGTGCTCACTAGAAACCATGATAAGGGCTGAGCTAAACTGCTGACTCCAACTACAGCCACAATAATGTAGACTGACGCTGTTATTATGATAACGGTTACCCTCAAAATTTATGAATCTGGGAAAATTATGAGTTGTGAAAGCAGTTACATCCCTGAATAAGACAATTCATTGGATCAAACCCAATTTTAGTGCTATTGACTGTGTATTCCTTTGGAACAAGAAAATCCATATATCGATAGTCGTTATCTCCAAAACCCGCCAAATTGAATTAGTGTTAATTCACATTTCATTATAATATTATTTTTATCTATCATCTAGAGCCTGTTATGTAACAAAGCCTACAGTGTACAACAGAGAAAGAGTGCCAGGAAATTAAATCAGAAAAAATTACAAAATACATTATCTATATTAAACCTATGATTTTGCAGATGTTTAAATTCAGCATAAAATTGATCCATAACATTCCAGAAGGAAGAAGATTGCATTTTGGCCATAAAAGTACCCAGACTAGTTTCTTCTGTGTTATCATGCCAGGTTTTATCTTTGTCTCTTCGCAGGTGGGAGGCATGAGGGATGACAGTAGATGTATCCTTTCCGTATCTTCCCGAGTACCTTTCAAAAGCAGAAGTGCATTACCCAAAATAATAAGGCATTTCATACATTCTCAGTACTTATGTATTTTGAATAATAATTATATATCATTAAAACCTGAAGGTCCTTGGGGTTTTTTTCAGTTTATAGCCAGACAAATTCCCATTCAAATAGCTATCCACCAAGTCCATGAACTAGTAGTTGCAATTTCTTGCCTTTGACATATGGATCCTAGAAAGGTCAATTATAATTTAAATTTTAAAAAAGTTTCTATCTTCTTCTATGTATAGTGGTTGCTATAGCTCAAAGTTACTAATTGCACCTAAAATTAGCCCTCAAAAGTTTCTGAAATTTTGAAAAATACAACCTTACACACCTTAGTTTTATGAGAGGATATCAGCTATGAGTCATTTCACCCCTGGTAAAACTGGGGTGGACACGAGCAGTCCCCTGTCTCCTGCTGTCTTCCTTGCTTCATGAAAAAACATAGCTTGATGGGATTTCTGAGAGCATGAGTTAGAGGTGGGCATTGAACTCAAATTCAGAGCCTGAGCTCTTACCTGGGGGCCAGCGGGGTCCTCCCCTCCATATCCTGCTTTTATTTGTGTGGTCAGCTGTACAAATTAATTGTGCAGTTGTGCTCTTGAACTCTCTTTTTAATGATGAAGTTTTGTGTCGGAAAACAAGTTCCACGAAGGCGTGAGTGGATTCTGGTGCCTTCATGCACCAAGCACCAACTCTCAGAGGGGATTTCATGGGCTGCCCCAACCTTGCAGAGACGGGCACCCACAAAAGGCGCTGCAGAGAAGGAGGTTGCAAGGCCATTTACCAAAAAATATCTCCTTCTTCTGTTTTCCCTGATATAACTAAATATTCTTGTCTTGCTCAAATTCTCTTGAAAATTAATCATTTACAGCGGTTTTGTTTTGCACAATACTCTTCTCTCCAACCTCTGCTGCATGCACACGCATGCACACGCTCATGTCCACTGCAAGTTTTTTTTTGCCGAGAACCCCACCAGCTAAAAAGCATTAAAGCCACCACTGCTGTGCACATAATCAAACACGTCTGGGTTATAGCAGTTTAACAGATTACACTTATTAGCTGAGTGACTGCGGCTGACTTTGTACATAGTTTGGGCTTTTTTTTATAATGACAAGCATAACACTTTAGCTTAAACCTCTGTGGAGGTGATTTAAGTGAGGTCTACTGCTTTATGATTTCAGCTTTGAAAGTGCCTTTCTGTGGTGTCGGTCAAGTAATTTAATTTTACCCCATGATGTTTCAAACACTTTCCTCTAAAACAGGGAGAACACTTGCTTGACATGAAGGACCATAAAATCATTCAAGCTGTTTTGTTAACTGTTTATTTAAAATGGTAAAAGGAGATCAATATGATGATTTGCATGAGCAGATATTGATTTGCATGAGCAGATATTTGAGAATGTGAGTAAAGTGTTAATGCTCTTTCCTAACTAATTAATACCTGCAGAATACTGAAAAAAAAAAAAAAGTTCTACAATTCACTGGGTATAGAAGTATTCAAGGCCCAAAATTCCCTTCAGCTTATTCAAGTAATTACTGCCAAAAAATTTTTTTAAAAAAGGTATAAAAGCTTCAACATGATGGAGTCAATGCAGTTACCAGCCAGGACAACCTAAAAACTATTCAATAATGGTACTTTGGGTAACAATTTGAAAAGTAGCCCAAGACAGGAAGTAATTTCCTCCTCCCATAAAACATTTTCAGATTGCAAAAGTCCTATTCTGAGGTGAGGCATAACCAAAAGGTTTCAGAAGTTTTCACCATAACGCAAAATTATAAAACTTCAGTGTTGGAGACATTCACCTAAGGTGTCCCTGTGCCAAGTTCAACTCTCTCCCTGTCTGGTTCAGGGACTTTGGTCTGGGGCTTCTCCTGGAGACCGGTGCCTGCCAGCTTATTACATATTCCTGTGACGTCCTTCTCCTGGCTGTGTCTACTTTTCACAGATAAATAAATAGTTTTTGAACAAGTAGAGGTGTAAGGGTGAGGAAAGGAGGCTAACTACTTGACTCAAAACCATGATATGATTCTTTTCCCAGGTGGAGACCATAACAAATTGTTCTGAAAGCCTTTATCACAGTGGTTCCTCTTTGTATAAATGCTATTTTGGACGAGGTAAAAAGAATGAGACTATACCCCAATGGGGATACATGCTCATATGATATTTGTGGAAGGTCGGGTTCAAGTCTATAGTTTGCATCAGATAAAAACAGGCACTTATTTCTAAAGGTAGGTTTCTTTCTATATTACCAGAATCAGAATGTTCACCCTCGATTTGGAAAACATTTGAGGCAAAAATTTTCTCAAAACTGGTACTTTCCCATGAAACACTTTGTTTTACTACAGTGAGTCAGAATTTCCTGATTAAAACATTCTGCTTAAAAAAAGAAAAAATTTAAAAATCCTGTCTGACTATACTGTAATTTTTTCTTTCCATCAGTAATGCTGCTAGCAGAATTTGGTGCATGCTGGAGTCAAGGTTAGAAGACCATTGCCCATATGTAAAATAAGCCGTTTAAGTATGAAGTCTGCTATATACCGAGGTCATGGTGGACTGATTTGACTTATCTTCACTGCAGAGAAGCAACAAACTATTATTTTTCCCACCTTCTGCTCAGTCAGCCATCTCAGCTCCTATTGATTTCAATAGAGATTCACTTGCTTTAAGGTTTGGTTCGTAAGTTATACATTTTGCATTTGACCTATTACCAAGATACATTTTTACCTGTTTTCTCCATTTTAATCCCAGCAAAATTAACAAAGGAATAGAGCACCTAATTATTAAAAAAAAAAAAAAAACCTCTCTTTGAAAGCCAAATTAGAAAATATACAATTTTCAAAATGTTCATAAAGACCCATCATTTTCTTTGTCATATTCATCTTTTCTGTATCGTGATCAGAAACAGAATGAAAACAGTTATCCTTGCCTTCATAACTGAGGAGCGTCTTTACAGAATGGGGTAGGCTTCTAATTTTCTTGTTCCACTTATGGCCCAACTCAGGAAATTGCTCCGTCTGATTGTGGACAAGATCTAAAATCAATGCAGGTGGCTAAAGTGTGACTTAGGTGAAATTGAAGGATCTAAGTCAAAGTTTTTGCTCAAAATATCCTTCTGGCTGCTAGGTACCTGTCCAGGCATGTAGGGTTTGGCCTCCTATGCTGCCCACGGCTTCTCTCCTCTCGGCAAGGTGGTGCCTGCCTCACCCGTAAGGCTGATCAGCGCCCAAAAATCAGCCGTCTTTTCCCTAAATCTCTTGAGGAATTTGATCTAATAGCTGTTCACAGATCACAGCCAACAAACATGTGAAGAATACAGATGAAGTCACTTTATTTTTAAAACTTGGCCCTCGAGAGCATGATTGGTAGTCGTGCTTATGTGTTATATATGCTAGCTATTTCTTACAGCGCTTGCCCAAGAAACGGAGAATATATGTTTAATTTCACCTCCTGCCAGGGAAAGTTCAAGCCCACATTTCCAGCCCGACAGTATAGTTCCTTAACCATTGCGCTACAAGCTGCTGGTGGGTTTCTGATCTCAGGACGAGAGGTGTTTTCCAAAACCAGTTTAATCTAGCAGCAGAGAGTTTAACCGCTTCCGACCGGGAAGAGAGCTGCACCCCAGGCTTCTGCATCTGTACAAATGATCAAACCAGTTTGCTGTTTCACAGGCGCTGGGCGTGACTGCTGGCCCTTCCTAAAACAAACCATGAACCTCGGTCGGTCTGTCAAGGGATGGTCAGAGGTACGTCGCCCAGGCTGAGGGTATCAGGTGGACAATTCACCCACCACGGCTGTCGCCTCGCCAGCGGACAGCTAAGCCTGGATGTGGGCAGGATGGGAAAGCCTTCTCCGTACTCCGCGTTTGCTGCCACCGGGCATCTCATTGCCCTTAGCAGGCTCCTTTCCCAAATAGCCTCCTGGAGACTTTCCATGTGGTGTGTTCACCATCCCAAAGACGTTTCATGCAAAACAAGTAGCCCTCAATAAATTGCATTTGTTGAAACACTTCTCTCTGGGGTTTTTTTCCCCTTAGTTATTTAAATAGTACATTACTATAGCAACTAGTGCCTCACTATCTTTAATGTATTAAACTTCATTACACCGTATGAGGCAAGGGAATATTATTATTTTACTTTACAAAGGTGGGAGCGAGATATAGATACTAAATGGGTGTTTAGATAGAAAAGCTAAGTTAGGATTTCAGCAAAGAAGGCATACCCAGGTTAACTCTAATTTAGCAGTCACTAGTAACAACAGGAGCAAAGACAATCTAGTGTGGACTAGTAACTGGGAGCCCGAAAATCCCAGCTCACACTGAACCCCGTGCCCTCATCTGCCCCCTGCTACGCGTCCATGTGCCGGACAGATGAAAGCCACGGGAAACTCATTCATGCACATTTTGCAGCCTCATATGATTTTGCCTGGGTGATCAGGGGGGTCGAGTATGATGGACATGGCTTTCCTTTAATTAGTCATAATACAGTAGCTCGATCCTTACGTTTCCGCATATAGGAACCCGGTTCTGGACGAAGCTGAAGCATCACTCAGCTACGAGCTGTAGCCACCGTGCCATGTTCCATCCCACGCCTGGGTCAATATTGTGTTGAGTAGGCAAGCACTACATCACACGGGGTTTTGTGTGAGTGTGTGTATCGCGTATCATACACTACTATGCAATTTAAGATGTGTCACTTCCTGAAGTCAACAGTATTTAACTGAGAAAGCACATGAATTGATAGCACTTTATTAGCATTGCTGGCACATCGCTCCTGTAAAGCAGAGTGGCAAACGAGGTCGCTCCCTCATGTGAAGAAATGTGTTGTATTATTCCAATACTCATTTTGATCTTTAATTTATTTGCTTCATTTAAAAAAAAATCACTGACAGATATGTTGATTCAGAACGTCTGCTAACATCAGTGCTCTGAGGCTTATCAAAGAAAGACATGTTTGAAAAGTAAGCTATATTTTGAAAAAGAAAGCAAAATCAGAAGTCAGGTATAACATAAGGGTATTTTTTCCTGCAATCCTGTCTGAAAATTATCCTCCAAGTTTTAACAGCAGCTGTTGCTTCAAATAGATTTTCAATTTTTTTTTTTACTTTTTCAACTAAGATGCTCAAAGAACTAAGTTTAGACTTAGATTTAAATTAACCAATGAGTCAATAATTATAAAATACAGCATACGATCAGGGGATCTAGGATTAACGAGTAAAAGTTGGCCACTCATACAGAAGGCTTATATATACCGGCCTGAGACGCAGCCTGCTGGTCACCTGAAGTCTCCTTACTGACTTTAGCAAGCTGCAAACAAAAATATTGAATAGAATATAGCGAAGACTGACTGTGCCCTGCACCAGAATTTGCATGAAAAACTGTTCTTTACTATGAAATCATCTTCTGGAGTCTCAGGTTATGGTTTTTAAATGCTCTGCTGCTAGTCATGATGGTTACAAAGAAGAGCTTGAAAAAGGAAGCTGAAGGTAAGACATTACCCCTGAGTTTTCAAAGTCTGAAATAGTGTTTGTGAAAAGCAGGAATGCAGGATTCATCTGAAAGGCTTGTTAAATCTCAGACCCTGGGGTAACAGCAGGCAGAGAATTGAATGTGTGGGGACCTAAAGAAACAGTGAATTTCAAATCAATATAAAAATATATAACACAATTGTTAGTGTAACTGATCGTTGTTCTTTATTTCCATTCAAACTCCACTTCCCCTTTGGCCATATTCCTGTTATTATTAAGCAGCAGAGATTTCATTAATTTCACTACCCCTGTAACTAATCTATAACCTGAACTACTGCCACATACAAGATCAAAACCGGTGTTTAAAAATAGGTGCTTATTACTAGGTTTACGAAAAAAAGATTATTATAATTTGCGCAAGCATTTCTTTTAGCACTGCAAAGGAAAAAAAAACATAAGTAATGAGGGAGAGTCAACGCCGATGCTAGGAAAAGCCTCAGGATGTGCCTCGCATTGCAGCACGCCGTACCACCCCGTCAGGGATGCGCTCTCTTCCTAAGGATGCCTGCGCGTGCTTCCAGAGAGATAAAACTTCATTTTCCAGGCAGCAAGTCCTCTGCTGATTGTAAGGACATGGGATGGAGGGGATTGCGATGAGGTGGAGAAATGCAGGGGAGTGTTCCCGCAGCCCAGCTGGGAGGTGAAACAGATAACCCGCTTGTACTGTTTCTCCTAAGGGAAAAACTCAACACTAGTGAGCAGTTACGTGAAAAGACCTTAATGCTCTTCTGAAGCCTGGGAATAATCTTGTGAGATGTCTGGGGGCACCGGGAAGGAACCCTACTTGGAGAACAGGCTCCTGAGGTTGCAAAAATTGTTTCAGCTTTCATTTTAAAGGGTATAAGCTGAGGGGGTCTTATTGGTATGTCTCTGGATTGTTTTTTTTTTTTTGAGTTTTTAACACATTCAGAAGTTGTCTTGAAAATACAAATAGGCTAAAAACCCCAACAATCTGATTGCCAGGTTTGAAGGGGAATTGCTGTTGGCAGCGGCTGTGGTACGACACAAGGAGAACCTAAGGAGCCGCCGTCCTTCTCGCTCCTTTATTCACCTTATGACAGAACCCAGCAAAGGTCGAGTGCTCGACACTCCTCTCACACTCCTCTTCCTCTTCCTCCGCTCTGCTCTGGCCCTTTGAAATAGTCCGTTTACCTCTGTGCACTGCCCGGGTACTCCTTGTCTACTATATCCATCTTTTGTTGCTTGGTATGGAGTGACGTGAACTTTCATAGTCGCTGGCTTAAAAGCCCCACTTTCGGGAATCATGTGAAAAGCATTTCTTTTAAAATGAAAAAAGTGAACAAGACTTTTTTTTTTAACCATCAAGGCTATAGATAAGAGCATGGAAGTATATGAATGTAACCAGCTTATTGGTGCTGAAGGTGTCTACTTTGGATGGATTATAAAATCCATCTTCAAATATTTCAAGGCACATTTTATAACAGACATTTGACTATTGAAATAGTAGTAGAAATAAAAATAATGGAATAATTTTTTTTTTTTTAAATCAGATTCTCTCTTCAATCTATATCAATATTCCAGTTAATGACTTGACCTATTATATAGTTCTGTTATATGTTAATAAACTTAATATAGTCCCATTTCAAAAGTGCTTTCCAAGATTATTGTATCAATTATTCCTATTAAAGTCTTCTGATGGTCCTGTGGGGTGGATTCTGCAAATTCAAGGTATATTGTTCTTATGCCTCCCTAACCCTTTAAAACACGGCTAGTGTAGATGCTACGTTTTTGAGTGTTATTCCACTGACATGTTGCTTTTGTGTATTAGCAAACGCTTTCGCAATAACACTGTCAAAGGAAAGTAATGCCATGGTTAGCTGTACATTGAGCAAACTAATGGATCTGAAAGAAATTGCAATGTGGTAAATAATCTTCTGTCTACTATAATTAAGGATGTAGTTGAGAAGAGGAAGATTACTTATCTGCTAGCACGAAAGGAAAAGACCGTGAATGAAAATAAATTACGTGCAGCCCTCTCCAGAAGAGCGGACTGCCCCTTAGGCTCTCACTCCGGGAGATTTACGCATTTCTGCCGTCTCCGGCGCGGAGCAGGCAGCTGATCCGGCAGCCGCTCCTGCCGGGCGTAGAGTCCCGCAGGGCTGGCAGAAGGACGGAGGGGAAACCTGCAACCCAACGGCTGCCACCGCTCCTCTTCCCTTTACGGCAGGACCAGGTAACGCCAACGCCGTGGTGGCACCAGCCTCCTCATGCTGCTCCAGCGACCTAACACCTCGTTACGTGACATTAGCAAATTATTCTCCGTTCAGGTGGTGCAAGTACTGACAGGACATTTCTTTGGCTGACGTGACCTGGTGTATACCTCATGTCGTATTGAACCACGGTAACTAAAAGCTTCTGAAAACTGGGAAATCTTTAAATCATTCAATAGCAAGTACCGTTTAACTACAACATGAACTACCCTCCTCCTCCCTTCCCTGCCTTTTAGAAGTCTTTATAGGCTGTTCATTCCCCAGACCCCTGCTTACAGCACACATCAAGTTTGACAGCAAAACCAGCAGGTAGATGGAGAATAATTTCACCTGGGGATGATTTCCCATGAGATTATTTGCAGGGAATATAGCATGATGTATTTTGGAGAGTAGCGAATGACCCATCTACCCGTGTGCAAGCCAAAGAGACTGTATCAATGCAGTGCCAAGACCAAACTCAAACAAACATTGCATCTTATCTCCTCTTTATTTGTGGGTTTCCCCCCATCTGCAAAGATAATGTCCTGGCTACCTCCAGTGAGAGACAGTGCTAGAGAGGAAAAAGCTGGGAGGGATAATTTTTGGAACAGAACACCTGAATTCCATGAAATATAAAATTATTCATAGTCATAGGGGTTCAGGGACCCTGTGCGATGTTGCTAATTACTTTGGATGCAGAAAAAAAATCAGGATCACTTTAATTATGTTTCAGGAGATGTTGCAGTCTGACTATGGACCTTGGCATGGTCAGAAAAACGGGAGTTTTATTCTCTCTAGCACTTGCAAGAAAGACACAAGGACGCCTCAGAAGGGACAACAAGGTTGCACAGAGAGGGGTTTTTTTCTAACTCCAGTATGTGGCTGGCTAATTCCATAAAGTGTGAGCATCTTATGAAGTTGGTACTATGCATTTGACAGTGGATGCTCTTACTGTCTATACAAACCCTTATTCTTTAGAATTCCAACAGTGACTAACATTGAGTTCCAGAGGTTAATAGTGTGAGAAGATGTATAATTTTATGTTTTCTTACATGTTTGAAAGGAGAGAGCTTTCAGTTTTATTGAATGTTTTATCCTTCTTACATTAGGAAAGTTTATATGATCTGAGAGTTTACCTCCTGATAAGTAATATACAGCACTTAGCATTTTATTTACTGCTTCCTTTTTTATCATTTCTCCACAAGTTAAACTATCTCATTATTTTCTATCTATCTGCGTATAAAACAAAATTATCTAAAGGTTTCTCTTTTTTACAGTTTGCATCTTTGCTCAGTATATCCCTTTATTAGTGTTACACATTCTATGAAATAACCAAAATTGAAGACATAATTACAGGTGAGGCCATACCATTGAGATGATTTGTTGACACTGTAACCTCTCCAGTAGTAAAAAATGCAGCAGAAAAATATCCTGGTACTTTGTTTGCCTTTCATTCTACAATTATGGCCAGATATAGTATTATACATTCCACTACACAACTCAAAAAATTTGAGAGAATGGATTAAAATAAATATGTTTACTTTTACCAGCAACTGTAATGCTTTTAAGAGGTACTTTCTGGTTAAAAGGTGCAGACGTAGTGGTTCTCTTTGTTCTTTTGCAATCATAGCACCACCTAAGCTGATAAGCATCCCGACGCTCACAGACCTTAGGAGTAGAAATACTGGCTCATAATCATTCTGAAAGCTCCTGGAGCAATCCAGAGGCCAAACTATATTACTCTGCATTGGTACAATATTGCTTCACAGGAAAACCTGAGGAAATGTAGTAATTTGAATGGATGGGAGTTCAGATGGAGGCTTTCATTGAATCTCTTTTATCCAGAAAATCCAGGTGTTTAAACTGTAAGTTGTGACTCCGTGAGCCAGTCTGGGGAACAAACATCCTCTTTAATTGCAAAGGATAAATTCTAGCTTGGTTTTCTCAACATTGCCTCTGCCTTTTCTCCTTACAGGTTTCCAGATGTCCTACAGAGTTCCCACTCATCGCTGCTTTCTGGAAGAGCAGCGCAACGCTAAGAAAAACGAGGTACAAATCCTTTTCCTGCCTCCAACTTCTCATAATAGTTTGGCCAAGTTGGTCAAAACTTGGATCTTGTTTCTGATTTAAGGCTGTGCCAATAGGTTTTTCTGCAAAGTACTGGCTGCATGAGGACCCATAAGCCATACATATACATATATATATATACACATATATGAAAGTGTCAGGTCCTCTGGTCATGCAGAAGCTACACAAATAGCCCAGCAAGTTTCCCAGGAAGGTGAGCTCTTATTTTTCTGAAAATACCAAATGAGAGTTTTTTTGCTGTTATTTTTCTTCTCAGTCTAATTTCTAATTTTGTTTACGTTCTTGGTATGACCACTGACATCTGAGGAGAAGAGATTGCTGACTGCAAATACATCTCTCTTTGGCAGAGTCATTCCAGTAATTTGTGCTGACTGTATGAATATCTAGGTAGTTAATACAGCAAGGGAAGGTTTTATTTTTTCAAAGGGGGAAAAAAGCTCTCTTTGCATGGTGTTGGGTGAAAATATGGCATCTCCTTGAACAATTCAGTTAGGAAGAAATTTTGAGTTCAAGTGAAAAATGCTTATTTTCAGTTACTCCAGTGTAGATTTGACATCACTTTATTGAAGTAAATGAGTTTATTTTTGTGTTACTTTGGCCTAAATGCTCAGAATTTAGCCACACTGCACCAGTATGCATTTTTCCCCACTAAAAAGGCAGAATGCCACAAGTTACTTTTTAATGGTGAAGAAGGAGGCATTAGCATCGTATTTGAAGTGGAAGTTTTAGCTCCTGTGTCACAGTTGCCAGGGTAATGTCACATATGAGCACAGGACTGCAGCCTGCCTACCTCAGGCAGTAATTACTTCCCTGGCTTGTAGTAGTTTACTTGTGGCGTATTTCATTTAAAAGAAGGTCTTTTCCATATAAATTTGGAAATACATATATGTATTACATATACATACATATATATATGTGTATATACATACTAGCAAAGAGAAAAAGCAGTGTAGGAAATATGCAGCATAAGTGGCATCCCTCTAGTAAGGCCAAGAATAAGACTGCAGACAAGTCTAAGCACATGGCAAAAAAACCAACAACTCTCGAAATCATGAGACTTTCAGTGCGTGAATGCATTAGCCTAAAGTCAACCCAATTACTGTCTCTCCAGTGTTGATTCTAATTCCTTCTGGATATTTTTATTCATTTCCTTGAGCTTCCCTCAGGCTGATTTCTGAGTTTTTTAGCTAATTTTTAGGTTTGGGGTTGTTTGTTTTGGAAACTTCAGAATATTTGTAGTTTTCATGTAGCAGATATCATGGCTTAATGGACTAAGCCCACAGCTCTCTGTTTCACACTAAATGAGTGGAAAATAAAAGTCTATTAACGACTTATTTTATAATAACTCCTAAATTATGTGGATTATATTTTGGAGTAAAAATAGAAAGGCTTTTAAAATAAAAACTAAGGAAGCAATCTCTGTGTATTCAGAATGGTTCTTAAATCAAATGATTGGTTTGGGGTTGGGTTTTTATTACTGTTAACATTTTCAAAGAAAATGTAAAACAACCCAGTATTCCATTTCAAATCTGGTGAGTTTTATAGGAGATCACTGGCTATTGGAAACAAATTTGATGTAACTCCGAATGTCCATAGCAGTGTGAATGCAAAATTATTAGCCTAGCTAGTGAGATTATTTGGATTCGGAGTTTCTTCTAAAATCACTGCAAACAGAAGGGAGTGGTAAAAGAAAATATCCCGAAATCTCTGCTTAACAGACAGGAAAAACAAGAGAGGAAGGCGGAGAGAGAGAAGGATGGAGCTGATGGTAGATTTAAAACCCTATTGTCCAAACAGTCAACTTTGAAAAAGTTCAAAGAAACATAAAGCCTTTATAGAGAGTGCTTTAAAGAGAAAGGTAATAAAAATGATCATTCTAAAATTGCTAGCATATTCACTTGTGGCTCTATTACTCCAGCAAGACACCCACAGCTTCCCTTCATGCCAAATGGAGTAGCGCACATGCATCAGCAGACTGACAAGACAAACTAACAACATTTTATGTAGGGAGCTATATTTGACATCGCTCAGTACAGTCTTTTATAATTCTATAAAACTACAGTTGTGGTTTTTCAAGACCGCCGTTACCAAACCTGTTTTCTCTATTTGCGCATACTCATCCTGTCCAGGAAAGTACTAAAAATATGTGCAACAGCTGGGGGGGGGGCCTTTTCGTACTTCTAAATTTAACACTGTTCTACCAATAGAATCCCATAGTTTTGGTCCTTTCCTGAAATTCAGACTTACATGAATTTAACATTACTATTAACGGACAACATCTATAAGGTCCACAGTAGCAAGACCTTGCATAAATTTAAAATATGTCAATTAAATTGAATCCATGCCAATGAAGTAATAATTTGCTAACAGTTTCAGGTTCTCTCAATGAGCAGAAGACAAAGGTGTAGCTTGAACCATGACTGCATATCGCTATTGCAATATCATGTCATCTTATTCCTCTAAACAAATTTGAGCTACAGGAGTCGATGAGATTGCATCGGAAATGGGATGGAAGGAGCAGCAGCAGGTATTTTTCTGCAGCATAATCTCTTAACAATATATTCTTGCTGATAACTTTGGGGTGGGTTCTTTTTGTACCGATGCACACAGTTTAAGCTCTCACCTTGAAGTTAATTTTATACTGAAGTAGGCAGAGCAGCCATTATGTAGGAGCAGAATGAAATTCAGAGAAACCGGTTTCACATGCAAACACATGGGACTTGTGAGTGCTCTTGAGCACTGCTACGATGCAAAAGCCTGTCTTCCCGAGATGGTGAGGGAGAATGGCTCAGCGGGATGACCCTCCTTTATGACCTGCAGAAGTGCAAATACATCCCGCTAAACAGCCACAAGTCACTTAAGTCTAGGATTAAAAATGGTGAGAAATAGCAGGACCCAAAGCTCTAGGTATTAGGAACTTGGACTAAAAGTTGAATGTCTCTGAATTATGAACCAAAACCCCCAATGCACTGAGCAGGGATGCGCTCTGATTAGCAACAAGAAATACCGATGACAGAGGTAAGCCTAAAATCGCCTTGCTGTCCTGAGCTCAGCTGCCTGAGCCAAGGCTGAGAGCACGGTACCTGTGTTGCCTGGAAGGAAGCCCAGAGGCATCTTGTAAAGGTAGCTGCCCTTCCAGGTAGGGCTTTCTCCTTTTAAAACCCAGGTGCATGATGAGGTACTACTGACCCATACACAACGTAAGAGTTTCTGCACAAAAGACCCATTTCTAGACCCACCCTAAGGAGATGTGAACTCCTCTTCCCTTGTGCCAGAGTGTGCCTGGCCGGAGGGACACCCTCCAGGTCTCCTACTTCAACTTGCCCGAGGACCAGAAGTGGGGAGGAACGTGATTTTCTGAGTTTAACATTTAGGGCTTTCAGTTGGTAGAAAGGAGCTCTCGTACCATGTCTTGCCCCCATAGATCTTATTCTTCATACTATAAATAGTTATCAGATATACATGGAAATAACTGGTTAACAGAGCGTTATCGGACAGACATAACAGGGAAGCACGCAACCATGAGAGAAAAAAAAAAAAAAAACAAAAATGAAAGACGGCATTTTGAGATGTCTAAGAGGCTTGTTTTCTTCACGAATACTTGGGTACTGCAAGGTAATTCTATTACTTCTGCACAAATGGGATAACTGATACCCGAGCACATTCTGCAGCACAGAATAAACTGGATAAAATTGTGAGGAACTGAGATTTGAACTAACTAAATTTTTTTTCCCTCCACTCTCAATAACTTTTTTTGTGAGGACAGGGAGTGTTTAGGGCAGAAGAGAGAGGGGGCTGTGGTGACTCTAGTTTTTTACCTGGCATTTCTCAGGTGAGAGAAAGGTGCTGGGAATGAATCAGAACTCCTGTGCCAAGGCTGCCATTTTTCTTCAAATAAAGCTGCTTTTGCCAATATATTCCTAATTCATGATGCTTACCTTAACCACAACCCAGTTTTAGATCTAGTAATTCTTGGCTCATCGATTTTGACATATGGTTTGGTACATCAGTACCAACCCAGTTTTGACACATATACAGATGCACCCCAATACCGGGGTGTAGATTAAAGCCTTGTTTGCAGGATCGAAGCTTTGACTGTAGAAGCTGTGAATGGGATGTTCTTGGCATTTCTGGTGGGCAGAGTAGAAACTAGTATTTATGTATAGGTGCTTCCTGACTGTGTTCCCCACCCATAGCCTCTACATAGTTTATTGCTTTTACTGGTATGGGAGTGGAGCAATACTATGCTGGGTTACTGCCAAGCTGAGGATGCTATTAAAACTGCATTTTAAGGTTTACATTTTGAGTGCTCTTTTATGCAACGTTAGATTTTGGCTAAAATGTTGCAATGCTGGAGAAATGTCTAAAAATAATACTTTAGAATTGCAACGTATAAATCTTACGTAATGCTGACTTTCAGCTGAGAAAGGTACATTTGCAATGGGAAACTGAAGCCCTCGGTGCTTCTGGCTACAGCAGAGATTCAAATAGCGAGGTAAAAAAGAAAAAGCCCTGTTCTTTCCTGTAAGACTGTTGTTCGTTATTACTGTCAGGATTCACGTCTATTACTAGTGGCATCTCGAGACCTGAACAAGATGCAAACCGTGGCGCAAATACGGAGTACGTGGATTTACGCGAGGACATGGCAGACAGGACTGAGTAAGGCGGCAGCAAATCTGTTAGGGCTGCAATCCTTTTTCTCTAGGCTTGAGTAAGGGTTGATCTAAGTGACTAATGGGGACAGGCTGGGGCAGTGATAGGAAAGTAAGAAAATAGGTGCTAAGGTGAAGAGGCTGAAAGAAGCTGGCAGGATCCTTCCATAGTAGGACAGGATCAACAGAAATTTTGCATGTCTGAGCTATAAGCAGGCAGTGCAAAGCATTTAGCAAGCCGCAGACTCAAGTTTGGGACTCAGGATTTCCTTTTTCTCATCTTTCTGTTCATACCTTATATTAATTTCTCTGTAATTTAAAATATGGTTGAAGTAAGGGAATTATAAGTTCATAATCATTAGACCCAAACTAAGTAAGTTTTGTCTGTAAGAAGCACAAGAATAAACCAAGTATATCTCTGAATATGAAAGAAATTTAAGCTAATATTTAAGTGCCCTTAGACTTTAGGCAGAAACAACACTTTTCCTGTTTAATTTGGGTGAGATGTGAGATCAATTTTCACTTTTCTGGATCCACTTTTTTGCATCCTTAATTTTTTAGTTTGGTAAATAAAAAGCATATAATTGCCATGGCTATGGCTATATCTTTGCAATTTAAGGATCAGAACATGCAAATTTTATCTTGAAATTATTGGACATTTTAATCTTCTCATCTAAGGCCTTCAGTATACGATTGTACAGGTGTGTACTGACTTCCTAACAAGGTCGAAAATGCAAATCCCTCTCAGTAAGCCGTTTTTTTATTCAGCAAAGAAGTAAAACTAATAATTAAACCATTTTTTTCTCACCATCTTTATGTGGGAGAGAAGAGAATACTGGGCAAGAATAAGACACCTGCTTATTACATTGTAAGATATTTTCATATTCCCCTGTTGAGCATGTTATGAATAACGGCTTTGGATAAATTTCTCCAGCCTTATTCAAGGAAAAATTACTGTCTTCATCAGCAGAGGCAAAAGAAATCTTTTTCTCTTTTTCCTTTTGCCCAGATCTCATATTTTTGTGGTTGCTATAGAAAGCTATTACTGGAACTCATATCTAATAAGTTTTCTTCTCCATCACCAAATAAGTCTCTAATACCCAGTATTCCTAGGTATTTGTTTAAGATATTGTTCTGTATGATCTCTTTTTTCTTTTTTTAACCTGTAAAATGGTCAAGGTTTTCTTTTCTCTCCAGATACCTTTTAACTTCAAAATTTCTGAATTTAAAGTAATTCCTCCTTTGTCAAGCAACAGCCATATATAGACTATGTACAGCAAACGACTCTTACTTCTTTCGCTTTTGCTCTGTTGTGAAGACGGCATTTCGGATGAGTGCTGAATGTTCATGGTTCCTGCTGTAGCTGACAAGGACCAGGTTTGGTTGCCTGACATTTTCACATGGACTGATTTATGTAGGGTGGTAAGTCTTTGCATCTTTTTTCCATAGTAGCAGGGATGATGTTAGCCTCTGCTGGGCCAGCAGGAGCCAGGATGGGAATGGGAATGGGAAGTGGGATGGGCAGGAAGAGTTTTTTAAAAAAAAAAAAAAAGCGCCAAAGCACAGAACTAATGTTTTTTCCATTTTCAGACAAAATAGCCAAGGCAGCAGCCTTGCTTCTGAAAAGCAAATGTAACGTGGGTGACAGGAAAAGGGTGAACTTAAAAGTCTTGAGAGTAGTTCTTGCAAAACATGCAGCACCTTCTTGTACGGGTGATTAGTAAAGATGGAGTTTTGCCTAGGGCAGCAGAGCCCCTCCAGTCCGACCGTGTGAAGGGATTATTCAGGAAAGCTGCTTTTCAGTCAGTGTCAGGTGCGTGCAGCAGATGATGCATAACTTGACGATGATCATTTATGCTATTGTCCTACGAGGGTTATGAATTCCAGAATGTAAAAGAAGCACTGTATGACACACATCTACTTTTTTCCACTGCCTTTAGTGAAATACAGGAGTAAAGATGTACTAAAAGCAGAAATGTTAGCTGAATTATACCCCATCACAAGAGTTTTATATATCAAACAAAAAAGATTCATACTTCTAATTATGCAGAGTGAAATGCAATAGTAAACTCAAAGACTTTTTTCTATCTTAATGCTTAAATGTTAAGCTAGATATAAAAAGGATGCATAAATAAATGATAAATTGTTGATTACTTTGAAAGCTTATTTGAAATTTGTGCACTGTGTTGCTGACAGTGAGTGTCCTGAATTGGCCTAACGGATGCAACTTAATGTAGAAAACACCACAACAGCATGTATGTTCACCTGATAGTGAGATGGGGGGTTGGGTTGGGGTTCAAAGCACTAAAGTGATCCTGTCCACATGAAAATAAAGCCACTACATAATCGGCTACAAGAAGTTTGTGAGATTTTTAACACACTAACGGTGAAGGAGAAAAATAACTCAATTCACCCATTGACTCTGGCCTGGACTTGAAATATGCATACAAAAAATATGACCTTGATTTCCCTGTGTTGAGTATTTCAATGTAGCATAAAACTATGTTTAGCTAGTTCCCCACTCCCTGCCTTAACTTCTACCAAACATTGCATTTGTACAGATGCATGCTTGCACTTCACCATATGTACACTTATTCCACAGCATCTTTTAAGGTGCCAGAAATTAGTATAGCAAATGGCAGAGCATGGCTTTAAAGGTCTGACTTCAAAATTATACCTATTCTTCATGCATTGTGCATTCACCCACTTGAAAAAGGGAGCTACTACCCTTAATCAGTCCTCTTCTTCATGTTGTCATCATGTCTTCTTCAATCTGTCTTGGTGTTCTTGCTCAGGTGCTGGCTTTTATAGACTCCTGGCAAGCTCACAAATCCTCTCTCCACCACCCAGGGGGATGAGCGTTGTCTTCAACAGCTGAGGGCAATGCAGGCAGGCAAGCGAAAAAGCAAGCAAGCAAGTAAGCAAGCAACAGCACAGCCCTTCTTTCTGCAGCCCATGGATGGGTCAGGTGTTACTGAGAGTTAACAGAGCAAGGAGTGGAATGTGAAGCTGGCATCTGAATCTCTGTTTGCTTTACAACCCTCTGCTGTTTGATTAGAAAATCAGGGTTAGTCACTTCCCTTGGGAAACCCCACTCCCCTGCAAGGAAATTGCCGTGCTCTGGAAGTCTACATGAATATTGGCTTATGAAGCCCTTCTGGGGATATAGATATTTGGTAAAGTGGAAAAGGCTTTCGTGCATTGCACGGAAAAGCCAGAGGAACATACTATCACAGCCATTTCCCTCCACAGCTGTTTTACAGAGCCAGGCAGGCGCTGAAATCAGCTGCTCTTTGAAAAACCTTGGACAAACGGAGACTATTTGATCCAGCGGTGCATGCTTTTCACTAGTGCCTCTCCTGGAGGAACTGGTAAATGAGTGGGGCAACCAAAGGCAATGCCTGACCATTTTAGCACAAAGCCAGCATCCAGTGGAAGAGCAGGACCTTGCCCCATAGGTATTGCCCTATCTGCATTCCCCTTCGAACGACCTTAGCGCTGGCTGTCAGGCTCCAGCTGTGCTACAGCCTTAGCGGGTTGCGTGTTTCCTATCAGCGCTCGGCAAAATTAGGAAGGCAGTTTTACTTCTGTCTTGAACTGCCATAATTCAGACGCTTTTTGCATCTGATGCCTCTCTGCGTGCCGAACACCGATCACGTTCCCTGGATGGTCCCCCCCGCTCCTTCCCGTGCCGTCCACCACCCACCTCTGCTTGCGCCGGCTGCCTTCTGCACTGCGCAGGGAAGGGCGACGTATGCTCCATAATCGGAGGCATCTCCCCTCCAAAATTTGGGATGGATGGGTGGCCGGCCGCAGTATGACAGGCGACAGAGAGAACGCAGCTCGTGCATAGGACCTAAGGGTAGGGAGAACAACGCTTGCCAAAACCTCCGAGGTCTGGGTGTGCTCCTGGTGGGTTTTGATGCTGGGCCAGCCCTGCTGTTCCAGCTCCTCGGCTGCTCCGTGCGCTTCCCTAGGGAAAAACAGCGATGGGGCTGTGTCTTTAGGAAACTCAGAAGAGCCCCAAAGCTGGGGGTTTCACCTTGGGCTGCCCACCTCCTTGGAGAGGAGCATACGCTTCTTCCTGCGGTGGTAACGAGGAACGCGAGTCCCGGGAAGTGGGATCCCGGTGCCGAATGCCAGGGCTGACATCCCACAGCCCTGGGAAGGAGGCCAGTGCATCTCTTGAATCTGAATTTAAGGCTTTAGGCCTGCCAGGATTTTGTTAAATAGATCTCATTCTCTATGCGCCGGACCAGATCTTGCACTTTGAACGTATCACTCAAGCTGCTGACAACAGGGTTCAGTGAGCTGAACCTGCAGGATCAAACTCTGCCCGGTATGTAAAGTCTGAGCTCAGGCAGCAGGTTGGGCTTTAAAGGAAGGGAATCTCATATTTATTCATGATTTAATTAAGAGAGATCAGGCTTTTCAGCCTGTTTCGAATATACATGAAAACAAATGTATCGATAAGGCTATCGTTCCTCATATCAGCTCTATGCTTCTGAACAAAACGTAGCAGTTCCAAATATTCCGGATAGACTGATTTAATCCATCACTGGGGTCAGACCCTTCTTTTCCCGTATAGGGATTTAGAGCGTCGTACTACAGGTTTGAGTCCTGAACACCAAACAAAAGACACATGAAAAGCAAAAATCCCTCACTGAATTTTGTTCAAGCCTTGTCTGAACACAAACCTCCCTGTGCTCTGGGTTTTAGTCATTAAAATAAAGCACACAAAATAACTCTCACCTACCATTATTAATCATAAGGATTTGCTCAGGAAAACAAATACACTTGGGCTTTCAGAACAAATCAGTTCAGAGAAAGGGAATATTTTGGCTGCCATGGCAGCTCAGAAGAGGGTAAAAACAAACATCTTTGCTGCTGCTAGTTTGCAGCTGACTCCGAGACGGACTGTTGGTGATGTGTGATGCTATTTTTAAACAGCAATTATTTAATCACTTCTGTTCCCCTGGGCCGAGACTAAAAACAATGCCTCCAGAGCACTTTGTCTACAAGCAGGTAGAAATAATTTGATCACATCCTTTATGGCTGCAGAGGAGATGGAACCGTATGAAGTATCGGCAACACGTTTCACAAAGAATCTAAATACTGAGCAGAAGTGAGAGCGTGTTGATCACGACATCTAAGTGGCGTAATATCACCAAGTGATCTGCTATGAAACATATCATCATCTCCAATAGAAAAGGGAATAGCTTGCTTAAAACTGTATACTCTTTTCTGGCTTGCTTTTTTTGCTGCAGAGTTAACTCTTGGGGCTCATGTACCCACTTTACACGAAAGGCATAGAATATTCTGAAGGACGTATGTAATTGTATGCAAGCATTTCAAGTGTGGGTATTTCTGAAATTGTTTATTGGACTTGCTGTTTGTTTGTAATAGTTGACAGCTCTGTTGCAAACTTCTAACAAGGAAAGCAGAATTAAATACAGACAGACTTGCCAGGAAGACAGTGTCTCACCAACAAGCCTCCTCGCAGTTCTTTACAGAGACCGTACCTCCGTATCTAGACTTTAACAGCACACCTGCATCTTACTTGTAATACAGAATCAATCCCTATTATTAACGTTAGAACCAGTGTCTCTTGCAGAAAAGCATTCATTTCGGCAAACTGGAGATATTTTCTCCGTCAAACTGTGATGTAACGCTGTGTATATTGGCAGCATTATGCAAGAGAGAAACTTGACCTAATAGATAGAGCAAACACTTAAACCTCCAGCACGTAGAGTAATAGCCCGGCTTCACAGATGTCAATGGGAATTTTACTATTGACTTCCATAGGGCCAGGATCTCACCCATATCTGCATAGATGATTAATAGCTCCCCTGCCTTTCAATATCCTCTCTGGCTAACAATAAATTATCTCTGCCAGTGATTACTTTTAAGATGTAGCTCATAAAAATGCTTGTGAAAAGCAAATAGTTTTGCCTTTGGGACAGACTATATTAAAGTAAGTGTTGGATATTTTTGAAATCTTCCCCAGATGGATTGCCATAGGGCACTGCAAGATCTTCCTGCCTTCATTTCAAATAATCCCAGCCGCTTGTCCTGCTATAGCGTTAGCCTGGTAGATTTTTTTCAGAAAGAGGGAATTAAGCTTTCTATCAAAGTGCATTTAATATGAGTGTTTGTTAAATGTTTTTGCCTCCTTCCTTGTTTATGGATTCGCAGAGATACTTTTGTTTACTTTGAGAAAAGACATAAATACAGTCCCTGGCCTCTGTTGGGTTTTTTTCCGCATACACATGTACCCCTAAGAAATAGTGCTGAGTACAAGTTGATGGGGGGAATCTGTTATTGTAATTTTATTTTTATGGTCTTAAAGTATTGGCCGAGTGCCAGCTTCAGGGTGTACGTTGCTAGAAAGAAAAAGCCTTGCTGATAAAGAAGTAAGTAAGCTCTGATTTTGAAAGCTGCAGGACCCCTTCATTCAATAATCTTCCTGGGGGTCACTGGCTATGTAACACCTCTTTTGGTCAGAGAAGTCCTTCCCGCTCCTGCCTCTTCTTCCCTTTTTTCACTGATCCAGCTGCCAGCGACTTTCTCTTCTGTTTATTTCTTGGGTTACCCTGTCTGTCTTTCCTTGCTCCCTGTATCATTTACTCACTGTTCTTCAATCTCCTGCATTCTTATTCAGAGGAAGGGCACCGGGTTACTGGTTTACACAAGGCTTCTGCATGTATTAACATAGACGAAGTGTAAACCGCAACGTAAGGGATGTTTTCTCGGCTTGTATGTGATATTGCAGAAATATTCGGACTCCTTGGGGCTCCAGGAGTGACTTCCACTTTCTCCATGAGAAAATAATAATTTACTGCTACCCTTTGTTTCTTATCTGTTAGTTATTTATCCATGAAAGAACTTCCTCTCTCATCTTGCTGCAATTTTCTTTTAAGACTTCTTTGACAGGAATCCTTGAAAGCCTGTTGAAAATGAACAGGTGGATGTTGAACTGTGTCCCTCTTGCACGGAGAAGAGCAGCTGAGTCCCATTTTTCTACATGTCATGTTGTCTTCAAGGAAAAAGGGCTGGAGAACAACAGGTCCATATTGATATCCTCGCGATTAGACCTGAAAGGGATGTCTCAGTATCTCAGGCCAGGTCCCTCCCAGCCACAGACATACACGTGGTGTTTTGATCTCATCTGCCCTCTTTTGCTGCTGTTCCAGTATTGAATAAAAATTTTGAAGCCCTTGAAGTTATTTTGCACATGTAACTGACATTGGAGATTACCTAATATTGAGTGCCTTTTTATTTCTTTATGAGTGCGCAGCCTGCTGCTGCTTTCTCTTTAGACAGGCATGTAGCACACAGCCATGAAAGAGCTTCTCAGGGCATTGAAGTGAGTACCCATATGAACCAGGATCACTGGAACAAGGGATCGGTTTAGCATAAAGGTCTTTTGTCTCTCTACTCTTCACCTTTTCCTCCACTACCACTGCCCGTATCCTCATCCCAGGTGAAAAACATGGCAGAACTTGTACTGTCCAGAGGAGGAGGATACCCATCCTTTAGAGGAGGGAGGGAGGGAGAAGGGAAGAGGAGCAAACCGGCATTTTGAATCAGAATCACATTTTTCGAGAGGAATCTATCTAAAGCCCCAAGCAGTGATCGTAAAACTATTATCAACGAAGACCTAGCTAGCAACTTGCTTAAGGAAACTTCTTCCAGATCTACTCAGTGTCCACTGCAGAGCGTGGGAAGAGAAACAGGCTTCTGAGTGTCTCGTTAGATCAGCCATGTCCAAGTGAGCAAAAATCCTTTCTGTGAGGGAAAGCTAACAGCAAATGAGCTGGACTTCAAATCGAGGAGAGTCAAAGTCATTCTACGGGAAGAGTCGCCCTGCAGTTTTAGGACAGGGATTAAATTTAATGCACAGAGCCATGCTGTTCTCATTTATGCACTTGCACAGATAGCAGATCTACCTGCTCCTGCTATAAGGCAGAAGAGTTTTATAAAGATGAATGTGGTCTTTGTTTAGAAGTTGAATTTGAATTTTCAATACCTTGTTGTTTCACTCAGCATCATTCACTGTATTTTCTCATTTCTAGCTCTCCTTCGCCTCCATGTAGCAGGCTCTGAGTTTCATTGTTATTCCATCTACTGACATGAAAGAGTAAATGCTGTGATTCCCTAACAGCATTAGCCGAATAAGCCTGGGGGAATGAACCCCTCAGAAGGTTTCTGTTCCATCGTGAAGCATATTGTAACATGCTTCGCAATGACCGCACCTCCTGAACTTTTTTTTATATCACAGTTGATTTTTTTTCCCCGGTACTTTCCTTTGCCCCTTCCGCCACCTTCCCTCCTTCATGCTCAGTAAGTGCATTTATGCAGACCTAAGATGCTCCAAAGGTAGGTAGGTATTTGACAAGGAGGTATTTGACAGCCCCAAGGTCATATGTGTGAAGTTTCATTAGCTACAAAGCGCAATGTTTACTCGAACATCAACCGGCAGATAAAAGGACAATATATTTTAATGGCCTGCCAAAGATAAGTGGAAGGCAGTTATAAAAAGAGAGAATATGAACATAACTTGAAAATTCCTACTTTTAAAGTATGCATCATAATTAATTTGTTTTTTTCTTCTCTAATAGAGATTTGACATAGAATTGACATAGAATTTATGTCAATTCTCTTATTTTGAGAACTATATAATTGCAAGTTACAATATCCTTTTGCAGTTTCTATTCCTATAAACCTTGAAATCCTTGTTAATTCTGTTAGAAAAGTAACTATTCTGCTTTTTGAAATACATTACATCTATGAGGGAAGACAATTTATCAATTTAATTGGCCACATATAAATAAGTTATATTTAGAATTAACTGAAGCCTTAACCCTACTAAACACACACAGCTCTCAAAAAATAAAATAGAATGTAAATAGTGATTGCAATTAGAGTTACGTCAACCACTGTAATTTTCCTCCGTGAGCTATATCTTGATTGCGGGCGGGGGAAGCTGTTTGTTTTTAAGGTTTGAGGCTCCTTTTCCTCAAGATTGAAAGCTTTGCGGTTTATGCCCAGTTTAAAACAATTATTTGAGCAGTAGCCTATGGGGGGCACTCAAGTACTGCAAACAGATCCTACTCCTCCCAAACTAGTCCGATTATGCTGCGATGGAATGGGGCAAACCCTGGGGCACATTTTCACATTACCTTTTATAGAGAGAACAAAAGTGAGGAAAATAAACTAAAACATTTTTTTGTCACAGCCTTACTATTCCCCGATGAAAGACAAAGTGATATTAAAAGGTGCATTTAAATGACATTCAGAGCCTGATTATGCTAAAAGCATCGTGTAGACTGTGGAGCTTGTCTGCTTTTTTTTAATTCTAAACAAGGTACCTTGTACGTTATGTTTCAGTGGTAGATACAATTATTGTTCACCTACTGAGTTTTGGGGATTGTTTTAAACTTTAATGACAGTCACATGTTCCGTTCTTGATTTTATGGAGTGAAACAATTATTTATTCAAATTATTTTTGAAAATATTATATTTTTCTTTTGCCGTGAAGGAAGATTTTGCCTACTGTTGTAGTCGTGGCTGTTTGCCACAACAGTCGTTTGGACTGCTACCGTAAAGCCTTTATCTGATGGCAAAAGCCTTGTACCAGATGTTCCTTTATTTGATCTGTTTTATGATTAATCAGATTTAGCCCAAAACCAGAATGAAAATCCTGCAATGGCACCTGGCTGCCATCACACAATAATTTGCTTTGAAGTGGGGGGGAAGGCTCATTTACTCTTTAAAATGCTGTGGTGCAGACCCATAAGTTTTCGTTCTGATAGATTTTGGAAGAAGATACTGTAAAAGTGAATATAATAGCTGTCGGCAGGATAATTTTCCAAACATCTCAAACTGGTAAATACTACTAATTTCTCCTAAAGGAAGTGTTAAAGGAAGTTTGGATAGTAAACAGTTACGCACACGAGCTCTTGTGCTTGGCCAGGCGGCACTGATGCCGCTGCAATGCAATAGGGCTGGGACGGAGGACGATGCACCAGTAGCCATAGGGCTAAACCCCAGCTAAGTAATAAAATTCAGCTTCTTCGCAGAAAAAAACAGTCGTGCCAGAAGGAAAGTGTTTGTACAGGCTTGTTCGGGAATGCACGTGTCCAACGTTTATTGAGAAGGGGAAATTTTTATGAGTTTATAACACTGATGAATCAAGCACTGTGGAGGTACGTTTGGGATGGAAAGGGAGCGCTTCCCTTGGGAAAAGCACCTATAATATAACCCCACGACATCAGGAAATGTGAAGCGATATCACTGCTTTGCTCCAAACCGAGGTATTTTTTGCACGCGGAGCTGATATACAAGAGAGAGTGGCAACTTCACTTTTTTTATAATAAATAAATTCATTATCATTGATTCTATTGTCACAGGGAGAAGTGATTTATGTTTTTCCAGGGCATGTCAGATCACCACGAGCTTCCCAGGTTTGTCAGTATAGGCACACCTATTTGTGTGGTATACCATCTTTTTCTTCATTATATGCTGCGCGATTGTGAATACATGATTGATATATGTCATAACAGGATCCATTTGCAGTACTTATCAAGTGGCACGAATTCTCTCTGATTTCAGTACCGCCAGATGTAAGTCTTAAAAAAATACTTGTTTTTAAAATATTACTTCTAGTTTCTGTGCTTCTGGCAAATGGCAAATATATGCTCCTTGAGAGCAGTAAAATATGGAAACCTCACAGAAGATTGTGGAAATGGATAATGACTTCTGTCAAATGACATTATGCATTATGTATTATTATTATTATTTTAATCATTCGCTATCACTGAGAAAGATCCCACTAGGTTATTCCTGATGCCGTGTTTAGGAAATAAAAGAGGTAGATAAAGCTGTACACTTCACAACACTTACATGATGAAATTGAAAATTTCATAAATTAGTTGCATTGAGATCTAATAAAAAAAAGATGAGTCCTCTCCTTAGGCAATTTTCCTGTAGATTTCTGAATAGGTGCTCTGTTTACATTAGAAACTATGGAATTTATCCAAAGGTACTACTGGTAGGACTGGTTACCTCTGCCACCCCTTGGTAGTACTGTAGAGGTACTGAAGTGTCCAAACGTCAGTCATTTCAGTAACTGGACCTTCAGGACTAATGATGTAGAATGAATTTGTGTTTAACTTTAAGGATGTGCTCATGGGTATTTGTGAGATGAATTCAAGGTGCCCACTGTCTTGGAAAATCACATTTTATTAAACAAAGGCAGTTTTATTCTGGTACTCAGAGCTACGGTGTATATTTATTTGGGGATAAACTGGACGAAGGAGTACTTTGAACTGGTTAATATGCCATATGGTCTGGACGCAATTTTTACCATGGGAGTTTGAAGCAGATTTAACCAGATATTTTTCTCTCTTTTTTCTACTTTTCATACTTTTTCTCAGCATCGGCCATAAAAATTTTTTGGACCACGAAGTTTCTACTCCACTTATTGGAAATAAATTTGATCTCTCCCTGCACGTTGGTGCAGCACCCCTGAGTACAGCAGGATGCCAGGTAAGGAAGTTGGCCTGTTTTACATAAGCAACTTAATTTATGGGGATGTATATAACTTATTTATACAAGCAACTTCATTTATTGTTCTATATATATTTATTTTAATAATTTGAAACTTTCTTTTGAAAGAGATTTTTTTTTTCCACAAAATTGTCCTTTAAACAGACTTCAAAAGGTGATGAGTTCTCTTCTGTTCTAATAACTTTTATGAGCCTATTTTTATGAGAAACAAACCTTGCAATCAGCATTAAGATCTCCCATTTATGTCTTCACTAAAGCATATCCAGTTAACTGCAAAATGTCACTTGTCCCAAGCAGATGTCTGGGTACCATAAGCTGGCGTTTAGCCGCCTCGTCTTTAGCAGACTTGCATCAGTTCATTGCACTTCACCTGAACTGGCATATGGTCCAGTACCGCCTCTCACGCATTTGCAAGCAAAATGATATAACGGAATTTCTTTACACTAGTCGGAAGAGGGAGATTAGGAATAGATCAAGATCATGGTTTCCAGGTTTAGGACTTTGCTTTTTTTCTTGTCCCATTTATTGTTGTACTTGCAGGCAGGTCTTCGCCCTGATCCATTTTCATGTGTTTTTTAATACCTCCTAATTTATGCATTAAAGCCATGACAAAATGTCTCGAATGCCAGGCAGCAATTTCCATCCATGGCACTTGGTATGCAAATATACACATTACAGCTCACACATGAAGAACTTTTCCAGCAGCTGTTGAAGATGCACATTCAGAAAGTCTTTAATAATGAAACCACTGTTGCACTGCAGTAATGAAAAATTCCTTTAGGGATGTTTTCTCCAGTAGGGACAGCTTGTAATGCAAAACCCTGAATTCAGATAGGGTGGCTTTTTTGGTTCTTTTTTTTTAATCTTTGGTCTTTCTTCCCTTTTTGCTCCTCTCAAATACTTTCTTCCTTCTTTCTGCTCCTGCGTCAGCTGCTGCCTGGCAACTTTTCTCTATCCGGTGGGACAGGGCAGGGCACCCGACGGCCTTCAGCCTGCCTGCCAGCACCATCCCCTAGCAACCCGGCCGGGCGCCCGCGATGCTCTCCAAAGGGCCGCACGCACCGCCGGCACCCTCCGAACCCACCGCCCGCATCCGCAGCATCCCTCCGCTCAGCCCCGGTCCCCGAAGGCCGCGGCTGATGTACGATAAATAAGTAACCGGATTTTCGGTGGCGCAGCCGAGGCGGTTTCGTGGTGCCTACCGTCAGAATTACCTTTGGCTGATAATTAATATTCCTGTGTTGTGTTCTACCAGCGAGTACAAATGATTGGTTCTACTTTGTTTAATTTATCTCAATAAGAGATTTCATAATATTCTATAGCTTGATGAATTCATTTATTTAACCTGTCAGTGTTAATAACTCTGATTAGGAGGAAAAAGTTATAAAGCACCGTAGGAGCAAACAGATCTCTAACAGCAGTTTTGACTTTGAATTTTCTGTCCAGCGAGTACTTCACTCTACTCTCCTCTATAATTAACTCTTTTTGGCTGTAGCAAGGAAAAGACGTTTCTACATGCTCAGTTCCTTTCTGTCTCTCTCCTCCGTATCCGCTCTCAGTTCAACTCCCCGGCGCTTCTGGTTCGGATCTTTCAAATAGGAGTGGCTGAGGACTTCCGAAAGTATTTGACAAACCGCCCTGGTTCCTGATCTGTGTATCTGCCACTAGACCCGCGTGTCTCCATGTTCACCCACCACGCAGAAATCTGAATGGAGTTGCGTGCATACAAACAACAGCAGGGAGGCTGGAAATGCAGGAACTGTATCCAGCTAAAATCTCATTTCTTTTATTTTTTTTCTCAGGTCTGAGGTATAGGAAAAGGCCATTACACAGCAGGTGATTGCTTGAAGCGTTTGAAGTATAATATACGGATAGATACCGGCTTGGGTTCTGTCTCTGGTCACTTCAGCAAACATTTTTAGGTCTATTCATAGAAGAGATACATTAAAACTTTCATACAGCTCTTGGTGCTGCCTTTTTTTGAGGGATGGAAAGGAGATAGGAGAATGCCGGTTACTCTTACGTATTTTTACTGTATTGTTGAAGTCATTCCATCCCATCATATAGAGACGTCCCGTCGTCCCATCACTTCATAGCGAGTGATGTTTAATGGAAATGAAGCTGAGGAGAATGATTTATCAAAGGTCAACTTTTATTTGTTCAACAGCCTGTATTTTAAAACCAGGCTTCTATGATAATTATCGCCTCATAGCGCTATCTTAAAGCAAGCTACATTTTTAGGCAGCAATTTGACAAATGATTACTTACAGGTAATTGCATTTTTAGTCATAATTCTGATTGCATACTCTGTATTGACGCTTTATGTCCTGTAAACAAGGAGGCCACTGACTTTTATTATAAATATTATTTAAATATTTTAATAAGTTTTGGTGCATATGTGATCTGCAGTAGAGAAAGCAAGATCAATTAATTCTTCAAAGACTCTCATAAATGTTAATGTTTAAAATGGGCAGCAAATTGCACCGTATCATTAAAGGAAATTATTCAAGAAGACTAGTGAGGACTGTTGTTAAATAAGTATGGAATAAGACCGGAAAGGAACAAATCAGAAATAAACCATCAGATGGTTGAAAACAGGATTTTAGTAGTGGTGTTTTTGCGAGGAGGCACGAAAGGGCAGCACGCCAATTAACAGATAACGTTGGAGGGAAAAGCATGACCGCTTGTAACCTTGCAGACCTCGAGACTTCTGCAGAAGATGCAAGAAGTCAAGATGAAAGAAGATTATTCTGTAAAGATAGCGCCGTATCCCGAGAATATGGGGACAGCATGTTCACTTGCAAATATGTGTTTCTTTATACCATGTGACAGTCCTGGCATGTGGGAAATGTCACTGATTTAAGCAGGAGTTCCTCACAACTTGGAATTCCCTGGTTTTCCTTCACACATTTTCTCACTTGGCTCTAGCATCTACATATTTTCATATTCGAAATGTAAAAGGTTGCTCAAATAAAATCATAATTAATGCGTAAGAGCCATATAGGTGGCTCTGGTGGTTTACAGAAGGACGCGAAGCAATCTCATCTGTAAATGCGGTGGAATAATGTTTCAGTGTGACATTCAGCATGACTTCATTTCGGTTTATAAAAGCAGCCGATTTCCAAGACCGTGGACACTGCCAGGTTTTTTTAACCTTAATTCAGATCTGCTCGTTTCTGTATTAGCAAAGGTTTTCTACACTGGGATCTATAATTCTGCGCACTTATGGCTGTATAAATACTAATTGACTGTAGGGGAATTACATAGGCTTTATAGACAGTAGATGAATGCAGAATTTGATCCAATTGGATTTTTCCCCTCAGCTGTAAATTATTTGCAGGAATAAAGCGCCCAGTAACCCTGTGTGAGTGTTGCCAGGCCCTGACCTCAGAGGGTTCCCTGGAGCCGGGACTGGGCTTTTCAGTTCTCGGGCAACCGTATCACAGGGTCCTTCCCCCGTTTCAACAGGAATAATGAAATATTTCGTATTTCTCCTAGGTTGTGTGTTGTTCCGTCCTTCAGCATCGCCTGGTCTTTCTGCCCCTGGAAGTCTCTTGGCTGTACCGCTTCACCTAAAAGGTATTTAGGTTCTGCGTCGGGGAATATAAACATGAAGTTAAAAGGACCGAGGCTTTACCCTTGAAATGTAAAGGGCTCAGCAGTCAATTTTAGCACCTTGCTGTCTTCGGAGAAAACTAATATCTGAGGATGATGTCAATGCTTTATCACCTTTCATCTCTTAAAGGGCCTGGTTTTAAAAAAAAAACCGATGTGAAAATGCGATAAGCAAACCGCGTTCGCGTTCGAATTTCAGGGTAATACGCTTAAGCAAACTAAAAGTCGCGATTCGACCGCGCAGAGCGGGGAACGAACACGGAACGTGAGCTCGCTGCCAGCGTAGAAGCACTCCAAGAAGCATCACTGACCGCAGCCGACTTTGCCAGAGCTGCTTTGGCTCTCAGCTTTTTGTTTGCAGGCAGAAGCAGCGTGCAGCCTTCTCTCGGCACCTTCGTCCCATGAGGCACGAGGATTTGGGGTTGGGGTTTGTTTTTGTTTTTTTTTTTTTTAATTTTTTTTTTGTTTGTTTTTTCCTTTTTTGCTGACTCACCCGCCACGCCACCCAAGCCTTCCTGAGGTTTGTCTTTGTGAATTTAAAAAAAAAAAAAAAAGCCTCGAATCTTAAAAAAAAACCCAAAAACAACAACAAAAAAAACCCCCCAAAACCACAAGCAAAGCGGGACGGCCAAAGACGAGCGGCGCTTCCCGCCTTTCCCCCGCGCTATTGCGCGCCCGGCGCTCCGCGGGCGCGGAGCGCTTCGGGGCGAGGCGGAGGGGGTGGCGGGAGGGGGGAGGAGGAGAATTTGGGGAGGGGGCGTGGCGTGGCGGGGCAGGGCGTGGCGGGGCGGGGCCGGGGGCGTGGCGGGGGGGCGGAGCGCGGCGCTGCCGGCCGCCGGCGCCCCGCGCTGCCCGCTCGCTGCGTGAGGCGAGCCCAGCCGCGCTCCGCGTTGAAAAGTGTCGGCGCGGCGGTTCCCGCAGAGGCTCCGCGCTTCACGGCGGCGCTGCCGCTCCGCACCGGCGGCCGGCCGGGCTCGCTCCTTCCTCCTTCCATCCTTCCACCCACCCACCCTTCCTTCCTTCCGCGGCGCGGTCGCCGCGATGTCCGCGCTCCTCCTGGCCCTGGCGACGCTCTGGGGATTACCGCCCGTCGCCGAGGCGCTGGCAGCGGGAGCCGGCGGAGGTAAGGCGCGTACCGCGGCGGAGCGCGGAGAGAGGTTAGAGGCGGGCTTCGTCCATTTACCCGCCGACCGCTGAACTTTCCGCCGGTACCGGCTTCTCCTCGGGAAGTTTTGGTGTGTTTCTTTTTTTTTTTTTTTTTTAAATTTTTTTTTTTTTTTTTTAAATTTTTTGGCGGAGCCTTGCGCGCCTCGCCTGCCCCCTTCCGCGCTGCGCGGGGCGCTCCCTGCAAACTTGGGTGCCGGGAGCGCCGCGTTGGGCTGCGGCTTTCGGCGGAACGGGAGGCGGCTTGGGCGAGCCCGACACCGGCGACGAGTAAATGGGGACGGGGAGGGATGTGTCCGTTCCCCCCCCCTCCCCTAAACCGGGCTTGAACGGCCCCGGCTCTGAATTACCGCTTCGCTAGGAGAAAGCAACGCGGGGGTTAATTGCGGGGGTCCAGTCCCCCGTGTGTCCCCCCCCCCCCCGGGCAGTGGAAATACCCGCCGCTGGCGAGGGTCCTGTGGAGCGGCACCGGCCGGGGGGTGGTGGGGGGGCTCCCCCGGGGCGAAACCCGATGTGCCGCAGGGAAGAGCGAACGCCCTCCGCTCCGGCGAGCGTTTCAAAAGTTCCTTCCCTTCATTTTACCAAGTTGCCCACCCGCCCGTTTAAATCTCTGGAGTTGTATTTAGGCAGCGGGAGCTCGGGGGAGCCGGTGAGGGAGAAGGAGCTCGGCACCTCGGAGCCGGGGTGTGGAAAATCTCAGAAGTTGCAACTCTTTTTTTTTTTTTTTTTTTTTTTTTCCTCTTCTCAGAAGAAGTCTCTGATCAAAGAGGGTAGCGGTCCTCCTGCCGGAGTTAGTCTCAGGGTTTCTGGTCGCGTTTGTACCCTTGCCAGACCTCTCTTATTTTTCCTGGGAGGTGTTGGAATTGAGTATTTTTCCGAGTACGGACTAAGTCCCCCTTCTGTTGTGCTCAGGTGCAGGAATGGCAGCGTGCTGCTCTGACTCAGGTTTTCTTACCGCTGTAGAATACACTGCTAATCAGAAAATAGTCTGTCGGCTCGTTTAGCCCTTCAGCTTCAAAACTGCGTGGTCTCCTGAATGAGACTGCTCTGAATGGTGTTGGACCCAGTCTGCGAGGATTTAGCTAGATGTCGGTAGAAATACAACTCTGTAAAGCATTGAATTTGCACCGTTAGACATACGGCTCCTCTCCGTCACGTACACAGTACCTACTAAATTGTTTACTAACTGCTTACAACTCGTTTGGGTGAGTGCGGTTGCCTCTAGATATAGTCAGTCTGGGCTACAGATTTCTGCTTCAGTCGAACTACCAAACCTCTCCGGTCCCTTTCCCACCTAGCTGTCCAAATTACATAGGTGATTCATGCTGTAAAAAGGAGAAATAACTACCTATCAAAGAGAAAAGTATTGCTGCAGCATCACAAACTTGCATGTTTAAAACACTGCATCATAAGGTACAAGGATATTGCGAAGAAATGAGGGTAGTGTTCAATATAATGGCACCTGAACAGCCAGATAGGAAAGGTTCTTAGAAAATCTTTCAGTTTTATGATGGGTACATATGCTTTTACTTTGATACATGAAGATTCGTGGTCGTGATAGTGCTTGTTTGATGGAAAATATTTCAAGAACTTTCCATGGTATTCACAAAATGGTTAGATTACATTTCAGTAGCTGTAGCTTCTATCTGCTCTTATGAATAAAAAAATCAAACTTTCAAACATTTTGTGGAATTGTTCTGGAAACTGATTTGTCACTCTGTCTTCCTTGATGGAGATAAGCAGGTGCCGATTATTCATGAATATTAATTTCTGGTGTTTGAATTTTGCTTCGTTTTCCCTTTGTTTTGTTTTCATAGTTACCTTGCTCTGATTTAGTGTTTCACAAAAAAAAAAAAGTGCTGTCAGCTTACATCAAAATCAATCCCATCTTAAAAGGCAACATCCTTGTAAATTATACCAGCCCCAAAAGTGGGATAAATCAAATTTACTTAGAATCAACTAACTCATCATATCATAATGTCATGTCTTATCAAAACTGAGTGGAGTACAAATTAGGACTTAAAAGGCATTTTGTTTAAAAAATGTCAAGTGGTCTCAACCTAAAAGGGATTCAGGATGAGGCATCCAGAAAGGGAATTACATTTGCACATCAGATAAACTTTATGATACACTGCAAAAATTATTGACCGTACCAAGCTGATTTTCCTTTACAGGAGGAAATTCTGAGTCACTGGAGCATGCTAAGCTTAATGTATGTGAAAGGCACTGAAATTTGGAATGCACTGAGGCTCACCATTGGTAATAAGAGAATTGGGAAAATGTCATGGATTGTGTTAATAGCAGTGTTGTGGTAGTCATGGTAATATAAAATATTAGTGAGGTGCTGTAGGGAGAGGGAACACCTTCTGTTAGACCAGTGGATGACATCAGGAAAAAAAAAAAAAAAAAAAAAAAAGGTGTGGGAGGAACCCCACCAAAATTTGAATCAGCTAAACCTTTTCTCTGCGTTTGAAATACAACTAAATTCTTCCAGTCTATCAGGTCTGTCCTCAGTCAGGTTACAGCTCCTCTAATTTTATATGAAAATTGGGCAGAGAAAATGATGTGGAGATGGGGAGCTGGAAATGAGCTGGAGAAAGGAACCCAGCCAGGAGGAAGATAGGATAAGGGAGAAGTCCTGCAGTTGAGGTTGTGCTGTATAAGCCGTGAAGAAGCATGATTTCCTTTTCTGACGCTTCAGTCGGGCTCTTCCTGAGGAAGCTCACCCACCCGGATTCCCTTGCAGTTATCCTGGGAAGGCGTTGCAACTGTTGCAAAGAAGGAATTTCAGAAGCCTGAGAACAGCCTTGCTAACAGCTGACGGAGCCGAGAAGACTGCGTTTGTTACCTGCTCTCCCCAAAGACTTGCAGGGGAACTTCCCGGGTCCCACCTCCACCTCCCGAGCGCTCGAGCTGGAGGTGCTCTGCAGCGCCGGTGGGCGTATCTCCATCCCACAGCTCTCTCCAGCCTTGGAGCTTGGCCGCGGCTTCACGCCTAGGCTTCTACACCCCTTTTTTTGTCACACGCGTTCGGTTTTTGTGGCTCTGCCGCCGTGGAGCGGCATTACGTGAATCCACTGTACAAATTGGCATGGTTACCTAGAGGTTATCCAAATTACATAGATGTGCCAGATAACAGGAGCTTGATTTGGATAATCTTCACAAATGTGTGGTGGTGTCAGTGAAATGTGTATCCACAGTAGTATTAATGAGTGCCTTGCTCATTATTAATTGACTTTAACTGTCTGTGGTGAAGCTGCTGATTTGCTTGTGTACGGTTTTGGTGGCAGATCACTTGCTACCGCCTCTTTCACATGCGGTTTTAGTGTTTCGGATCTGTCGTTCGGGTGCTGGTGTGATGAAACAGTTCGTCAGCAAAGTCTTGCAAGAGGTCCTCCTGTAAAGGTAGACTTCATACTGAATGGGGAAATGTTGTCAGATAACTTAAAACTCAAGCTCCCCAAGTGATGGCGTATCACACGCTCAATTTTTTTTTTTTTTTTTAATTTGTATGCTGTTTTGAAGAAGGAAAGACGAATTTTCATGAATGTTACTCCACTCTGGAGTCACAAATGCTTCCAAAACTTCTGTCTTTATTCCACTTAGCAGGGAATTTATTGTTTTCACAGTGTCCTTTGACTGTATTTAAGTGAAGGCTGGAAACAAATTACTTTGAAATGGAATTTTCAGGTTTAAGGTTCAGCTGATGTGAGTTTGGATTACTCACCCCTGTAGCAGAAACACAAACCAGGTGAAATAAATCTGTCTCCTTGTGATGACTGCTGATGGCCTTCATTCCCTGGTAAGGTGTCACAGCAGGCAACAGTGGCTACATCAGGAGGCTTTACAACTATCTTGTTATTAGTAGCTTAATGTTTGAAACCAGGTGTACTGAGCACTGCTGTACTTCACCAGACTGAGCTCCAGCTTGGCCATCTGTTGGAAAGTATTCTCAAAAAAAGAAAAAAAAAAAAAAAAAAAAAAAAAAAAGCTGTTTTCTGTGCCGTACTACAGTGGTGTATGTTCTCATACGTGTTTGTTATGTCTTGAACCTAGATAATAAGTATTAGTATCTTACATGCAAAAGAGATGCTTCCAAGGTCACACTGACATTGCCATTTATTTTTTTATTTATCACAAGGAACAATATTATTTAAGAACTTGCCTATCATCGGACAGGCAAAATTACAGAGGAGGGATGAAAATGTATTGAGGAATTTAGGACAGTAGTTAGAAGGATGGGTGATAAGAGGTAATTAAAGACAGAAATTGTGGGAGATGTCCACAAGTGCAATTTCAGTGACTGGTTTTATAGGCAATCAGTGATGTATATGTCTCCTCAGTTGAGTATGTGATTGCATGCGCAAAACCCTGATGCTTCTGGAGTCCGAGCAAACTGGGTGTGTGGTTTTCTGTGAACTGGCAAGCACGTTCGTTCTTACCCGGATTGTTATTTTAAGTCCGGTCATTTTGGAGAGCTTTAGTGTAATAAAAAGAAAAGTGGTAGAAACGTACAAACTATTTAAGAGGGTAAAATGCATTTTAAAATTCAAAGCTAGGTGTTTGATGTGAAAAGACTATATGTAAACTTGTTTTGTAGCAAACCTTTTACTAATTTATGATGGAGTTCCTGCTGATACTCCTGCAGGTTGAGGTAGCTGTCCTCCAAAGACTTAGAGAAAAACTCTTACAGCACAGAGCAGTTCTTTTGAAGTGTTATGTGACTGCTGCTCTGTAAATTTGAGCAGATGTCATACCTTTAAGGTTCATATGGACCGCAGTCTTTTTCTATTTAAAGTGGCAAAACTCACATTGACTTCAGTCTGCAGCTTGGAAGCGTGTGTTCCTCTACCGCCTTGTTACAGGTCCTCTTATCTGTCGTTTGCACTTGAAGAAAATAGGTTTCTCTATCGTATTGACTCTAAAGGATGTATGTAATTTTAATTTGTGAATTTGGACTTATGGCTATCTGTAGAAATGCTAGTAATTTAGATCGTAGAATGTTGTTTTTGTTACAGTAGCATGCTTTGAATCCCAGCATGTTGTTGCTTTTTCCTAGTTTTTATGTATTAATCTGTTCTTTAATAGTCTTGTTCCTTCGAATGCAATTAAAAAAATTTTGCTTAGAGAACTCATTTTAATTGCACTTACCCAAAACATGCTTAATGATGAATGGTGAAGACGAAAATATCAGAACTTGGCTATTTTTATGCAAGTCATGCAGACTATTGAGTCTGTATTTAGTGTGAGTTTGGGCTAAGTGTAGAAGTTGCAGAACTAGCTCCTAAATTTGTAAGTGCAATTAGGAACTAATTGGATTTTTTTAAATATAATTACTCAAATAATGACTGTGCACCTTCTGTCCAACCCGCTAGTTTGTTTTTTAATTAAACAAGTTGATTTTTTTGCCCTTAAATTCTATCTATTGAGAAGATGAAAATATTTGTAAATGTAGCTGTATTCCACCTAGCTAGCCAGTTGCTGACCATAATGCAAAAAATTCCCAAGATGTATCAAAACTTCCTAGTGCTGTAAAGCTGAATCTTCCTTTTTAGGTAGTTGGTAAAGTGAAATAACCAGGACTCGTTCCTCTAAAATCACCACCTAAGGCAGCCGTGCTCCCGCTGACGGGGTGCCTTCGCTTTGTGCGTGCGAGGATGCTCCAGAGCCTCCGTGGGCTGGGGAAGAGCCGTTTCCCATGGGTGCCGGGCTGTGTGCGAGCAGGATTGGACTTCGGTAATGGAATTCCAATAAAACTCAGTCAGTGCCTTTTAATTAGATTTAATGGGAACTGGGAAGGATCATTAGAGAGACAAACACATGCTTTTGCCAGTAATATGTTCACTGTATTATTAATCTGATTTAATTTGTAAGACCCTCATAGCAGGAATAAGATCTTGCTATGTACCTGGAAAGTGTTATATGGGTCTATTATATTTTGTTATTCTATATGTCATTGCTTCCCAAGCAGTATGTAAATACAGAATTGGAATTGGGCTCTGTGGGGCGTTTATGAACCCTACCAATCCGAGGATAGCGTTGGGTGCTAGAAAGAAGGTTGTACGTCTCTTTAGCAACCACATTTTTATTGACCATTTTGTAATAAATTGCAACGGTGTATTAATAACAAAACACTGCAATATGTAGAGTGTACTACTAAGTAATAGGGCTTTTTAAAGATGATGTAATGCCAGCCTGGAAGTGAGGTACGCTTTGAGATTTTTATTTCTATACAGTTAGAAATACAGTCTAATTCTCTGAGGTGGAAAAATAGAGATTACGGTATTACGAGTTCTAGATATGGTACGTTGAATCCAAAATGCACTCTCAACGCTCGCTGGATGTTCCTAAACACCTCACGTGCTGCTTCCCGCTGAGTGATGTGGCCTTCCAGAGGAGCCAAGCTGTTGAGACTTAGCTTTGCTTCAGGAACAAGAATGTACCTATTTCCTTTTCTTGATAATATCAGTGTATTTCGGACTATCTATTGCCTGATTGTCAGTAGGATGTCCCTTGGTAACTTTTGTGCGTGACACTATTGAATGGCTTTTGCTTCAAGTGTAATAGGATAAGTGGTAGAAGATAAGTTAAGCTTTCAGAATTAGAAGAATATGTATAGTTCCTCAAGGTTTTCACTACCGTAGAGCTCTTTTTTAATAGCAGTTCATAAGCTTCACTATTGTTTTTCCTTGAATGAGCAAAGAAAACTTGGAGAAGGAAAAGGTGCAGTTTTGGGTTTTTTTAATGATATATTGGAATGGGGATAGACCATGGGCAAGACAAATGCTGATGTAATGCTTTGCAAATGCAGTATTTTTCATGTGAGGTGTTCTGTCAAAGAGACACTGTTCTGTCAACGTGTACACGCACTCCCACAAAAAGATACCCATGCGACTTTCATATAATGCTTTATGATTTTAATTTATCTACCTGCAAACTAGCAAAAAATGTTCTCGTCAGAAATTTTTCTGATTTTTTTTGTCAAATAGTTTAGGCTGTTACTTATACTATTCTCAGAGGCTGTGATACGGTGGAGGGCACTTGGGTTTCCACCTCCCTTAACGTGCAGGAAAGTATTTTTCCTCAAACATAGTTCTTCAGAATAATTCTAAGGCACTGGAAGTACCACAGTGCTACCATTTCTGATACATCCTTGTTCAAATGTGCCTTTTTGGAGAAATGCTGTAGTATTGTGTAGTCATAAAAATACAAGTTAAAAAAAGTTAGACTAATCCAAGAAGATCATGAAAAATCACAGTAATTTTCTAGATGATAGATAGGTTTCCCCAAAACACTTGCCTCTCTCTGCTTGCAAATACCGTGAAGATAAAAGAGGAGAGAGCAAAGTAAGATCATAGCTAGTTGGATGCTCTTTTGCATATGCAAACACACACTGATTTACCCAAAGTATATTGGTATTTGTGTAAAACTGTGTGCTTATGAAATGGAAGTATGTCATTTGCCAATGAGACTCTTTCTTTTCTGGAGAAGAACGGTTTTTATTTATGTTTTGCTGTGCTAACAAATAAATTACAGACCTGAATCTACAGCACCAAAGTCAATGGACTCTCTTTTGTCCTTGGTGGTTACAGGATCAGGCTGCATGTAAGTGTAAGGGAACTTTGGGCCATTTTATTAAAATTTCACTGAAAAGTCTTAATTACAGGACCTCTAATTAAATTATATTATCTATATTGTCCTATGGCTCTTATGCAAGAAATAGATATTTCTTGAAATATTTTTATTCCGAAGAGTGATTTTAATTTTGTCTGGGTTCCTAAAACTGAACCCACTTTTATGGTTCCCACATATAATTTTAAAATATATGGATCAAAGTCGTGGTTACTTTTCATTTCTCAGTTTGTAGTAATCCTCTAGAAGATGAATTACTGCATAAACTATTTTAATAAATGATAAATTGATAATTTCTCACGTAAAAAAAATGATATCAAGTTTTGCAAGGAGACTGCGTTTCCATGAGGTCAGAAGACTAGAGGGAATTCCAGACAGCTCAATATGCTAAGATGTGTACGGTCTACTAGTTGGAAGTCATGAGGTTAGGTAAACCTGTTACTGTGTAATACAGATGGAGCCGCTAGTTTTCTAGATGAAGCACTGCACTTTTCATTTGAAAAATTTGTCTTGCTTTCAGTGGGTTTTGGTGATCTGGAAGGAATGCAGAAGGTGGTAACTTCTCGTGCAGCACATTGGTTCGCTATGAATCTTTGCAGGCTTATCCAGGGATGAGCACATTTGACTTTCTTTTGAGACCTATCTTAAAGTAGCTATTTTTCCAGCAGTATTTCATAAAGCATAACTAGGGATGGGTCAAACCTGTGCGTTCTCAAGTGTTGATACTCGTGTACAGCCTGGAGGGAAACTGGCCTGGTTTCCAAGTTCATCAGAAACACTTGGTTTAAAATATGCTTATTTTGTGTAAGTGTATTGCAGTTGTTTTTTGAGGGATGTTTGCAGGCAGTGCAGTTAGGGAGGGGAAGAAGGCTGCAAGACTGAATTCATTCCTCTTGGATCCCATGTTCTAAGCCAAGTGGTTTATTCTTTTATTCAGATTACTCAGGGTGAACAGTGAATGCTTTCTTCATAGTAGTGTCGTCTTTCAGTAGTCTTAGGCAAAACATTTGAGGCTGCAATATTAAATCATATGCAAGGGAGATGAAGCAAGTCGAGACTACAAAAGTGTGAAAACTAAAGCCCTGCCCTGTGCCTACAGCTTGTCGCGTTGAATTGCTTTTACACCTTTGACAGAAACAAAGCAAGGCTATGTTGGAGCAAGAAGGTATTTTGCAGGCAGTGTCTTGTGCTGCAGCAGTTAATGGTATAGGGCTGCTATAAGCCACTTCTATGAGAATGTATTGCATGTATATACATGTGTATATAAAACCTTGGATATATAGGGAGAGCCGTGAAAAGTACTATTGCCAAGTACAGCAAAGCCTGAGTACCAGGGTTTTTTTGAGCAGACAAAATCTTATGCCCTGACCCAAGTGGCCCATTATCGCATTTCTTCAAATTGGAGCAAGCTATTCAGGTCAGCGTGTATGTACAGACCCATCTGAATGAATTCCTCGGCTTGCACTTGCCGTGTTACGTTTCTTTCTCTGGGTTTCGAATGGCTGTGGCTTGAACAGAGTTGACAGTACACAATATTACCCATTTACTCTGTAGATTATACTCCTCTGGAGAATTGGTGTCAGCTAATCTGCCACTTCTGCGTTTTCTCAGAGACCTGTGAACTGCATCTCCAGTAATATCGTGGGAGAGTGTCAGATCTAGGCTTCTGTAATTTTCTTATTTATTTCCCCCAGATTTCTAGGCATGTATGTCCAGGTCTCCAGCCTTTGTCACTTGTTTTGTCCTGTGAATAGTTTCTTTTCTGTCTAGAAATTCTGTCAATACCCAATTTTGGCCACTCTTAGGGCAGTAAGAAGTTTGAAGCAGATGGTTGTCAAGAGATGATGGCAAAATTCTGAAATACTGCTCCAATACAAACTGTGAGGTTCAGTATTTAAAGTACATTTGAGCGTATAAAACCTGCTTATATTTCTAATGCCATTACTACCTTTGCTGTAGAATATTCTTGGTACAATTCATACGTTCTGTGATAACAAATTGTTTCTTTTACTGAAAACAGCAGAACTCCCCGAACCAATTAGTGGTATTCAGTAATGAGTAAAACAGTACAAACCATGTTATGATATTATGTCAGTTAGAATCATTAAATGCTTGTCAATGAAACCGCACTGATTTACGTTAATTGGTGGCCTGTCTTCTCGCAATAGTATCACACTGCGTCAAAAGTGCCTTACAAAAAGTTGTAATACAACTAAACTCAGAGTGATTACCTGTGATTTGTCATTCTGTTGTTGACTGGTGCTGCGAAGATGCCCAGTGAAAGACTTAAAAATTCAGGAGGACTTAACATGTGGCCGTGACTCTTCGGAGTGTAACTAAAAGCATTTGCATGAAATAAGCGTTAAAGAGCTAGTAGGTATGGCACAACTGGATTCTGCTTCTGCATCGCTTTTGCTAATCCAGCAACTCAAAGTAATTTAAGTGCATTATAAAAGCCTGTTTATGTGTCTATGAAAAGCATGATGCAAATATGCAAATTTAAGAGACTGTCTTCTACAAGTTTATATATCTTAATGAAAAATGTCAGAGCTTAATAGATCAACAGTCTGTTTAGCCCCACAGTAGCCAGTTTTAGCTAAAGATAGCACAGCATGTCCTTGGTGGTCCTAGGAGTAAATTGACACTGCAGAGCACTTGCTCTTGAAGCCACCTAATGACTCTTTCTCTGATTTTTGGGGAGGAAATACCTGTCTGTTGAGGATGGTCATTTTGAAGTGGTCACCACTGCCTGATCGTGCATACATACAAGTAATTTCCCCTTGCTGGTTTTAAAAATATCGCTTTATGTTTCATTCCATTTGCTGTCCTGTTTTATGTTGAGTGGAAAAGTTGCACCACTGAAGTTGAAATCTTTGAGTGCGTGTATTTCATGTGACACCCGAGAAGCATATGCTGGCCCTGGGCTTTTTGTTCATGCCATTTGCTTTTTGTTCATACCACGGGCGAGCGCAGAGTCGTAATTCTACTTGTTTGTTTCTGATTTCACATTGGCACCTTGAGTAGGATATCTTTTTTTCTTTTTTCTTTTTTCTTTTTTTTTTTTTTTTTTTTTTCTTTTTCCCCACCCTCCCCTCTATCACATTTACAAAATCTCATGCCTGGGAAAATCTCTTACAACTTCAGGTGACCTGGTGCTGCAGAGCTTATCGGAGAGTAACAGCTTTTGACAAAGCAGGTGCCTGTTGAATGCTGCTTTCATTTGGGATTGCAGCCTCAGGGAAACAAACAAACTAGAAGTGGATAATGGAAACAAAGAGAGGCAGGGAGGGTTACTGGTTAAATTACAGGATTATTTTATTTGGTAGGGAGCGAGAAAGGCCATGTCCAGTACAAAAAAACCCTAACAGCTTCCCCAGTGCTTCTGACACCAAAAGAGCTTGTATTTCCGAACAGGTGAAGAGATAAGCAGCAACATTTGGCATGTTCAAGTATTGTCTTTTATAAGCCATGGGGAAATCAACCTCCCTTCTTTCTTTCCTGAAAACACAGGAACCTCCTTGAAGCACGCGCTTTTGGGAGTGAATGTATTAGTGAAGAATTCATGGGTGATCCCGATCTAATTTTTATAGAAATGAATGGTAACATGCTGTGGGACTTCAGGTCTGCGTGGGTGTATTTTACATTCACCTGCCTTATTCTAGACTTAAAGAATTTTTTTTTGCTGCTGACAAATAACTGAAGGTTTAAAGTGGCTCATCTCAATAGAAATTGCTGCCACTGTAAGGAGGAAAAAAAAAAAGTCAGCAGTAACGCAGTGATGTTTTAATAACACAAAGTAATCTCCCCATACTTCAGTAAAAAAGTTGCATGGGCTACAGTTAGCTTTCTCGTTGGCATCTTTCTATTGATACCTTTCTGTCAAAAAGATGAAGTGAAGAGTAAAACCTAACTCTGTTTTCTCTTATGTTAAATGTATTCTGGAAAGCTTTTGTGAAATACAAAGCATATGGACTTTGCAGATAGTGTTTGCATTTGGGACTTGTGGGGAAATTTATGTGAACTTTGGGCTGTGGAATTGTTGCCCTTTAAAGCAATTGGTTATATTTAACACAAGCACATCCCTCAAAACCGTATTTTGCAGAGTACTCTGATCTTTGCAGCTGTTTTGTTTTTAGGGGCGGGAGTGTATAATTATTGGTATAAACTGAGTTTTCAAAATTGGCCAGTTTGAATGTGTAGGTAGACCTACCACTTTTTCTGAGAAATCTGTTAGTGTTTAAAACCAACAGAAAAAACCGAAACCCTGGCAAACTGAGCCAGAGTACTTTGCAGTTGTGGGCTGAAACTGTCTAATAACATAGTCCAAAAGCTCATTAATATTGATCTTCTTAATTCTCTCAATAACCTGAATGTTGTTTCTCATTACAAGAGGAATAAAAAGCAGACTAATATGTTCTTAGATGTCAAAGTCTGATGGACCACAAAACATCCAAAAGGATATCCTTCAAAACCAGTAAGTAGGAGGTATGCGTATGAATTTCATTAGCCGGTAACAATATGCGTACCCATACTTGGGGGAAAAATTACACTTAAAACGTGTACTTTCTGCTAGACCAGTGGGGCTCATATACTTCCCAAGGTTAGACCTTCTGCCTCCCCTTTGCAGGTTTTTCTGCGGAAGCGGCTGGGGCAAGCTTTTGCAAAACTTAAATTAAATATAATGTTTAAAGGAAAGTAGCTGAACAGTTAGGACTGGGTAAAGCATTGCAGGAAAATTGGAGCTGGGCTTCAGCTGTGCCCATGCTGGTGGTGGAGCAGGGTTGCTCCTCGTGGACATGTTCATATTTATTGGGTGAGGGAGGCAGGCATCAGGAATGGGGCTAGGTCTTTGAGCGATGATAAGCATGCCTTTAAATGCATGCTCCTTAAGAAAAAAGGAAGCAGTTGTATTTTTCAGGGCAGTGGTAAGGGTTGTAGAGTGGGGAAGAAAGTCTCCTTTTTCCTTCCCTCTTTGCTGTCAGTAACTCTTCGATTGCCGGATAATCTGATCCGAGAGCCAGAAATGCCTTCCGTGCTGATGGTGCTGAGCCCGGAGCGTGGGGTCGGGGACGCACCTCTGACCTGCCCGCCTGGGCCCTATCCTGGCTTTCGACCGGAGGAGGGTGCCTGCTCCTCGGACCTCTTTTTCTGCCAGGACCAGGCAACCGGCTTTGATTTCTGTTGGCTTTGAACCAAATAATAACTAAAACAGGGAGGGGAAGCCCGAACAGACCTTGGGCATGGCAATCTTGCCCTTGGGGCTGAGGTTGCTCTTCTTTCCGTGCTCTTATTGGGTGGGTGATGCTAAAGCTTGAGATCACTCTTAAATTTCAGTGGCAGAGATTTGGAGAGGACTGGCTAGCGATAGCTGGGGGAGGAGAAACTGTGTCCCAGAAAAGGCAAAGATACTGCTGAAGGAGGAAAACCCAAGGGATTTCCTTCCCTGAGCGCTTGCAGCTGGGCTGCCCTGTATGGAGGAACAAAAGGAAAAGCTCCATCAATCTCCCTCTTATTAAATTGGCATGGCTAATATATTCTGCTAAAATGTGTTCATCATGCTGTTTAAAACAACCAGTTTAGAAATCTACTGACAATAAATGAAGATTTATTGGTTTTGATGTCATTGGGGCACTAATACAGGTTTGGAATACTGACTGGAATTTGTGAAAGGGGGGGGAAAAGTCCTGATGCCATTTAATTAACTATCTGGCCAAAATTTCTCTCTTTTTATTGAAAAATCTGTAAGTCAGAACTGACTTCAAGCGTACTCTTGTACAACTCTGCCAACAGTTACAAATAAACACGTGAAAATACAGAAAGCCTTGTACAGCTCTACGTATACCAGATAAAATCATACCTTGAATTGTGGAGATGGTTTGTTGTAATAAGCCAGAATATAATAATTGCACTTTGTAATTAAAAGGAAGTGATTAGAAGAAAATGAGTATTTATTTTATAAGAATAGCAGGAATATCTCTTGGAAAGCGTGTCTGTGTGGGGTAACTAAGAGATCAGAGCAAATGTGAGCAGTGCTTTCTTTTTAACTTAAAACATACTGGTAGCCCAATGTAAATAATGTATTTTATGCAAGTAACACTGCACAGGCATTTTTATTACTTGTTCTCTGTATTATATTGTTATACTAAGTGACACTGCAAGCTTTGATCAAAAGACGGGAGATGCAAGTCTTAAAATTTCTACAAGAGTTTAAATCAAGTTTGGGGATTAATGCCTTATAAGACTTAATGGAAAAAAATAATACAGAGTGTATTGTCTTTTTGGAGAGCAGATTTAAATAAACTTTCATATAATTTGCCCTAGCAACCTTGAGAGAGAGAGAGAGCAGTATGAATCCCGAGTCCTAACTCTCTCTCTGGGATGCCCCAGAAGTTTAAACTGGAAATTTCTGTGCTTTGCTGGTGGTGGTGCCTCTCCTGACTCCTGTCCTGGGCTTGGGGCTTCCCTTGGAGTGCTGCAGCAGCTCCCCAACCCTTATGGAGACTGTACCCACTGTTTGGGGAACCACTAGCATGAAAGAAAAAGTCTGGATTTGTCACTCAAGGTCAAAGCAGTGGCATCAAATGAATAGTTCAGGTTTTAGCTTAAAATGCTGTCTGCAGCATTTTAAGGCCACAGAATATGTAAAGCTCAGCTTTTCTCCAAGATCTACCAAAGGGGAAAAAACCTAAACCTGTCTGGTGACACGTTAATGCCGTGTCAAGTGACTGTGTTTGGGGGAGATGAAGACCAAGTTTGGAATGGTTTAAAAGACGACTAAAAGAAATCTAAAGCTACTGAATTAATTTGATTGCATCTCACAGCCGCTGGATCCCTTGCAGTCCCTCTGGTGAGGCTTCCAGTGGTAGCTCTCAGGTTGAAAGGTTAACGACTCATTTACTAAGCGGTGCCGTTTCCTTTCATTTTTCATTTACAATTATCTCTACTCCTTTAAAAACTGAAAGGCCCTTCCAAAACATATTGTACTTATGCCTTATTGCTGTCAATTAAAGTTATTAAATCATAGATCTTTAAAAGTGAAATCCAAATATACATTAATATGCAGCAACTGAATATAGCCACTCTTATAGACGTGACAAGTATCGTATCGAGGCAGCTCTGGACGTCGGCAGTTGTTTCTTTCTAAGGATCGAAATGTTCATTTGAATACCCGTTTTGTGGGAATTCTGGGGGAAGGATGGACACCAGAGGAAGAGCCTTAAGGATGGCAGAGTAGGGGAGTGGAGCAGATCCAGCTGCAGTGTTGGTTGTGGGTTGGGAGAGCTGGAGAAAATTAGGGTGAGCAGATGAGATGGTGATGCCTTGTCTGTAGGGGTAATAAAAGATAAGAAAAGAAGAGCCACATCCTGAGCTCTGGTTAGAGGGGTGATGAGGGGGAAGGAGGAATCGCCGATAACTTGCAAGTCGTAGGCCTAAAAGACTGAAATACTGGTGGTGGTTTCGGGGAATGGAAGATGACGAGGGCAAAAGCCAAATTTTTCACAGCCATTTGGTATGGTATTCATGTTCGTGCTCCTCTGTGAATTCCTTAAATTAGCAATTTCACTTTTCTGCAAGTCTACTGTACTTTGACTCTTAACTGAATTAAGTCCCATTATAAATGACATCTTTCCAACAGTTGGAATACAGGTTAGCGCTCCCAAGAGGGGTGCTTTAATGAGGTTGTTGCTATGACAGCTCAGCTTCAGGCGGCACACGTGCCACTTCAAAATACCCTCTCTCTCCTCAAATATTACAGCAACTTCTGTGAGCGGATTTTAAAACTTCCCTTTTAGTGGAATTTACGAGCAGCACTTTATATTTCTATTCTCCCAATAACGCGGCTGAGGTTTTGACAGTCCGTGCTTTTTATTTCTGCTTTTACTTCTGCAATGTCAATAGCAATGTGTGGTTTGACAAGTTAGAGAAACAACAAGGTGTTAACTCTGTGGCGATTTCAAAGGATGCTCTATGAACTAAGTCAACATACTTACAGAAAGAATGGGCAGATATACCAGAGTGTTTACAGTGGAAATGTATGGGGCCTGTCTGTCTTAAATGCACGTTGGAGAACTACTCTATGGATGGAAATTGTTCATTATATACTATGGTAACTGGTAGGAATACCAGCGTTGTGGTGGTAGGTGCAACGATTTGCCTCTTCAGAGGAGCTGGCTGTGGTCTATGGCCGTGCTGCGTATATAATGTCTCTCGGTATCCTAAAGATGTTAAATCATGCAGTTATTTTTTTCAGAAAGACTTTCGGCGTGAGTGAGAAGTTAATATAGAGGCAAATGCCGGTGTAGAAGCCAGCAGTCAGGGGCTGCTTCTGTTGCCCGCAATGCAAAAGGTGTCAGCGCTCGGGATGCCTGGCCAGGCGCTGAGGTTGTATTTGCTTAATCACTGCTGCCCGCCTGAGTCATGTAGGCTCCCTGGGTAGGAGAGGAAGAAGCCTGTCCTCTTGGAAACCATCGCATCCCATCCCTCTCTTTCTCTGCTGGCTCTGTTCTTGCCCAATACCAACTTTTGCACGGTTAAATGTGGGTAAGGTAGTTCCATGCCCAAGGCTTTGAACCTCAGTATGGTCCAAAGTAGCATTGATACTAGTATCTTTAAAAAAAAAAAAACAAAAACAAAAACGAAAAAAAAAAAACCACAACAAAAAACCAAACAAACACTCCCCCCCCCCCCCCAAAAAAAAAAAACAACCAAAACCGTAGCAAAAGTCTAGTCTGCTATTTAACAATGTTATTCCATGAAAATGTTGGGTCAGCCTTTAGGAAGGATGGTGGCAGAGTAAGCAGTCAGTATTGTGACTATTTCTCTGTTGTTGCTCACCTATGAAATAGCAAAATGTCATGTTTTAACTCAAATGAGCAGCTCTAGAATGTATTTCTGCTGCCTCAGTGTTTTTCAGTTGCTTTGCAGATATGGGTAACTTAATTTTTCAGTCTCCTCTTCCTTCCAAGCTTTGAAACTGAGTTTTTAAATGTATCACTTTGACATACAGGAAGGATTCATACTCAAATCTGACATGACCTATATAAATATTGCCTTAAATATTGGCCTGGATGAAAAGGCTTATTCCCTTTCCATAGGTGTTCAGTTTTCTTGTCTGCTTAGCTGTGAATTGTCGCAGTCGCTTCTCGTCTGACATATGCTTCTACCCACTGGTGGGTGCTCCGCCACCTCTCTACCTGTTGGAAACAAACTTCTTTATTGCTGTTCATCTCAGTGAAATTAAACGCAGGGAGATGCTCAGGAACTATGTGTTCAACCCCAGAAAGCTTTGCTTTTTTGAAGTTAATTGGCTTAAAAGATTTTTTTGTTTGCTGCTGCTTTAGAAACAGTGCACTATAAAGATCTGGATTTATTTTTTTTGAGTATTTTATTGTAAGCTAAAATACCTTGGTGCTAAAGAGTAAAAAGGCTGGCTATATAAATCAATGCTTCATTGTATTTATTATACTATTTACTAGGCCTCCAAGTATACTAAATTTTTATAAATGCAAAATCATTCAGCTGTATCCAAATTGGTTCAAAAGATGCTGATGAGAACATTTAAGGTTTTTGCAGGTTCTGATAATACTGTTTCCCGTAAGTGTGCTTGTCCCAGTTTCTTTCTATGGCTGAACTGAAAGTGCAATTTCTGTATAATTTTAATGACTGGTAAATAGGTTCAAATATTCCACACGTTGTATTCTTTTTCCTATTCTCTGTTTGGTTTGCTTGGCCATTAGTGCCACTTATTCCCTGATCATAATTTTGTCCTCTTTGGAAGGAAGGTGAGACAGAGATTAGCAGGTGTGTTGTGTGTTGTGTCTCCCCAGCCCCCCCCCCCCCTCCTTCCCCCCCCCCCCCCCCGAAAGAAAAAACAAACCCAAAAAAACCCAAAAAACCAAACCAACCAAAACCCACAACAGGCAAAGCAAACCCAGCACCTAAGATGCATCGACAAAAGGAGACCAGATGCAGAGCGAAAGGCACATGGTACGGATTCTGGCTTCTCCCGACAAAGATTGCTACAAGAACAGAAAACACGCTGTGATTTATTCTTGTGGTAAAAAACTGCAAATGGAACAAGAAGTACAGAAATCTCAATATGTTGTTGCTAATACAATTTACATTTAGAACAGTGTGTCCTCCTTTGCCATTATGCTCTGTTTAAACATAGCTAAATTAAACTAGTCTATAGGCAGAGCTGCTTGAACTGCAGTCAGAACTTTCACTAAATGAACATCTAACACTTAATTTAATGGTAATTATACAGCTTCTCAAAGAAAATTTTTTTCCCATGTGTTATATTTGTTCAGTAGTTATCTCCATGTATAATAATATCAAATTATTATGCTGTCTCTCAAAGTCGTAAATCGTATCATTTTTACACAGACCAGAAAATGACTTGCACTTAAAGATATGTTTATCTGTATATATATGGTGGATTTTAAATTGAACAGTTCCAGACATAATTTTCCTAATATTGGTTAATCCATCTTTAATTAAAATGTTAATTGCTAATCCAGATATTACACATAGAAAAATCAGCCTACAGTAAACTGTGCCTTATTTGCACAAGGACAAAAACCGTGCAATTACATGGCAATCTGCTCTTCGGAATTGCAGTGTAGTCATCTTTCATCTGTGATAACCAACTAAAAACATATTGTTGAGTTATTGTACTAATTGTTTACCCCTCCCGAAAGGAGGTGGGGGGGAAAAGTTATTTTAGTGCTAGTTAAAAATTCCAACTTGGATCAAAGTAGGGCCTGAAATACGCTTTTAGGGGAATTGTTGCACAGAGTGGGTTATGCCAGCGCTGCTGCGGCCGAAGTTGCCTCTGACAGTTCCTCGGCTAGAAAACATTGCTGAAATCGATGTCTCCTACGTAGTCCAGAACAAAACTCCCTCTGTGTCTGAGCAATGTATTTCAGAAGTCAGACCCAGTCAATCTTGTTTTCCAGCCAAGGGTTACAGAAGGTAAAGTTAGCTAGATGAAGGTCGTGCTTGTCATATATAAAGTGCGTTAAGGCTGCTAACTTGCTTTTTATTTTTTTTTATCGGTAATACTCTGTACAGAGCGTTAAGCAAGTGGAGTTTCAGCGTTTCACGCTTAGCAAGTAAGAATCCTGTGATTTCCTGTGCAAAGTCACACGTGTAACTGCGGCCAGTAAGTCTTTGGGGGGGCTTGAATTAAATGATCTTGTTAACAGAAGATAATTACAATCCTAGTGGCTGAAAATTTGTTATTCATGTAAAATATTAGGAATACTTAATTGCTGAATGGAATGATGTACAGTGCTTTGTACCTTTTCTTTTGGCTTGTACATGCCTTTTTCATCTGTCGTTAATGGCATTGTTAGGGACAATACAATTTAAAACATGTTTCAGGCAACTTTTTTGCAGTAGTCATGTTCAAATCACAAACTCTTCAAATCACACAAGATTTTTCAGTCAAAGCCATATATTAAATGAGGAAAATAGAGACTTGCCTATAGAGTGCCATCTGTTGATTTTTATTTAATTAGGAAATCATTCTCATAAATCTGTCGCACTTATACAAAGTGCATACTAATGGATAGGCTTTTAAAAATATCCTAATTGTTTTTTCCTAAAATCTGAAAGGAAAAACATTCCCCCAAAATACATGTAGGATATTAACTATGACTAAATAGTATTTAACAAAAATCATGTGTCTCGATTCCAGAAATCTTAACAATCTGTACCTATTTGGGGTTTGTCTGAATACCATTTGAAAGGCTTGAGCTTTTGGGTTTCGGATGTGCTTTTTTCACATTTTTTTTTTTTTAACCTGTTCATTTTTTCATCAAAGGAGGTCACCTCTTCACCTTTCTTTTAATCTTTCCTCCCTTTCATTCCCCTTATTCCAGTGTTCTTTCCAACTTGTGAAAGTCACTTAATCTCTGTTTGAAACTGTACCTGATTTGCTCCAGCAGCACGGCTTCTCTTAGCAAGTTCATCCAAATGGATAAAGAGGAAGATGCCTTTGACATTTCTGCTGTACCAGGAGGATGCGGCCGCTCCTTGGCTAACAGCTACAAAAGAGAGGTTATTTTAGGAACGGTATGGATTTGTATGTATCGTTTTGGCTTGGTTTACAGTCACTCCGTCTTTGAGACGTGTTTGACTATCTGCTATTGATGCATGAATAATACTGCTATTTATAACTTGTTTTTGGGCAAGAAAACTGGCCACGGCCACCAGGAGAGGCAGCCTGCCTGCCTGTGTGGAAATTGCCTTTGTTTCGGTTCCTTACAAGGCCAGAATAAATCTAAAAAAAGTCCAAGCTCCACCACTTTTTCAAGGTGAGGTGATGTTTTTGAGCTGTGTTACTCGGCCAGGCAGAGCCCTCTCCAGAAGAGCTTGTGCCGGCTGACCCATCCAGGCAAGCCCAACGCCAGGCTCCTGGGGGAGCTCTCGTCTTTCCCTTTGAGTCCTTAAGCAGTCTCCAGTAATAAATGTGCAGTTGTGTTACGTGGTTAAAAGGTGCCATCCTACCACCTGGTATCCTTATTTCTCCAATCTCCTTGAAAACTGATCTTCTTCCCCATGGTCTCCTAATGTCTGGTCTACCCAACGCAGGCGGGTAGCTGGGGCTCTAGAGCAAGTTCACTTGTGCCTCAATTGTATATTTTCCTTTTGTTCTTAGCTAGACAGTGCGGATTAAGAATTATTTCCTTTTCCTCTTGCATTGTAGACGAGGACTAAAAAAACTAAAGACAAATCTGCTATTACAGCTCTCATCTATGAGAGAATGGGGTGAGTGATAAGGTTGAGGATTGGTGACTAATGGACATGTAAAACTGATCTTCACAAGATATTCCTGAAGTCATTATTCAGTGAATATTCTTATGAGGGAGTTGTATTATTCTTGAGAATGCAATTGTTATACATTTTTCACTTAATTTGCCTTTGCAAGCTGACTTCTCTTGAACCTGCAAAATTGAGTTCCTTCCTAAGTAGAGGATCAGGTGCCAAAAAATTATGAAATGCATATTGGATGTATGTTGAGTCAGGGGTTATCTGGTGTTGGAAAAAGGATGCGTTTAGGAAGAGAGCATGCAGATAAATCGAAGTTTCTCTTCAAAAGAGATCAGGACAGCCGCTCCGTGAACGCGAGGAACTGCCAGGCTTCAAATGCCACCTATTAACTGGTGATAAACTGGGAAGGGGGATGCAAAGGTGAACCAACTGGAAAACGGTTTGAGTAGGTATTTGGGGAAAAAAAAGAAAAAAAAAGGCTTCTGTTAGCAGGATAAAAGGGAAGGATGGGAGGTCAGACTCAAGTGCTTTTAGTGGGCAAAGTGGCCAGAAGAGTCCTTAAGTTCTGAAGCAAAAAAAGCTTAGGGTGAGAGAGGTAGTTTTGGGGAAGAAAAGGACAAATGAAAAGTGGGAGGTGACCTTAATTTCTTGAGATTGTTTTCTTTTTCCTCCCTTGTTCTACATAAGCAGATTCACTTGGGGTCTGTAAAGCTCTCACATTTATCTTGGAATAACCATCCCCAGAGCTTCAACCTTTTTACTAAACTACCTTTAAAAAAAGCTCTAAGTGAAACTTTAACAACCCCTCTTCTCCAATAAAGATTGTTCAATAAAATCATAACTGTGTATTTCTTGGCCCAAATCCATGTATCTGATTCTGCATAGATGCAGGGCAAAACCTGCTGAAAGATGAGGAGGACATCCACCAGATTTACTCGACTTGTTTTTTCTTTGCTTATTTTCCCTCTGCCTGCCCCATGCCCCCCTATCTTCCCCCTTCATACATTTTCAGTGCAGCAGAAGATGTAAACTAGCTTTAAAAAGGATCCCTTTCTAATATATCACCCATAGTTTTATGGTTGGGAAGTTCTGTGTGAACGAAACCCCATTACTTATTTACTGTCATGCAGTTGCTCCTGGACTGGCCTCCCATGGACTGCATTGATGCACTATTTCTATGCCATATGGTTCTCTTTGCGGTTAGCTGTTTATTTCCAATTATAGTCTTTAAAATCCTACTGGCTTTGTATTTAATATGCTATGCTTCTCATCAATTTAGAATTTCCTTGCAAAGTAAGCACAACTCTTGTTTTGCTCAGGCAACACCTTAAGACCTAAAACTGTGAGTGCAGTTGTAAAAAATCATATAGGGGGAAAAAAAGTCTCCCTTTAAAAATACATCTAATAACTGTGTGTGTATTTCTTCAGTGGTATAGCAATAACTTCTAAGTGCCTTCCCACTGTGGTGATTTCTAGTTCACTTTCAAAAATCCAGCTTATTGAAAATGTCATTATTAATAGCCTTCTGGTGGTACAATAAAAGATCATTCAATAGGATATCCCAGTTAAGCAGGGTACCTTGTTTACATTGGGTTTCTGCCCAGCAGCTGTTTATGCTAAAGTTCTACAAATAATACAGGAATTAATCAAGGTGTAACCATGGGGACAATGCAAGTATAGTCCCATAATGTGACCTGTAAAGACGAATTACATAATTCATCTGCAATTTGGTATGATGATAGGTAATAAGCTACCGATTTCTTGACTGCCTTGGCGATATGGTAATGCCATTGTTGCTGATGCTTCCCAGAAAAGTTGAAGAATATGTAAAAACAGTATTTATTGAATCAGGGCTTCATTTTTCTTAAAGGTCTGTCCATAAGGTGTGAAATTAGGTTCCAAATATATATATATATATATATATATATATATATATACAGCAGCATAAGCATGTGTCTGTGTGCAAATTACATGATAACTTGTGCATGTTTTCTGAGTAAAAGATGCGGGGAAGAACAACTGGTCAGTATTAGTGAGAATGAAGTAATTGGATTTTTCGTAGTATTTTTAGCTTGCAAGATAATTGCCTCATTATGGTGGTAGATTCTGATTTTATTATATCAATGTTTATCAGAACTACATGCAGTTCCCGAAAGATGTTACCAGTCGCAAAAGCCCTTTGGATGCTCAGAAATGGCTATTAAGAAAGGAATAGTTCAGATATATAAAGATGGGATATCTAGCGAAACAGCCATTTGGGGGGGGGGGGGCAAGGATCATTATGTTGTTATGTTAAATTAATAGTACTATTTCAGTTAACTTGGTTCTACGTTTAGAGCTCATCAAGACACCCATGGGAATATATGAATTAGTTTGTTTTAATTGCATTATTTAATTTGATTGTTTAAATTGCCTTTCTATTTTTACGTGCAACCATTTTTTAGCTGAAAACGCTTTCTGTTTTGGATTTGTGTATGTGTGCTTGTTGTGTATGCTCACAACTTTGGTCCTCCTCCAAAGATCTTTTCTTTTTCCTCAGTAAAATAGTGAGAATTAATGTGTTGGCAAAACCCAGCCATGACTTCAGAGAGAGTTGTGAATAATGAATGCAGGATCTTTCTCTTTCACTGCAATGGCAGTAAAACATCACCCAGCTTTTTATTAAAAATGCTGCATTTGTAATTATGCCTCAGAAAAGAACAATTCAAGTGCAGAAAACTCTTAGACCCTGCTCCGCCAACATATTCTGTGCGAGTGGACAGATGGGGCCTGGTTTGATGTAAACAGAGTTTTGCACTGGCTCGAACAGCTCTATGTCCGTGCTGCTGGATCTGGGTTTTAATGCTCCTGGAGAAGAAACAAAGTTAGCTTTCAACCAGGGCTCGTTAAAAGATAAACATGCAGGGGATGGCATGGGGAAAACTTTCTGACTGTATGTTTCCTCAGCGTTACAGTGTGAGGTGGTGTAATTCTTGATGCCGTTCTAAGTCAGTCTATAAAACAAATTTATCAGACGTGGCTAATAATTGCTTAAACGTGATTCTGGCAAAATCAGGCAAGAGTTTGGTTTGCGCAGCCTAAGGGAATCCTCCTAAACCATCCTCTTGAAGTCATTGGCAGCTTTGTCATTGACTTAAAGATTAAAGAGTTCAGTAAGGTGAATTGATGTAAATCAAACTGATTTACCTCTGATTTAAACCAACAAGCAGAAAGCTTTGATTTAAATAATTGATTTTAATCTTATTGTGAATTTATAGTGTTAGCTGTTTTCTTACAGACAAATTACTTGACTGGTATATCAGTTTAAAGGTACTGATTTGTGTCCAAAGGGAAATTTAGCAGATATATTTTTGGCCGAACAGCGAAACACTCCTCTTCCCAGTTACGTAGGTCTTTTCCTGACCAGGTCTGTATTCAACCTTAACTCTTCATAAACTTTTACCTCCTGCTTGAAATGTGAATAGGTGAGATTTGAATTCAGTGTCTATTAATTCTCAGGCCACGTGTTAGTTTTTATATGCCTTTATTTTACAACTGGATATGACTTAGCTCTGACTCCACACACTTTATTCACCATTTGGAGTGGATTTTTGTGGACACTAGAGGGAGTACATATTGTTTCAGGAACTTAGAAATTTAGTCCTGTCAAACCAGGATGATCTAATCGGGCAACAATGTATAGAGATAGATATAGATATATATATATATGAGATATATATATATATATATATGATATTAATAGTCAAGTTTGTGTATCTCAGGTCATTTGTCAAGGGGAAAACATGCAAAAGATAACAGACTTTTTTTTTTTTTCTGAAAAACCTTTTCTAAAAAAAACCAAAACCCCTAAGTATTTCTCACATTTTCTAGGATGCAAGAGTGGCACCTTGCATTCTCCAGCATAATTTAAAATACAAATCAGGTGCAAAGTGGCAAGGCAGCATAGGCAGGTTTCAGGCGTATACTGTTTTTCAGTCAATGCTGCTGCATGGTTGGATGTGAGAGGGAGGTACTGGCAACATCTGCCTGCTCTTCTGCTGAGCTGTTGTTTCCCACGGGGCTCAGTGTTTTCCTTGCCCCATCACGGGAAACCCCGCAAAAACCATAGCATCCAGGCAATACAGGTATGAATTGGAAGATTTTTTTCCATGAAATTCCTAAAATACATAGGTAAATAAAATGAGAAAATAAAAAGAACAACAAAGTAGTATGATACTCTCTACACTCGATCCTTCTTTCTGTATTATTAAGGAAATCTATTGCCTGACTAAAATGAGATTCCTACGATCTAAAATATCTTTTGGGCAGGGACATGGAATTGTTGACACTGCATTAAATTGTGCAAGATGAATGAGGTTAGAGTGGTGATGAAGAAATATTCCATGTCTTCTGATATGTAGTAAGGGTTGAAGCACTGGTTGTAACTTTTTTGTCTGTTTTTTTTTTCTCTCTTTAGCCTTTTGAACAGTTTTAACTTTGAGTTCCAATGGCTTCAGGTTGGTTTCAATAATGTTACGTACATTCCAGGGGAAATGTATTGGTTATAATAAGAACATTTTGTCTCACATGTAATTTTATTGGCTTGTATATAAATGCATTGATTTTTTGGCTGAAATATTTGGGCTTCAGGGTAGATGCATTTGTTCTGGTTAGCAGTGCATTGGAGTCAGTAGAGCTCTTGTGTTTCAGCAAATACATTTCCATTTAAAAGCAAATGGAACATTTGAAAAGATTAAATGGACATTAATCGGTCAAGCATCATATTTTCAAACATGCCATTCTTTCTAACATGTAAAACATTATGACACTTGAAAGAATGCTTTCTAATCTTACTCTATTAATCATATTTTTAATGTATGTAATTGTAAGTCTTTCGCATAATGTGGTGTTTGCCTTACTGAAGTATGTGTTTATATTAGTGATTTCTGTCTTTCTGTCTTAACTCGGAGATAATAAGGTTGGCTGACTAATACCTATTTAATTTCTCTTACCTCTGTAATGTAATTGAAGTGAGATGTGAACGCAACATCTTTAACCTATCATCAAACAAGAGCCTTCAAGTTTCTGGTCTGAAGCAGTGCTATCAACATCATCCATCATAGCAGGTAATCAGTTGCACCTATTGATTTGACACGGATTTCCATCACTTCTGCCAAGTGTGCTGTAACCCCTCCAAAGTCTCCGCTAGCCTAAAGTCATTGTTTTCTCTTCTGTGTCTCCTTTTCTACATTTAAAATGGGAATACTTTCCTATCTTGAGTGGTGAAGAATAAATAGTAATGTTTTAAAAGCATTATAAAGTTCTAGAGCCTTCTGGCACTGTCAGAGTCTGAAACATTGTCATTAGTATACAGAGTGAAGTTCACTGGTGCCAGTACTGGTAGCCAATACCCCTTGCATAAGAAATTGCCACCTTTGAACCAGAATCGAGACCTAATATTGCAGCTCAAACCAATGACTGTATGGCTCTTTTCCAACAAATTACTCTTCCTTGTGTACAGATATTATGCAAACTCTTTGCTGTGGTCCTTAGCAAATAAATATATTAAATATATATATATTAAACATAGACCCATATTTTCCCTTCCCATGTTGAAATCCATGGAAGAGGCTTTGACAGAGGAAATCTGCAGTTGTTTTGTGGGGAGTGCCTCTCCTCCGTCCGTTTCTTTTTTTTCCTCTTTGTAATTCTCCACCAGTCATTTCCCATCGGGAAAAGTTGGTCTTGCTCCCTTTTCCGTGACTAGTTGCTAGCTCAGGTTTTTGACAGGTCTCTGCCAGAGATGAAATATCTGTGGAAATTATGGATGTGATAATTCCAGATGAGCTTTGGCCGAGCGTGTTGTCCGTGTCAGCAGATGGAGCTCCAATGGACCTCAGCTCCATTGCCAACACTGAAATTGCTTCACTGGCTGGGCAGCGCAGTTGTTGCTCGACGCCTGGCAGTCTGGTACCGGCTTCGTAAATAAAATGCTATTTTTTTGTGGGTTTTGTGTTGTTCTTTTCCACAATGGATGCGACCAGCTATAACACAGATGGAGCAAGCAGCCTATGTTGGAAACTGCTTATAAAACCATTACTTCTGTAAAAGAAATACACCTGTGCTGTGGCTGTGGACTGCTGCGGTCTGTGCTGTTTGGCCATGTTGGAGAGGGCGGAGGAGCCCTCCTCTTGCTCCCTTCCTCCTGCCAGGTACCATGCCCCTGATAAATCGGTGCCCACCATATGAGGAGAGTGACATAAGATTCAAAGATTGCTTAAAATTTGCATCATTAAGCCAACCACAATGTTTTTATGAAAGTATGTGTCTAAGGTTGAGTACCTGTGAGTAAGATGTGCAACACATACGTGTTACGGAAATGTTGTTTTGTATATGTATGTCTTTTTGGTGAACTTAACTATTTTTTCCACATTTGGCTGCTCAGCTAAATATCATGCAAGTATTAGGTTAATATTCAAATTCTGTTATGGTTGCCTTTAAATTCATTTAAACATAAGAATATTTTTTAAGTGCTGAAAGAGTCTAGCCACATACAGAAGTCCTATCAACTCTAATGGTTGTTACTTGAAGTTTAAACAAAGGCAAATAGACTTTTATGTGTTTTAAATCCAACTAGTATGGCTATCAACAAATTAATGACTTACAAAACCAAAAGCAATTCTGTTACACTTAATATTCTGCAACTGCAAGCCAATGTATTATATACATTAATCAATTTGTCATAAATGAACCCCTATTTTGTATACAAGCAAATAAAATAGGCATGCCACAACATATTTTATTCATAAACCAATATGTAACAAACAAATGGGCATAGATTTAATCTCTCACTTTTTAAATAAAATATGCTTACATCAATCTGCTTGTTACACAAATTTATATAACCTATATGAATCAATACATGATATATATAAAACCTACTTTTAACTCTGACATGTTTGGTACTTCATAATTACCTCAATTTAATGAAAAGTTCCTAGTTTTAAGACAGTCCTAGAAGCAACTCAGATTTAATTAAAAAGTTTTACCTTGGTTTCAAAAAGGTCATTTTAGCCAAGGGGAGATAATGTCCTTTTATAGTAGCACATCTTGTTTCTGTTCCTAAGTAATGTTATTTGCTGGCTGCTGGAGAATAATTCATGCTGCTGTTAAGGAGTGGGGGGCAGGGGGGAAGAGTTTCAGTTGTTGCAATTTTTTTAGAATATTGTTTTTCAGTGTCAGAATGTTTGTGCTTTTCTTTGTTCTAGTGGGTAACTAATGTTTAAAAAAAGAAATGAGTAATGATGATCTTAATTTGTGGAAAACTATGATATTTTACTAACAAAGTAAAAGTGAATGCTGGGATGTGTTTACTGATGAGACAAGGGTGTGCACTGTGGCCACTGGAAAATTCTGTGTTGAAGCATGTACCTGTGCTGGTATTTCTTAGCTTATTTTTTTTTCATTTTGGTTAGGAAAGCATACCGTCTCTGGTGTTCAGTGTGGAGTATTTGCTCCAGCACTGTGCCTGTATGATTCCAGAAAAAGACTGCTAGGTACCTTTAAAAACCTGCAGATTATCAAAACTAAAAAAAAAAAAAACAAACCCCAACCAACCAAAAAACTTAAAAAAAACCCAACCAAACAAAAAAAACCCCAAAACCAAAAAAAACCCCAAATCAATGTAACAGTTTGAGAATATGTAAAGCAAGAGCTGAGCATCAATCAGAAGTCAAAATAACCAGTCTTTAAATCCAACAAATTTTTTCTGAAAAAAATTTCCCCTCTGATGCAAAATATTTTCTTTAGAAGAGTAAAAACTAAGGGGATACGTGACAGCAGGGAAATCAAACCAAAGGGAAGACAAACAACATATTGACAAAAGCAATCAAGGGAACAGTAAGCAAAATGAGAAAGTAAGGGGAGTATTTTGACATCTTGATCTTAAGGAAATTTCTTTCTGGTCTTCCTAGTGTCTGTAAGAGTTGTCTGGCAATTGTGGTGTGGTGCCAGATGTACATGTAACTTTGTTAAATTTTCAAAAGATAAATTTGGTAAAAAAGAGCTCAGACACCTTTTGTTAAGGCACTTACAATTTAAGAGACAGATTTACAAATACTTGCTGTCAGCTTGCTCTGAGAATCAAGGATCCTGCTGAGCACTAAGAGTTATTGAAAATCAATAAATTCTTAATATGCAGAAGGTCAGATGTGTTTCGAAAATACAGAGATGTACAACTGAAGTATTGCAGTGCATATGTGCCTTGTTTAAAAGATCTCTTTATGTCATTGTTATTCCCCTCAATCTATGAAGTAGTTAATTTTAAATCCTAAGAAAACACATATCCATATGTATGTTAGTCTGGAAAGTTGTTATGTTGCTTTGAGCATAATAATGCATATTTTTAATGTTGTGTGTGCTTCTGTTTTCATGTCAAATGGCTTTCAGAGCCATTGTTATCTTTTATGGTAATTACAAAGTTAATCCCTTTGCTGTTTCATAGTACATCTCGTGGGGTTTTAAATTTCAACTTTTTGTTTCTTTTTTCTTTTCTTTTTTGCCCCCTAGACAGTATAGTGCTCTGCCTTTATACCTTGTGCCAGCCTGGCTATTCCTGCATTAACCTAGATTACTTGATTTACTACCTGATTCACTTGATCTCGAGCCTGGATTTTCATAAATCTACCCTAAAGTTTAGCATATGAATTGATGCTTAGGTACTAGAGTAGATAATTCGATCATCAAAACTGCAAAGTTCTCTGCACTTCCCACAAAGTCAGAAAAGAGCTGCTCATTATTTGGGGGGGGGGGTGAGTTTAGCAGGCTGGGGGTGTTTCTGGTTTTAAAATCTTGGTCTAGATTCATACTTTTACAAGGCCAATAGAGTTAGGCAGTCTGTTTGTCGTCTTCTCTTGGAAGGTACCTGCAGCATCGGATGATGTTGCACTGTTTCATCATGAATTTTCAATGGATCATGGAACTGACTGCTGCCACTATGTACCAGAAGTCCTGCAGAGTGTGTTCTTATTCTATGTCAGCAGTGTCAACAGTCATTCTACCGCTGTGTGTCAACACTCCTCAAATTAAGTTCTGAATAATCAGTGTAATAATCAGTAAAAAAGCTCATTTAAAAATAAGTATTAGTTGAGCTAAGGGCTTTCCCAGTTTCCCTCAAAGATAGCAGCAGAGCAGAGATGGTTCATCCCGAAGCTGGTATCACCACGCTGTGGTTGGTAACCTGTGCCTGGTCTCACTTAAAAAAACCAAAGTGCAACAAGCATGCATTAATCCCTCTATATGTAGTGTGCATGTTTATCTGAAAAATGAATTTCAGTGGTTTGAATGCTGCCTCTGAGCAGTTAGGGGCTGTGTGGAGATGAGTAGCATATCTATGCAGTGGGTGAGAGAAGACTTTATCTGTTCTTAGCAGTGCGCGGTGAAATGACATCAGGAGATGGTCATGAATTGCAGCAAGGGAAACTCCACCTAGAGAGAACAAAATTTCACCATGAGAGGATGTTTAGCGGTGGTACAGGTGCCCAGAGGGGCTGTGATATCTCTATCCTTAGAAATATTCAGCAGTATACATGACAAGCTCCAGCGCAAGCTGATGTAACTGAATATAATTCCGCTTTGAGAAAAAGAAATTGCACCAAAATAGTAGGCTTCTTGAAGACGCAGTCCCATAGTTGGGGCCAGATATACATGTATTTCCAGTTAGCTTAAATCATGGTTTCTTTCAAAAAGATTTTTGAAAGCTATGGTATTTGAACAAATCATTATTGTCAGATAGCACAAAATATCAAAAGTTCAAGAAGTAGCCACTATGTAAATTTGCAAAGGAAATTTTTGGAATATAAAAGGCTTTTCTTTAGAAAAGTTGTTTTGTCTGTGAAAGTGTTTCTAACCGGTGTGGTAACTGCTGCAGGACGTATGTAGGGTAGCTGATAATAGAATGTTGGCATCATAATGTAATGTCAATCTCAAGTGGGTTTTCACTGAAAACCAACTTTGGGGTTGCAAAATATAGTGATGTTGATCATACTTGGGAAATTTTACAAAGAGCTCTGAGCCTTGCTGACACAAAACAACTGAAAAAGGCTGACAGGAAAGGTTCAGCTTCAGAAATTTAGCTTCAGCCTGGGCTAGTCAAAAGTGGTGTTGACCCTCGGGTAAAGGCAGCCTTGACTTTGACTTGTCAAGACTCTGAATGTGAAGCAGAGGAGGTGATGCACTGTCTGTGTATTAAAGGCTGTATAGCAATGTTTATCTTGTTGCACTTGAACAAATCTAACAGTTGAGCCAATGCAATGGAAGTGTTGCTTGGACAAGGCACTAGAGCTCTTCAACCATAAGGGATCCCAAGAATTAATAGGGTTTGCGCTAATTGACCTTCTGAGTGGAAGACAGGTCAGAGGTCCTTTGACTAGTACCAACCTGTGTTGGAAAACCATCCTTCAGTGTAAAGTGCAAACAGCCACTGAATGTATTCAGAAAGTGCAATGATTTGAAAGTTAGTGTTGGATTCGGGGGAGCAGAGCCAGTCCCAGAGACCTCCCCTGCACGGGTGGTCATTCTTTTATGTGTTTGTCTTGCCGTGTGAGGTGCTAAATGTTTTGGGGAGAAACCTTTTGAAGTGGTAGTATGTGTTCTTGGAGCTAGCTAGGAGAAAAAAACAACCTCATCTGTTATACTGCAGACCATACATGTAAACAAAGTAGTAGAATATCACATCTAGAAGTTAGCCACAAGCAGAGCTGAGAGGTATCGTGACTCTAGATTGACTTTGAGGATAAATCTGCACAGGATGTTGATGCAGAAGTCACTGTGCAGATGCACTGAAGAGCCTATGGTAAGCCAAGTTACTAGCGGGTTACTTCCTATTTTAATTAATAAAGACACAAGCATGGTGGGACAGAGGTAGCCTGGGAGGAGGTAAGAGTCCTACTGACACCAGAATTAAAGTCTCACAGACAGGGAGCGTTTGCAGCAGCTCTGAGTGATGAAGATTGAGAGGTGTGAATTATGGGGGTTTAACACAGTGATAAGGCCAACAGCTACGGGATAGCTAATAGGTGCCCTGAGTGGGTCCAAATGACACATTACAAAGGTTTCTGCCAAATCCTGCCTGTTCAGGAGGGAATCTGCTTTATGGGTGAAGGACAAGGTGGTTTTGGTTACCATGGTAGTAATGAGAAATTGGTCAAAAAGTGCATCTTGGAGCTCTACAACTACACCCAATCTATATTGCTGGCAGAGGAAATTATGGGAATAACGTGGAAAAAGACAGAAAAACCAAATTGTCTGTTGAGAAGGCAGGACTAGAAAAAGTATAACCAGTAAAAATCTATCTTGGTAATGTCTCTGATAATACAAAGTAATTGTATAAAATTGTGCTGTTTAATAAGCGATAGCCATACCCCACCCATATGGAAACTACTGTTCCTCTGGTTTCCTCACTTTGGACCTGTAATCTCCTATGAACAGGTTTTATTTTCTTTTTGGCTGTGAATGCAATGCAGAAGTTCAGAAGAATGCCACTTCTCATTAAATTGGTATGTTCATCTAAAAGATTAAAGAAGTTCAGGTTTTAAGTTTTTGACAGCACTTTGGGTCAATTCCTGGTTTTAGCTAAACTGGTTCAGTCTTCTCAAGTTACACTAATATGAATTCCTACACGTATAAAAAAGTTTTGTGAAGCATAACATGTCTGTGGACTTTTCTATATACGTAGCAAGGAAAATCGGGCGAGATGGGTACATCAAGGGGAAAAATCCTGGCTAAGCAGTCAACTCGCAATAAAAATAAGAAAAGCAAAGACTGTAAATTAATTGCTGAAGTAGCACAGTGTCCTTTTTGAAGGTGTAGAGGAGAAGTGTGAAGGACAAGAGCGACTCAGCTGAGACTTTATAAATCGCAAACTTAAGGCATTCGGTTTCTTTTCAGCTTCTGACATATATACTAATCCCAACCAAACCACTGTTCATTCAATATTCATGAGTGAAAAGCCATTTTGTTCTTAAGTCTGCTTCAAAGAAAGTGTTCCCAGCACTGAGACCAGCCTTTGGAAGTTGAAAATTTTGGATGAACAGGTGAGTTTTGAGAGATGATAAAATAATAGAAGAATGAATAAATGTCAACCCCAAACATAACTGAAGCAGTTTCCATAGGAACACAGTTATGTGGCTCCTGTGCATGAGATATTTAGCAATTTGATTGCATGTTTGTTCTGACATTACAATTGAAAAAGGCCATTTGAGAATTCTAGCATTCGAGGATCCTAACAAGGGATCGTTATGCTAATGGCTCCTGAAATATCCCTAAACTCCTATATTAAAGTTCATAGCTGTAAATGGCTCACAAAGAATCTGAAGCATAAATCATTAAATGACTGAGTTCCACTTTACCCTCGGCAAAGTGCTCTACTGACTGTTAGCACAAAGAAAATGTGCATGGAAATGTTCTTTAATGTATGTCATGGTGATCTTGAAAGCCGAAGCAGAAGTAACATTGAACGGTAACCTTTATCCAGTAAGTACCGTGTTTTCATAGGTTGCCATTAGGGTGAATGTACCCTAACGCTCGTTTTGTGGTAGCTCAACTGCAGTTGCACGAAGCCCTTCTTGGGGTCTGCAACCTCTCCTTACAAAACTATACATTTAAAAAAAAAAAGTCGTCTCTCCAGGCAAAAGCTATGTTTGTAGAGGCGTGTCATTCCATAGAGATGGAAATATACTTGATTATAGGTAGCTTGTTGATTAATGCAAAACATCTCGGTGTCCAATAACTTAGCTGTTTAGGCTGAGCTTTGTAGAGCTTGCAAAATGAGTTGAGTCTAGGTGAAACTTTCTAATCTGCATAAAGGTCGACCAGTCAATAATTTTAGCCTCTACTGATTTGAACACGTTGAAGCGTTCACATTGGTGAAAAAGCTTTCCATGCTAACTCATGGGCTTTTTTTTTTTTTCTTTTTTTTTATGCGGAGATTCAAAGTCACAACCTCTGTTGTGGCAGTGTGCCTCAGCAGGTGCCGGTGGCACTTGATTGCCTCGAAGGCACTGTGCCATGAACTTGCTGTGAAATTCTCTTATTTCTGCTGTAGTTATAAGGGGTATCTAAATTGGAACATAAATTGTCTCTAGTTTATTATTTCATTAAATGAGCAGTGTGGACTGCTAAGCATTATTATTCCCATTTTGCAATTGAAGAAATGAAGTTAGTGATGTCTTAGTGATACGGATGTGAGTATTTAGTTGCATATCTGGACCCTCATGAGTATCATAAATAAGAGCAAAATCTGGCATGTGGTCATTGAAAACAGAGTGATAATGAAGTTACATTTGTGCGTATGTTTTATTTGTTCTGAATCTACCATTGCTGCTCATTTCCGCAAGAATCAAAGGCGAGGTCTGAACTCTGGCTACCGAATGCTCCAGGATAATTAGCAAGTCCAAAAAATGCATCCCGAAAGGAATATAGTAATACTGCTGATCTCTTTGTTGTAGCAAACTTAGGTGCTCTAACAGAGATGTCTGCGTTTAGATCCTCTTTCATCTGGCACGTGATTTTTCTGGAGATAAGGATACACATCACAGTCTGATGGTATTTTTCAAGGATTTTTCTATGATTTTTTTTTTTTTTAACTGAAAAAGTAGTTTGGTTTGTTTTTTCTTTTTTTTTTTGCAGATCACTTCTTTTAGCAAGATGTATGTTACCTTTCCAAACAGTGGGAGTACGTGACCTGACTGGGTGCTTGTAAGGATTTCCTTACATTCCCAGACATTTTCTTAATAAGTCTCGACAATATATGGGGTTTAGCATCTATTTCAGTTAATCAGATGTCTGAGTGGAGCATCTAGGACACTTAGCTCTCAGGTGGGTCCGTGACTGCTCTTGGAGTACTTGAGTTGTGAAAGAAAGAAATGGATTTCACTGGCTTTAACTTTCATGAGAAGACTTATTAAAATACTTTGTTTTCATTCATCAAATCACCTTGCAGTGCAAAACTAGAATGTAAATTACTGGTGCAAGATGAGACTGGTGTCATTTTTTTTTTTTTTTCTTCCCTGTGGTATGCAGTGTTTTTCCAGATATAAATTTTTTTAGGCCTGCCAGGCTTAGGTGGAGTGGCATTGCTGAAATACTTACATAGGGTGTGCTTATTGTTTCCTTCTCTAGTACAGATGGAGCAAACACAGGGTGTCATATGGATTCAAATGAATATTTTTTTCTTAAGCATCATAGTCCACATAACATGATCTTATTATTCATTACACCACATGATTATGTTACTAAAATATTCAAGGAGTAGAGTATTCGCATAGAGCTTTTAGGCACACATACGCTTAGCTAGTGTTGTAATTAGGTAGATGAGGATTTCTCTTGGTGACCTAGCACCAGGACTGGGGCACTTGGAGGACCTCGTAGGCAAATGTAAAGGTTGTCGATTTGCGGAGAGCCGAGTTCCTAGTCGAGATGTATTTGTGAGATCCTGCAGGGAGGCGAGAAAATCTGCTTCAAATACACTGTGCCCTGCAGAGAGAGCTTTCACTTAGGCACTCGCTACAGATCTTGGAGAAAATGCCAAACTTTTAAGTGCTCACCAGTGTGTGTCTCATCCAGCCCAAGGGAAATAATTGGAAAGTGTTTATAAAATACAGCCTTGCCATCAGCATTCAGGAGGGGAAGGGAGAAAATGGGATCCTGTGTTGTGGCAACCGTACTCTGTATTGTAATAAAACAACTAAAAGAGAATTAATGTGATGTGTTGTAACTAGAAAAAAGATTGGGAGCTGCCACATCTGCAGGCTGGTTGTGGAATGAATGAGGAATGGTTTTATTATTTTATTATCATTATGCCAATCCTTTAAAAGCATTCCTGAAGAAGAGTGGCTCAGTGTTAGGAAGCCTTACAACTTTTCTGCAGTTGGTTTAGTATGAATGTAGGATGTTTATTTCACATTATTGAAATGTTTGTTGTTTTACCTTCAAATCAGACACACCATGTATACGTCTGCCTATTAACATATGACTTACAAAACGGCCTATAAAAATGTGATGATTATTTTTAATGGTGAGGGTCACATTTGGTTACAAAAATCTGTCAGTACTTTGTGACCAGCATAAGATATTTTCACTTTAGGGCAGCTGCGTTGCTGTGGGGCTGATATAAATGAAAGTTCTCATTGAACTGGTCTTTCCAGGCACTGAATAAAGGTGCAAGCTCTAACTTTCAGCCTGGAAAGCAGAAGCAGGTAGCTAGAGGGTGCAGGGTTTGACCCTGGGAGATGAGAAAGGGGAGATGAGGTGGGGGGGTCGTGATCTGTCCATGACCAGCTGGAGGGCATGGAGCTCTGCCTGGGGATGGATGAGGAGCGGACCGAGAGCCTGTGGGTCAGGATTAAAGGGAGGGCAGGGACAGGTGACGGTGTAGTGGGGGTCTGCTAGAGGCCACCTGAGCGGGAAGATGAGCAGATGAGGCCCTCTGTAGACAGGTAGGAGCAGCCTCATGTTCACAAGGCCTGGTCCTCATGGGGGACTTCAGCCACCCTGATATCTGTTGGAGGGACAACACAGCAGGGCATAAGCAATTCAGGAGGTTCCTAGAATGCGTTGATGACAACTTCTTTCTCCAAGTGATGGAGGAGCCAATGAGGAGAGGTGCTGTGCTGGACCTTGTTCTCACCAACAAGGAGGGGCTGGTGGGGAATGTGAAGCTCAAGGGCAGCCTTGGCTGCGGTGACCATGAAATGGTGGAGTTCAAGATCCTTAGGGCAGTGAGGAGGGCACAAAGCAAGCTCGCTACCCTGGACTTCAGGAGAACAGACTTTGGCCTCTTCAAGGATCTGCTTGGCAGAGTACCAAGGGATACAGCCCTGGAGGGAAAAGGGGTCCAAGAAAGCTGGTTAATATTCAAGGATCACCTCCTCCAAGCTCAGGAGCGATGCATCCCAGCAAAGAGGAGGTCAGGTGAAAACGCCGGGAGGCCTGCATGGATGAACAAGGAGCTCCTGGACAAACTCAGACACAGGAAGGAAGCCTACAGAGGGTGGAAGCAAGGACAGGTAGCCTGGGAGAAATACAGAGAAATTGTCTGAGCAGCCAGGGATCAGGTTAGGAAAGCCAAAGCCCTGCTAGAATGAAATCTGGTCAGGGACGTCAAGGGCAACAAGCAAAGCTTCTGTTGTCAGCACCTTGGTGATAAAAGGAAGACCAGGGAAAATGTGGGCCCTCTCTGGAAGGAAACAGGAGACTTGGTTACCCGGGACATGGAGAAGGCTTGAGGTACTCAATGACTTTTAGGCCTCAGTCTTCACTGGCAAGTGCTCCAGCCACACCGCCCAAATCACAGAAGGCAAAGGCAGGGACTGGGAGAATGAAAAACCAACCACTGTAGGAGAAGATCAGGTTCAAAGACCATCTAAGGAACCTGAAGGTGCACAAGTCCATGGGACCTGATGAGATGCATCTGTGGATCCTGAGGGAACTGGTGGATGAAGTGGCTAAGCCACTATCCATCATATTAGAGAAGTTGTGGCTGTCCAGTCCAGTGAAGTTCCCACTGACTGGAGAAGGGGAAACATAACGCCCATTTTCAAAAAGGGAAAAAAGGAAGACCTGGGTTCTTCCTCTGTGCCCAGCAAGATCATGGAGCAGATCCTCCTGGAAACTATGCTATGGCACATGGAAAATAAGGAGGTGATTGGTGACAGCCAGCATGGCTTCACTAGGGGCAAATCGTGCCTGACAAATGTGGTGTCCTTCTATGATGGGGTTACAGCATTGGTGGATAAGGGAAGAGCAACAGATGTCATCTGGCTGGACTTGTGCAAAGCGTTTGACACTGTCCCGCACAACATATCCATGTCTCTCCAATTTAGAGACAATTTTGACAGATGGAGCGCTTGGTGGATAAGGAATTGGCTGGATGGTCACACTCAAAGAGTTGCGGTCAATGGCTCTATGTCTGAGTGGAGACCAGTGACGAGTGGTGTTCCTCAGGGGTCGGTGTTGGGACTGGCGCTGTTTAACATCTTTGTCAGCGATACAGACAGTGGGATTGAGTGCAACCTCAGCCAGTTTGCCAATGACACCAAGCTGTGTGGTGCGGTTGACACTCTGTGGGGAAGGGATGCCATCCTGAGGGACCTTGACAGGCTTGAGAGGTGGGCCCTTGCAAACCTCGTGAAGTTCAACAAGGCCAAGTGCAAGGTCCTGCACATGGGTCGGGGCAATCTGAAGCACAAGTAGAGGCTGTGTGATGAGTGGATAGAGAGCAGCCCTGAGGAGAAGGACTTGGGGGTGTTAGTGGATGAAAAACTGAATATGAGTCAGGAATGTGCACTTGTAGCCCAGAAAGCCAGTTGCATTCTGGGCTGCATCAAAAGCAGCGTGACCAGCGGGTCGAGGGAGGTGATTCTCCCCCTCTACTCTGCTCTGGTGAGACCCCACCTGCAGTACTGCCTTCAGCTCTGGGGCTCCCAACATAGGAAGGACATGGACCTGTTGGAGTGAGTCCAGAGGAGGGCCATGAAGATGATCAGAGGGCTGAAGCACCTCTCCTGTGAAGACAGGCTGAGAGAGTTGGGGTTGTTCAGCCTGGAGAAGAGAAGGCTCTGGGGAGACCTTACAGCAGCCTGCCAGTACCTAAAGGGGACCTACAGGAAGGCTGGAGAGGGATTTTCTACAAGTGATAGGACAAGGGGTAACGGTTTTAAACTGAAAGAGGGTAGATTTGAATCAGATGTAAGGAAGAAGTTCTCCACTGTGAGGGTGGTGAGACACTGAAAGAACAGGTTGCCCAGAGAGGTTGTGGATGCCCCATCCCTGGCAGTGTTCAAGGCCAGGCTGGATGGGGCTTTGAGCAACCTGGTCTAGTGGAAGGTGTCCCTGCCCAGGGCAGGGGGCTTGGAACTAGATGATCTTTAAGGTCCCTTCCAACCCAAACCATTCTATGATTCGATGACCTGTGTCCTTTTGTGCAGTGGGGTGTTAGTGCTGGGGTAGCGTGAATCTCATATGTTCTTACACTTCAGATGTGAGAACCAAGATGGTTTCTACAGAGTGAATCCTTCCTCTTCCTTCAGTTCACTGTGTGTAAATTAGGGATAGCTCAAGGAAGCTGCAGGGTTTCAGTGATGCAAAATGATTGCTTTTTTCCCTGAAATCTTCAGAGTTCACAACTTTAATAAAATTTTTCATGTAGCAATATTCACTCCTCTTCAGATTCCTGAAATAGAAATGATCACAGTCTGGTGTCCTTAGACCAGCTCTGCTGGCCCTGCTCAGAGTGGTTATGTTAATCACCACAGGAAGGATGCATTTCAGGACAGAACAGAAAACATTTTTTCTTACTGTTTTTAGAAAGCCTTTCAAGAAGGACTTCTTCCTTTCAAGTGCCTGTACTGTGTAATCTTGGATATTGTTCAATATCAGATGGATCCAAGAAGGGGTGCTGGGTGATACCAAGAGTAGCTGCACCCTCTGAACATCTGGGAGGCTTCTGTATCTGAAATGTGCAGATCTCCACCCTGCCAGCCAGAGTCTGTGCTGTAGAAGCGCTATTTCTAATGCAAAGTAAAGCAAACTCAGGAAAAAAAAAGTTACACAGCTTTCTAGTTTCATCCTTGCATCATGTTTTTAGCCTAAGTAAGACAGCTATGATTAAGTGTATGCTGATGATTGGTGGGATTTTATTCTTTGGGTGTTTGCTTCATGTACAGCATCTATGGCCGAAGCAAAAAATGCTTGACAATAAAAACATCCACACTTACTAATGCTGTCTCTCACATATTGATTTTTAGAGGCCAGTTTGGTTACACCCCATTACCAAAACAGCAGTGTTTTAAAGGAAATTAGATGGGAAAAGGCAATTTCTAAATAAATATTTTTCACACACTCATGCATTTGGAGTTTGGTATACTGATCAAAATGTTTTTTTCCAAGGAAGCTGAACCTCCTTTCGCCCATGGGACAGTAGGCAGAGAAAGCAGTTATGGCTGGTTTGGATGATATGAAGCATCTTTGGGTTTGCTAGGGCCACAGAGGCCCTCTTGCTTCTTCCTTGGAGCTGTGTTTGCTTCACTATCAAGGTTTGTGTGAATAATGTTTGAAAGTATTGACATCTAAAGAGTAAGGACTGTGATGTATGAAAGGCGGCATTTTACAAACTCAGGAAGGTACACCTTATTATTTAATCATAGCCTCAAAATCACAGACCCAAATGTGTTTATGGTTTTTTTTTCCTCTTTGCATACAATTATGATAAACCAGAATTTCTTCACAAGGTATTGTATGAAATTCTGGAAAAGGAGGCGAAGGGGATTGTTTTGCACCTCCATCAAAGTGCTTAAAGAACATAAATTTGGCTTTCAGGATATTATCAATCAAATGCTTATTTTGGAGTTGTTGCTATCATCCAAGTCTAGGTTTGAAGATGGAATCAGAAGGTCAAGTTTTCACAGACATTTCTCTCCATGGACCTCTTCTGTGCATATGGGCTCTTTGATTCAAAGATAGATGGCTGGATTTTGAAAACTGTTTAGTACATAGCAACTGCGAATGATCTCAAGGGGAAAATTTTGGAAGCCCCAAATGGGCACAGAGCAGCTGTACCCTTTAGCAACTTTAGGAACGCGCGTTAAGCGAGTGGGAACGACTCTGCTCAGGTAACCTGCTACCCTGGGTAGGTGCCTGGCTGTCAGCTGATGTGTTTTTTAATGTTGTGGCCAGAATAATACTTTTGAAGTTAGTAAGACTCTTCTTTGAGCGTATTTGAAATTACAAGCATCTGGTCATTGTAAACATTTACCCATGTTATAGAAAGAGAAATCCACCTTCAAAAAGAGAACAGGGCACAGATTAAAAAAACCCAAACCCTTCTTTTCTCTGACATCTCTTAGAGGTGCATTGTCATGGTGCTATTCTTTATCCAACTCCATATCTCATTAAAAAGGATCTTTCTGAGCTGTTTCATTTTACTTTATTCTTAATTTTTTTAGAATGGCTTTTAGATTTTTTTAGCATTTATACTTTTGTTTCTTCTTCAATCTCTTGGTGAATGCAGTAGCAATATTTTTTATGTTAATAGCATGGCATTAAGTTGGCCAAGCATAAACCAATGCCAAATTATTTACTACCGTCTTATGCAAAGTAGTGCATATTCCCAGAGGCTTCTACATGTCTTAAAAAAGTGGGTGTTATGCTACCATATCAACTGATATTTGGCGTTAAGGCGTGCTTTTTTTGTCTCAAGTGGAATACTGTTCCTTTTGCAGTACAAAAGGATGATGATCTTTTCCTACATTCCCTTCCCATAACACTGGAATGTAAAACTCGCTACCGGCTAACGTACAAAGCAGCTGGCACTGAACAGAAAAGACACAAAAGATTGACCAGAATTCAAACTATCACAAAATGAAATGAAAATAATCTCCTATCAGGAGCATCTCAGAAGTATAGTTTCTTTTGAACAATGAAAACTAGCATTAAATTACATAACAGACTTGAACAGAACCACAGAGCATAAGAGGGAAATATATAACACTTAGGTCACCTGAGCTTCTCTGAGCTTTTCTTGCCTAAAAGGAAAGGCAATGGCAGATGAATGCACTCAAATACTGTAAAAATAATAATGCTTTCTGGTCTTTAATGCCTTTCACTGGAAGATCTCCAGGTGTTTTTCATTAAATAATAATTATGCATTGCAACTAATTTAAATATCCCATTAAGGGAGGCTTGATTATGTCCCTTTTAAGTGCTAGAAACAGGGTTCTGTCCTCATTTATCCCAGGTTAGCGATACTGCAAATGGTAAATCTAGGAATAAAATCAAGGTGTTCTAAGTAAAGCAATTGAATGTTTTCACTCTGGTATGTGAAAACAGGAGAAATTAATTTTCTTTCCCTTCAAGTTCAAACACTACAAATATCCCAGGCTGTCTGATCTTAGATTTCTCTAATCATTTCCCAAAAGGACTGTTTCCCTTCTTGGTAGGTGAGTGCTTCCAGTGGGCTGCTCTTGTGCCCTTTCCTGCCTGGGGGGTGGTCTTCATATTGCAGAAGCCTAAATCTCCCAAAGAAAAGTGGTACATAAATTCACCTTAATATATAAATGAAGGAGTTTGAAAAATGGCCGTAATCTGGGTACCTGGTACCTTTTTAAATCATTAACCCGTATAATAGGCAAAAGGAAATAAGAGCAAAATGAATTAGAAGTGAGGAAACTAGGTGGTTTTTTTCCCCTCTGATTTTTAACAGGTGAATTTAATGGAAGATCAATACTGCTGGCTAAGGTCAGCTTTACTTTAGGAAGGTAATACATGCAGTTCTCAACATGGTCTTCTACAGCATCTCAACCATGACCATCAATACTCTTTGATTCCACTAGTGCATCAGTTTGAAGCAAAAAACGCCAATCATGCTGTCTTGTGCACTGATGTACGAGAAGATCAATAATAATGGAATTTAGTCATCAAAGCATGTTACAAGGTAGTGTACAAACATTAATTAACCTTTAAAAATAAGTATGAAAAAAGTAATATTGTTCCCATTTCAGAGCTTGCGATAACTGGAATGTAGGAGGATAAGCATGGCTGGGTTTTTCAAAAATTGCAAGGGTCCAGTTGAAGATGAAGGAAGGGCAAGTCCTCAAATCCTGGGGTGCAATTTTGTGTGTAAGATACCACTAGAAAATCTCAAATCATGTCTAAAGGCATCTAGCTTCCCCACCCTCGCCTAACAGGACAGTTACAGTGGAGCAGCACAAGTCGTAGATGGGTGCAGAGCCAGCGCTTCGGCTTTCCCGTGTTTGATGCAAGACCAGCTCTTAGCTAGTGGGTTGTACTTGAGGGAATGTGTTTTAAAGGAGGGTTTGCTGGTAACGAGACGGGCTTTTCGGTCATTTTGTATACGTGTTAACGGTATGGATTTATGCCGTTGTCCAGTGCGAAAACGTGGTGATACGAACCTTGAAAGAGAAACTTTGCATGCCCTATTGCAATGTGTTTTTTTTAAAATTGTGGGTGTGGGTGCAACTCTGCGTGCCCGTGGCAGCATCTCCTCTGGAACGGCGTGAACTCTTTCCTTTTTTCCTAGTATATGAAATAATATGTCCTTGTGACATATCGTAGGCTTTTTCATTAGATTTAATTTCTCTTTTGTTTATTTTATTGCGCGGAGTTGAGAAAAATATGATACCATGCTTGTCATTGCCTTAGGGTTTTTTTTCTATATAAATATTATCTTTTTGATGATTCCGAGAATTCTGATGAAAAAAAATATTGATTTCTCTATGTCAAAAGGCTCTTCTGTATCTCATAAATATTCTTTTTGTCAAGATTTAATAATTCGTTGTCCAAGCCAGTGCCTAAGTGGAATAGATTTATGTTAATACAAACTTTCTTTGGTATTAAGATGATCAATTTTTCAAGTGAGGAAAAAAGGGAAGGTGTCAGGAGCAACAAATGATCATATGTACTATGGTTTACTTGTAACCTCAGGTTCAAACCAGATGATTTTGAGGAAGAGTTCACTGGGTAGCTGTTAAAATGCATACAGAGCAAGAGATACTTTTTGCGTAGTTACCTGTAGGGGAAATACTAACAGTCATCAAAGTCAACAGGTATTGAGTCAAAATGTTTGCGAGCTGGTTTTCCACACTTGTCTTGGATAGTATCCTGGAACATGAAAATTAGAGTCAAAATTCAGATTTCAATTAAAAAAAAAAAGCCAGTCCAGTGTGCTTAAAAAGCAGTGGGACAGTTTTCCATGTTGTTTGCTGGGCTCTTAGCCAGGCTGCAGCCACGCAGCCGCGAGGCAGGGAGAGGCTTTCCATGGACTTCAATAGGAGTCCCCATAATGAGGCAAAAGCATCCCTTCTCCTTGCTAGAGGTAAAGAGTAATTAGGTTTTAAAGCACTTCATGTATCAACGAAACCACAGCGATTCCAGTTAGAGTAGATGAAAATGAGACAAGATACTCAATTTTACTAAGTGTGATAAAAGCCAGTTTGGGACCGAGGAGATAAAAACGACTGGTACGGTATTAATCTCTTTGGGCTATTTGTGCCTATTAAAGAAAAGCACTTGATAAACTGTGACTAAATGCATATTATAGCTAAGATGAACCCTACAATGTGTATAGGAAAAATAAAAATAAAAAAAATGCTGGGTCTGTTGCCTGCCTTCACTGGCCTGCTTTTTCTTATATTTTTTTCTTATGGGTGCTTTTACTTATGGGCATTCTCTCTAAAGGTAGGCTGAGTTTTGTTGCTGACTTTCTAACCATGAGGAATACAATTTAGAAATAATTCAGTTCTTAAGTTAATTACCTGGGCTTTGTTTTTAATTACAGGCTTCTACTAATCAAACAGTGACTTATGTAAAATTGAGAATAGAAAAATGAATTTGCAGGATATTTTTCTTTGTGGTTCTGGTGAGTCATTATGTTACAAAATCATACTTTATCCATGAACTGAGTTGGGAAGGTAGACTAGAATGTAGGTATTTTGTTGCATGTGTATTGATGTTTTGTATTTTAATATCATTCAACGTTTGACTTGCTGCCTGACAAAAATAAGCGGGTTATATTTCTTTCTGCAGCAAAGTTTCAGACCAATGAGCCTTCTGGCAGGATGATCAAAGTTGGGTTTCAGCGATGGCTGTACAGATTGCCAGATTATATTGTATACAATTAGCATATGTTGTTCAAAATTCTTCTTGGTTATACCAGTGAGAAGCCAGAAGTACTCTCCTGAGATCAATGCATTTTCTCTGCTATTTACACTGCTGAAATCACAGTTTAGCTCATTGCGTGTTTTTATAATATGTTGTACACAACTGTGAATACATATTTGATTATAATAGAAACGTGATTAAATTTCAGCTTTGTTCACTTCACCTGCTTTTGCTCACTATATCTCTACTGAGAATTATTCCATCGTTCAAAACTCTTCCAACTGCTTCAGATAGCTGCCAGAAAAATGAAAACAGCAAACAACAAATAAAATCCCTTCTGCCAAGACCTTGATTCCTTTTCCTCCTACAAACACGGGTTTCATCTCTGCCACTGTGGCAAATTTATACATCGGATATTTCCATACTCTGTAATGACAGAAATAGAGGCTCGCAGCGGAACTATAAGAAACGGATAGGTCTTCAAATGCTAACTTTGAAATAGTGGTCTTTTTATGTAACAGATAAGTATAATTTCTTGTATTTCATGTGGAGCGGCTTGTTTTCCAAGAGGAAAATGTAAAATTATTCTGATAATTTGAACAACATTGCAGTCTCTCAGAAGGGGCTTTCCATAGCGTACGTGGTGGTACCGGGGTGCCCTATCGATGTGCACATGGGCTGCCCGGTGTGAATCTCAGCTTTGTCATTTACGAGTAGTTCTGCAATCCTAAACACCGAGTAGCTCTAAAATGATAAATAAAACTTTGCTAGCGTTATTGTCCTGTCTTTAAACGTGAGAGGCAAGCTCTTGGGGTAAATCGGCACTGTTGCTTTAATGCCTGTTGACATAAGCTGAAGTTCTCTTGCTGCAATTTTTCCTTTAGTATTGCATCCAGTTTTATGAAGTAAGCATGTGTTTATTATCATCTTCTCTCCCTGTTTGAAGCAGAGAAATACAAGATACCTTTTCTGAAAAAGAAGGGCAGGTACGGTCATGGAACTTGCTTCTCTGTAGTGCCCTGAATTTGCATGACGTGGTTTTTCTTTTTGTTGGAGACAATGTGCCAGCCACTGACTGGATCAATAAAAATCGATTTTTGAATAGTGGGTAGAAGCAAACAATTGCATAAAAAGGGGAAATAATCTTATGCTGAAAGCAATTGCATAATACACTTTTTACCAGTAACTGATGGGTGCATAGAGATAAAAAATAAAGCAGGGCATTTATGACATGGGAAAAAAAAATGTTAAATGAGGTTTTAATTCTGATTTGTGATATTTTTATGAGTGATATAGAACAAAGTATCTAATTTTCTTCTAAGCAGGTTTTTTTTTGGGTTTTTTTTTTGTTTTTTTTTTTTTACATCTTTGCTGGCTTATTTCTGTTTAGTTGTGAGAGAAGTGTGCTAAGTAGACCCAGAAGGGCTTTCAAAGGATAGATTGCTATTGCTTTCGGTTGTACAGAAAGGTTAATTATGGAGGTTGGGAAAATGTTGCTGCTTTAATGATAAGGGACTACTATACAGAAATGACTAACTGAGCTATTTTTCAGGGTCATCTTAATTTTAAAATAAATGACAAAACATCAGGCTTCTTGATCATTCTGAGCATTAAAAATGAAAGGTCCGACATGCATGAGAAATACCTAATGACCAGAAGATCTGGGATAGGTAGCAGAGGAGGAGATCAACCAAAAAATAATTCATTGGAATTTCTATGTAATGTAATCTTTCTAAAAACTAATTAAAAAAAATGTACAAAACCAAAGTTGTAGAATTTTTGCCAGAGTTTATAGACTGTTAAATAAAACAGAATTTGTAATAAATTAAACTGTAATTTAAACCGCTATTTTTTATGCTTCTCTTCATGGATCTTATTCTGCCATTCAAGTCAATTAGGTACTGCAGGATTTCAAAGGAGAACAGAATTTGGATTTTACTGTTGGCGTACTAAAGCTGACATATTACCACCGTTTTTGCTTTTGTGCTGGTCCTGTAATACAAGTTTTCGAATAGAAACTATGTATTTCCCAACATTTTTGCACTGCGTGACTGAAAAAGGAAAAGGTCTATTCAAGGTTTGTGCAACGTTTCTTTGCCAGGAATGTGAAGACATGTAAATTACAGCGTTTACTAGAGAATACAAGACAGACCATACCTGTCAAATTAAGGAATGATTGTTTAAGAGCATCATCCTTGAAAAGTGTTGAGACCAATGGTGGGTAAACCGCTATAGGTACCAGAAATTCACATTCTGCTTAAATAAGTGTTCTTACATGAATTCATTGAGTCCAATGAAAACTGCTGCAGGCTAGCAAACCTCTAAGAAATCTCGCAATAACCAGCTGTCTTCTGAGATTGTCTCAGCCAGGCACCCTCGAGGATTGCCTCTGTGAGCGGCACTAAATACGGGCTGTTGGGATCCGGGGCTCTTCTCTGTTGGGAACGGTCGGTGCTCTGCTGCCAAGCCAGTCCTGGCAGAATTTTACGGCAGAGGGAGATCCTCTAGGGCTTAGGTGCAATTTATTTTTTAATACCTTCTGTATCTATTACCTTATGGCTTTTGACTACTGTCGTTATTTTAAGTCACCTGTTGGACTCTGAGTTATGTTTGAGGACCGAGGTAACGCAGCCCGGGCTACAAGGAGCTCGAGTTGTGCGTGTTGCGCTCTGTCTTTAGAGTTACAAATATTTGCATTGAATTTTCAAGACAGGCATGTTTTAGTCCTGTTCCACCCTACACTTTATGACATGAATGAATTAAAAAGCATCCTCCGTCTGCCTACTATGCAAACAGAGTATCTGTAGGAAGTGACCAAGCACCGGGCTCATCAGTATTCCCGAGATAATTCATTTGGTTTTAATTCTTCAAAATTCAATACACCAGTATTTAAAAAATTTATAATCCTAGCCTGTTGCTCTTGCAGTCAATGAAAAAACATATTAAAGTAATGCAGAACTGCTAATACAGTAGAAATTAGCACAGGTAGATGTTTGGAAGTTTATTGCATTAATTTATAATTCATAAAATTAATGAGTTTTGTATAAAAGTTAATATCTCGAGATACTTAGAATGAAAACGGTTCTTAGAAACATTATTAACATTGAACTGAAGAAACTTTTGCTTTTCATATTATTTTTTTGTGCGCGTCTTTTGCAGTTTTGAAATATGTTTGTCTTACAAATGGTGATGACGCAGGAACAATAGTTGTGGAAATTTAGTGGTACTGGGGCGGTGGTGAAATATGGGATCTCAGCAAAGCATTACCTGTGTGAATTTTTAATATTTGCATATTTTACTTCTGGTTGTTCCTTTATTGGGTCTTTAATATAAGTGAAAAAGGTAGTATTTTTCCAGCGTTTGAGAACAGGCCTGGCCCTCCCTTGGAGGGTGTCTGTGGTAAGTTTTGGTTCAGGTCAGCAGTGACACTTGCCCCGTGGCATCACACTGCTTCCCAGTGCAGGCACAGACTGAGCTTTAAACTATAGGAGGTATCAGGAGGTCATAGCTATTCCTTAAAATTGCATGTGTATTAAATAAATAGATAGGTTTATGAGCTTTTGCGCTTCTGTGGTTTCTTTTCCTGTGTTGTTGGTAAGAGTTACAAGACTTACTCCCAAAATGACATAGAACATTGGCTACCATAATCTACTACTAAAGAGCAAAACTGTTGCTCATTCCAAAGCGTCGTTACTGAGATCTTGGCAGATGCAAACTGTTGGGATGATGTGCGGTTAAAGAAACTACTGCTGGTGAAATCGTGTGGGAAAGCTGGTACAGAAGCTGATGCTCGTAGTGATGAGAGCAGGAGCTGGAGCTGCAGGAAGGGACTGGTTGGTGGATAGAAAGGGCCATTGCAAACTAAAATAGGTGGCATTGCAAACTAAGATAGGCAGCTGAAAGCAAGCCGAAGACCTGGGGAAGAAAAGCATTTAGTAGGAAAACACTGTGCTGAGCGATGGGTTTAGTAGCTTGTGAGTTTGTAGTTTATCCAAGAGAATCTTGGATGCTGAAAGCACAGAAAATTAGAATTGTGGATATTGAGAGTCTAGAAAATGATGGGGATGAAAAAGACTGAAAGGAGGGATTGGGAGGAAAAGTGTTTTGGTGTGACTGTACAGTGAATTAATCAAGCTAATGCGTTGGTGAAGACTCCCCAGCGCTTCAGGTTTGCTTGGGGGAGTAAATACAGAATACAGGCTGGCGCTTAGCTTCTTTCTGGTAGACTACATTTCACTTAATTCGTAAACTTTTGCACGTGTAAAAATGTAGTGCGTAGTAGTGTATATAAAAGCTGTGTGTCTTTCATTGAAATACCTCCCCCAATAAATCTAAAATATAAGCGGTTGGCTTTGTTTATTCTGAAACGTGTAGTTTTGTTATGACAAAGAGCTCCATTTGCTTTTGTTTCACATAAATACAATAAATAAATATTATTATTTACTGTAGTTATTCCTGACTAGTGTATGTTAGTTTGCAGCATAAGCAGCATATATAGATTTAAGAGTTAACCAGGACTTAAGTGTAATTCCTTTTGAGCATTTAGCTATTAACTTCATGCAAGTAAAAACACTGAGTTGCTTATTTAATGACTTATTTGTTTATGTGGAAAATCAATTAGCATGGCCCCTGTGGTTTCCTTACCTTTTCTCTTCAAGGATTCTCTCCAGGAGAGGTACTGACACAGCGGGCTTTTGGCACCCACGAAGTCCCGCGGTTCGCGGGGGGTTCCCGTGGCACAGGGATTTGCCAAATCAGTGCAGCAGAGCAGGGTAGGAGCTGAGGAGTGACACTTCAGGGCCTTTAAACTTACTCTTAAGGCTAGCGTTAATAAATCCCAGCCTCGGGTATCGATGAGGAAGATAATGTTAGTGGAAAGGGAAACATCATTGTTTTTATTCGAATAATTGGTAGCTCAAAACGGCTCGGTTCCAGCCTGTGCTGTATGAGCACTTGCAACTGGTTTTTATGTTGCCTTTTTTTTTTTTTTTTCTCTCCTTTTGTTAAGGGATGGATGTCCTTTCGGACACGAAGTCAAGTATGTGCCGGGGAGGAATGTGCTGGGATAGCACCGTATACATGTGGGGATGGAGGCGAGAGGTGCTGGACACATCTCTCTCATTTGCTGCCAGTTCGGGGCTGTGGTGGTTCCAGGTCTGGGTCTGCTCGGAGCAGGAGCAGCCAAGAGCCAGTGCTTCCAAGCTGTTTGCCAGGTGTTTCTGTCACTGCCTTGAAGCAGGCGTATATCCTCTCAGAAGTCTCTCCTGAAGCCTCCAGCATTTTTTTTTGCGCTGGTGACTATGCCTAAATTGGCCCAGATTTACAAAGCAGTCCATATATGCTTGTTACACTGAGATAAATCAGTCTTTCTTTCATGGAAAGTCAATTATATTCTCATTTACTTCCCTGCCTATGGTTATTGATAGGAACGCTTCCCGTCCAGGAAAGCACAAAGCAAAAAGCAGGCGATGGGCGGCGAACCCCACACCTTTCTTCTGGCATTTAGATACTGAATCCGCACCAGCACGCGCCGAGATAGCATCAGAGAATGGGGCTATTGGCAGCAACATGTGCTTGTAGCTCCCAAATCCCAAATTAAAAACAAGTGGCAGCGACAGCACGAGCGAGGCATGTGCTATTAATAATGTTACTTTGATACAGCATGTGAAGGAGTGACACAGGGGTTGGGTGAATAAAACACGGCCAAAGCACCCGCAAGGGAAGCCTTTGTCTGGCGCAACAAGCCCTCTTGTCCACGTCGCTCTATTTTCAGTAGACGTTCAAGAATACTTGATTTTAAATTCCAGATTTCCCTAAACAATCACCGCAAATAATAAAGGAAACTCTGTAAATAAAACAGCAATACCTGATCTTCTAAATTATTTTTATTTTTAATCATCGGTATCATGGAGCTTCCTAAAGACCAGGAGATATTTTGGTGGTTCTATTTAGCTTATTTGGAGTCTAAATCTTCAATTTTTTTACTGTAGAAATGGAGAGAGAACCTTTATTTTTAAGGTGGTAGCTATTGAAACAGTCTGCTTTAGATAGTTTCTAAGAAGTTTGATGACTTAGAAGGAAGCTGTAAAATAAGGAATATTTAAACCTGGTTAGAAATATTATGCCTCCAAGTGAATATTGATTGATTTAAATAATTGTGCTCAATTTTGAAACTACAAATTTTAAAGGCAAAGAGTTTATTATTCATAGAAAGGATGTCATGAGTCATTTCACAGTTTATTAACCCATGCTGCTCAGCAGAGGAAAGGCAGAGGAAATATAGGTCCCCACTGAACAGAGTTTGATCGTTGTGTTGGGTGTTGATGAGCTGAAACAGTGACATTCAGCAAACAGGTTTTAAGGCTTTTGTGGCAGATATGAAATGGAGAGTAAATATTCCTACTGGACTGTCTAAGTTTATACCATCAGCATCTCCAATTGCCTCAGTCGGTCGTAACCCCTCTGAGATAGCGCTAGAATTGGCCTTCTGTTACGCAGGCTCATTGACTTTTATTGTGTAATGTATTTCATCCTCTGCAGGAAGAAGACAGTGGGGCAAACATAGTCTTTGCGTTCAACTCGTTCTTAATTGCAAGGAAGGGAGTTTGTTGGAACAGAAATCAGGACAGCCAGTTCCTCTTGGTAGCGGAAGAGATGCTCTGACTATTTCAGGAGACCTTATCAGCCTGAAATCCAATTAATTAATTATAATTTTACAATACTCCACAGATACTTTCAGGTGTTATATCTGTGCCGGGGGTGTCAACGATGTCATTTTTTCTACTTCTCTCAATTTTCACCTCTACAGCTCCATGAGAGCCTGACACGTACAAAAGGCAGCCAGACTGAGCCTTTATTCTGCAGTCTGCCCCTGATGAGAATATGTGCACAGTACCCATTAAAGTGAAAGGGTTTCAGCACAGGAGCAGTGGTCTGCTTGGACACAGCTGGAGAAACTGGAGCTTAAAAATATTATTTCAGAACAGCAACAGTGAAGCAGGTGACTCACTGCAAAAAGTGCTGACAGTATCTTGCTATGCATGTATTGTTAACATAAAGTAAAACATGTATAAAATACAGTTAAAAAATACAGAGCATTGGCTTACCATTAAAAGAAAGTGCCATAATTACGGAGCACAGAATTTCTCTAGGAAAAGTTCAGGTTCTCAGAAGTCCCAGAAGATAAATTAAATAGGTTACATCACTAATTCTTCTTTAAGCTGTGGAGATCCTGGGGTTGGAAATGGCTGCAAAAAGGTTTAAAAAAATGAGAAATCATAGACATACTTGAAAGGGGAAGATTGGTCATTTTGAGTACAAGACCGAGGGAAGTGGGTGGGCTGGAGTAGAGGAAAATGATTTTGGAGGTAGCCCTTTTTTAAGTGCTCTGTAAGAAGATTCTTTCCTTGTGGTGCTTATTACAGAAAAGAGAGGTTATGCTCATAAATGGGTATGTTTCACAATGAAAATACCCAATTCTGTGTTATCAGCCTCTATGCCAAATGGGAGATAGACCTGCGAGGCCTGCTGGCAAAAGGATAACACATTTCCATTTAATGGAAATTAAATGATGTCACATGTAAGAACTTGGGTGCAGTTGGCCAAGAATAGTAGAAGTAGTAAAAGATTATTTATCATTAAAGGCCATAAATCACTGTGGTCAGATCTCTTTAGAGGGGAATAGTGCCTCAGCTGGTTGGATGTCATCCCTGGTGAGCAATAACTGAGTAATGGCATTCCTCTTAGGGCGAATTGAACCCAAGGAGAATTTTGTAAATGTTCCCAGTTAATTAAGATATTACCAGTTCAGCAAAAATAATAAAAACATTAAAAAATGGAATGAATGTAGATACAATTAGCATGTGTTAATGCATTCGTTCTTTGATCATTTATCTCCTGGTCAGCATTACCTTCAAGTAGAATAAAAATGGAAGAGATGTGGAGTGTAACTGGAATAAGTATGGTTGTGAACTTCTCTAGGAGAGGTGCAGTGCTAATGCTCTTATCACCACTCACACCTGCACACTGACACTTCAACTGAAAGCACTTGCAATTAAAAAATGAATCCAGGTGCCTGTTGGTGTTGAGGAAAAGAGAGAGAGATGTTATATTTTCAAAATACCTGTAAACTTTAATATGACACATCTGGTAGCAGGTGGAAAGACTCGCTACTTGAGTTGTAGGAAGAAAAATCTTATTTATATTAGCTCGCTTACCTTTCAGAGGCTTTCAGAAAGGCTGAATTGTATAGCTGAAAGGAAAAATACTCTGCCTGAAGCTAGGAAAAAAAAGAAGTCAGGCCTGTTTCTTTCATCTTGCTACAATTAGAATACAACTGTAAACCATGTATTTCAAAAATTGTTTATGAACTTACAGGTCTGAACTGAATAACCGTCTGTAAAATTTTAAAAATTAAAATCCCTTTAGGAAATAGTGACCTTGCAGAGCTTAAATTGCTTACAAAATTCTGAAAGCTGAATTAGTTAGGAATAGCAATGAACTAGATAAAAACTAAGTTAAAAAAAAAGTACAAGCCGTTCCTCCCCGTCTGTCCAAAGGGCTTGAAGAACAACCTGACTTCTCGCTGAACTATCTGTGTGTGCTGTTTCTTCCAGTTTGCTTCTTACTGTATTTACGATCAGACCCCAGCAGCTTTAGCAAACGACTCGCGCAGTAGCCCAGCTTGGAGTGAACTAATTGTCTCCGGCGGGATGGACCCGCACGTGCCGGTGGGGAAGAACGAATGTAAAACGGCGCTTACACAACAGAAACGTTTCTTGCAAACCGTAGGTCGAAACGGGGTTACAGAGGTGGATCCGTCGTCTTGAGCACTGGAGAAGTGCTGGCGTTGGGGCTCGTTGGTGTTGTTTTCTGTATAGAATTCAAGTCTAGATAAAAGGGGGGATGCTGAAAGCCAAGTCTCGCAAACTCGGCTCTCCCAGCAGAGCTGAGGTAACGTTTAACCTCCTCGTCTGCGTTTTGCAGATCCTACGCTGTTAGTAGTAATAGGGTTGTTGTCTTATCTCGGCTGGTGGTGGTCTGCTGCGGTGAGAAAGGTCTCGCCCTACTCTTTCTTCTCTACCTTTGTGTCAAAGGTGATGCTCCTGAGGAAATTTTTGGTGGCAGTAGAAAAGTTCCCGGTGGCTTCTGATTGTCAAACATTATAGACGTTTTATTAAATGGTAAATAAGAGAGGCTATGGAAGGAAAGCCATAAAGAGAGAGATCTTGGCCAAGATACCATGCTGCAAAATGGTCTATAAATTAACATGCTAGTTAACTCAAACACCAGCAGAAGCAGAGAAACTTATATTGCCCATTATGGGGCACTTAGGGGTTTTTACAGCAGGCTGAACTCTCTGCCAGTTAATTTTTATGTTGTTTTTAAACTTGATCATCTTCACTACTGTTGTCCAAATGCCATTAATTTAAAGAACTGTCAATCAAAGCTGATTATTAGTATGCAGGGGTTGTGGTATGCTGCGTGGATAGCAGAATTCGTTGAAGGCTGAAATGCTTTAGTCCATTTTGTTTGTGTACAGGATGGAGAGCAAATACGACAGTGGCCATTAACAAAATGAGGGAGGAATCTCACAAAGCACGCAATGTATTTTAAATATTACTTTGAAGTTGGAGTTTTAAAATTCCATTATTTAATGTTTAACCATAAAGTACTTTCTAAAGACTAGGTAGCAGTGACATGACGTAGTCAGCTTTTAAAGAGTTTTTCTTTCAGATACAAACCAGAAGTTGCCAAATTAAGAGTTTAAATCTGAAATGGACAGAATTGTTGTTCCAGGGGTGCAAAAAAAGCAATTAAATACCTGTAAGAATGAGTGTTACTGTAAATAGGGAATAAAATGCTCTGTAGAAAACCTCAGGTATAAGATTGTTCTACCAGTTGAAACTTCTACTTGCTTTATCAGAGATCTGATAAATGACTGAGCCGTGTTGGTTACAAGTTAGGTCTGTTGACTCTGCTCCTCTTTATAGCTAGTGTCAGATTTGTACCTAAAACAGAGCAAGAAACAGTAATAAAACTCTGATAAACCAGCAGAAAATCCCAATAGTGTACAAAATGTCACTTAGGAAACTCTTTGATGTTTGTGGAAACAGAGTATTAGCTTTATTTGTCAGTTCTTTCCATTTGCATTTCTGTGCTCTTTGCTTCCTGAGGAAATCTTTTTCCATTTAATTAGAAAGAAAAGCTAAGATACATACTTGTTAACAGGCTTAATTTGCAGTGCTGTGCCAAAGGTTCTTTGCAAGTCCTTGTAGGGAGTGTGGGAAGAGAAGAGAGTTTCATATTGTTCCTACTAAGCCCTTAACAGTAACGGTTATTGCGGCTTTCGTTCCACTGTCTCCACTGTATCTGCTGTTGATTTCCACGCTTTTTGCTCTTAAACAAATTTTAAAAAGACCTCTTCTCACCTGCCTTACCACCTCATGCACCTGCAGATGTGTATGTAGCATTACCAATTCAGGATGTTAAACCTGTGACATTCAAAATCTGAAATGGTACATACCAGACTTTTGTATTATATAATGTTATCAAAATTTGGGTTATAATCTCATGAAAACCAAGGTTTTCAAAATTTTTTACATTTTAAGTACACTGAAGATTATGGTCATCTATTGCTTTCGTTAATTTTTAGAACCATGTAAAAAAAAAAGGGTAAAATATCATAAGACATTAATTTCTATTGTACACAAATATATATAATAAGAACGTTCTAATTTGAAGTTTTACAAACTTTCCTTTTTGTGTGGCCTTTCTGTACCAAATCATACCACGTTTGCAGCATGATTTCTCATGCAAAGTAACTTTTGTTTTTGACAGTTCATGTCCTGTTAAAAGGTACTTTCTCTCTTTTTTATACAGATAGGTTGTTTACCAATAGTTTGCAAATAATGGTAAAAAAAAAAAAAAGCATTCCATCCATCAAGAAGGATTAGGGAAGCTAGAGGTTAATAATGATAGAGACAAAATTACCTTCTTCTTTCAAAAAGAGTTTATGAACCAAATTGAGTCCTGGACTTCAGTCAGCTTGTTGATTAGTACTCCAAAAAATACCAAATCATTGACTGATGTGGTATGTTAATATCCATGGGCAAATTCCGTGTTACAATATACATGCAGAGCGCCTGAGCCTGAGAAGGCTGCCCCATGTAATTCACAATATTCCACCTAATGAAGGACTAACTCTCAAAGAAAACAAAAATCTCCGCTATCACAAGCCTGGTGGCCAGCAGTAGTTATTCTTAATGCCAAACACATTCGTTACTTTAAACTAATTACCATACTAAACCAACAGCAGCATAATCCCAAAAGGTAACTTCCAAATCATACAGATTTCCAAGTGCAGGCAAAATGCAGCTGGGAATTTACTCACTTCGAGTGTTTCGTAATAGTAGAAGACGACTGAATTGTCAGGACGGAAACGTTTAGCAGCAATAATTTGATTTCAACAAAATGGTGATGGGATTGAGACAGAATTGATTGTTTTCTGCCGGCTTGCTCACAAATTTCCTTGCAGATCAGCAGAAGAGCTGCCGGCTACCGGGAGCCCGGGCAGTCCCCCAGCATCACCCTTGCTTTCTCTGGCTGCCGTCTCCTCCGCGGAGGTGCTTAGGGAAGGGAAGAGTTCTTCAGATTTAGACAACAGGGTGATTAAATATCGTAGTTAGTCTTCCAGTAAAAATTAATGACTTGCCAAGCTGTCTGTGAGTTTTCCTAAAACTTCTTTGGAATTGCCACGCTAAAGGTTTGCAGAACAGCCCCTTGCAAGTTTAAAGAAGCGAGGCAGGCAGCCTCGGCGGTTCGCTGTGGCACCATCCAGCTCGGCTCCTCCGTACAGCTTCTAGGTAGAATTAGTGTGCAGATGTAAATTAAGATTAAGACATTTCTGTTTTCCGTAACCCCTGGCATTTTCAACACAGTGGATACATGGGCTATTTAGACTATATGTATAAGCTTGGAAGCAGTTTAACTCTTTAATTACACATTTTATGTAATAGCGAGTTACAAAAGTATACGTAAGTAATTTACACATTGAGCAGTATATTGCCCTCATCCTCTCTTCTTTTTAATTCCCTTCTTAAAAACAACATCTGCAAGTAACTTATTTAGAGGCAAAATCCTTGTTTCCCAGGATTTGTTGCAAAATAAAATTTGACTATTTTATTTCTTCCCTTTAGTTGGTTACCGCCTCTTCATACTCTTAAAGCAGTGATGTACACTGCAGCGCTTGCGACATATTTCGTAGCGATCCACTGTACCCACGTTGTCACTGAAATTCCTTGTGTTTGGTGTGAGTAAGGGGTTCTCTGCACCTGGAAACAGCTGCAAGACAGGGGGCCTGGATTTTCAGATCTTTAAATCATCACGTAATGGTTTGTATTTTAAAGCACAGTGTGCATTTATAGTACTGTTTGCATGGTAAAGAACTTACTTAACATCCACACCGAATGCCCTGGAAAATGTTAAATGAGAAAAACTAGTAAGCATAAGAACTGTAAAAAAATTAAGCTCATTGTATCCCAAATAATTGGTGTAATTAATTCTATTTAATTTCACTCCACTGCTGAAAGCTACTCCAAAAGCAGGTTTTACGGATACTAAGAGGGGAATAGTTGAAATTATTTCTATAACGCCTCTTGCACCGTGCACGGGAGCAGCTCAGGCTCACGTTTTGGAGACCTGCGATTTGGGCTCGATCCTTGGTCCTCCACCTGTGCAGCAGCTCGGGTTCGGTATCTCTCCATCGAAACCCGAACGCCTGCAAACTTTCACAGTTTCACGAGCAAAGACTTGGGAGTTCGGTTCCACGATTGCAGTTTTTTCCCCTCGGTCAATTTTGAATAAAAACCTGTTACCCGTAGGCGCGATTGGCAGACGGCCGTGCAAGGTGTTAGTAGTTAGATTTGCGGAGACTCGCAGTGCTCGATTCAGTCCTCTTGGGTAGCCTCAGCAAGACTTTAGGAAAGATGCTTGCACATCGTTAACACGCTGGTAGCTAGAGAGAGGGGTTTAGGAGGCTATTTCGCAGCCTGGAGGAGTTGTCATGTGTTCCACATAAAAAGCTAATGTAGCCTTCTTTTAGAAGTAACAGCTGGAAATCACACTGCAGCAGGTAGGACAAGCTCTGCTTGAACTCATTTTGCAATGCCCAAGAAAAAATAAGCAGAGCAACTACGCTGAAACCTGGGGCTACAGCTCCAGCAAAGAGGATTACAGGGCTCCAGTTCATGGGATGTCAAACCGCACGGGGAGAAGCAGAAATGTCAAGGGGACACCCGTGTCCCAGTCCACCGCGGACTTTGCAGAGAAGCCACTAAAAAACCTCCACTGCATCCAGTCACCACCATCTCTGTTAGCTCAGCTAGGCTGTATGAAGTTATCCCACGTTGGGACACTATTTCAGAGTGAAGTCCTGGAAAATTTCTCTATGAGGCAATGCTGAAACATCCCACTTGATATTTTTTTTTTTTATTGTTTCAGGATTTCAATTTGAAATTATGCTTGTTAAATGGTTTATTTTGCATTTACAAGATGATATAACACAACAAGGACAGGCCTGATCTAAAATAAACTATTTGGACCCACTTTTTTTTTTATCATAGAATGTTAATTTACGTGCATTTTAAAGATGTAGGGCTTGTCCAGAATTGGAACAAAAATAAGACTGCAAGTATCTATGTTCTATAAGGTATTAGTTCTGTGCTTCTACATCTGATTTCACTAAAATTATACTATGCTGAATCCAAATGATACCATGTGCCCCCAACCAAGCAAGTTAATAAAAACACTTTCAGCATTATATATTTGTTATATTTTATTGAATATGCTATGTAAATTGAGGGTTTTTGATCAAGAAGAGGAAAAATCATTGGTCGTGTCTGACTTGCATCTACACTCATTGTAGCATTTAGACTGAATTGCTACTTAATTGAAAAAGCAAAAGTATGAGAGATTGTACATCTAACAACGTTTCAGAACCTTCCTGTATTTGAAGAATCAATTGTCTGCTTTATCAGGCAATGTAGGTTTTTAATTTCTACCATCCCTCCAACCCCTACTGTCACAAATTAATCGTCATTTGTATGTGGAACTACACATGATGGGTCATTAACAGAGGCAATATATCCTATTACGTATAATGGGTATACGCTATACATATAAAACACATAAACCAAAATGCATACGTATGTATACAGCGCACAGTTATAATCCTATATACATAAGGACATAGCGAACCCACTCCATCTGGAAAAGGATTGCCTTCTGCAGTACCAAATGAATTACAAAATCTTTTCTAGCTACTACAAGTGTATAGATCATATTCTTAGAGCACCCATAAAAGTCATAGTTACTGTCAATTTGAGAAATTTTAGCTCAGTACTCTTGTTTCTCTTTCGCTGTCACGGGAGAAGAGAAATCCTTCTTATTAGAAGGACAAGATGTACTACTGGATCGTACCTTGACAAATGACCTTTTCCTGGCTTTAATAGCTCCAGGAAGGGTATCCTTGAAAACAAGTGGGTGTTTACATTTGCCATTTGAATGAGGGAGCGTTGCATGTTTTGCTTGGCCTCTTCGGGTAACGTGGGTGAAAATTGCCTTTTGACATATTTATCCTATACGTTTCTCTTGTGCTAAGGAGCCGCCTGAAATTTGCTGCTTTGTTTCACTGAGCTCTTCAGTTTCATAAAAATAGATCCTGAGTATCTTGAGGAAACAGATTCGCGCAGGATTGCTTGTTGTGATATTGCATTGCTGCATTAAGTGCAAAAAAGGCATTATTGCAACTTTTCACTAAGGAAGGACAAAATACATCCTTCCTTGCTCATTAGACCCTTTCAGGCTGTGACCGTTCTGTCACAGCTGAGATGACAGGAGGCCATCCTTCGCGGCGATGAACATGTCAGCCCGTCCTCTTCTCAGCTGTCACCGTATCATTATGCATATGGCAGAGAAGAAAAAAAAAAAAAGGGTGCAATTTGATTGAAACATGGATTCGTGCAGACATAAGGATCGTGGCTCAACAGATGTGATCCTTACGTTTGAAATAGGAATGGAAATACGAATCAGCCTTTATTAAAGTTTGCACATCTGCCTCTTATTACCGACATGTTGGGTGAGAGGGGTTCTGTTTCTTCAGCTTTCCTGCATGAAACGTTTGCTTTCTGATGCTATTCCACTATTTGGTCACCCACAAAACAAGCTGCTTTGTTTTTAATAAGCGTACAGCTATGTCTTACGGTGTTTGTAATAACAGATACAGCTCCTAGTCCTAACCTTGACAAATTAAAGCAGGAATACCTGCTATTACTACCTACCTATTAAAAGACTTCACTGAGTAGCTTCTTGCCTGTCTGAACCTTTAGAAAGCAAAGCTTTTAGTCAGTAGTGGTCGGAGGAAGAGTTGGTCTCTAAGGGGAAGGCTGTGCTGGAGCTGAATGTATAGCTTGCAGCAGGACCTTGAGTAAATGGCTGAATCTTAAGAATCTTTTAACAAGCGGAGCTCAGATAATGCAAATTTTATTTTTTGTGTAAATAATACAAAGCAGCTATACAAATACCTTAAATTAAAATCACTATTGCAGTTAGAAATCTATATTATTCATACAGTTCACTACATACTACTTTGACCCAGACTATTTATGTAGCTTTTTAGCTTATTAACTATAGAGCTGTCTAGAGAGAATAAAAACTTCCTGTGCAGATTTCACCACTGTCTGGTGTCAGAAGAAGTGACATTGAAAGCCATTATATTTGAATTCTGTTTTAGAAGGGGTTTTTGATGCAGCAAAATCATACATTGAATATACTGTCATTAAGTTATCTGAAAACATGATGATAATGTGACAGAAAAAAATAAATGTGAAAACACTGACCTGCGCAGGAAATAAACTGTAGAAGGGAAGTAAATCAGATGTAATGCCTGTGATGACCACATCAAAGCATCTAACAATGTGATATATGAAGAGGAAATAATATCTAGAGGGAGGGCAGAGCAGAGGAAGAACTGGAAGGATTTTAGGAAATACTTATAATTCTGCCCTTATGCTTTTAGATTAGACTGATTAAGGAGAAAAAAACCCAAATCCAAACTCATGACTCCCGAAATTCACATAATGCATTTAGTCTGTTTTGAGATTCACTAGTGATAAAAAAGCTTGCTGGAGGATCCAAGGGCCACCTAAGAAGAAGGAAAAAAAAAAAAAAAAAAAAAGTGATTCGATGTCCTGGCCTAAACTTGGTCTCATTTACTCTAGTTATAGCAAATTAGTGGAAGCTAATTTAAGCCTTACTTACTGCAGAGGTGCTACTCTGATCTACAGAGTCAGGAGGGAAACGTGAACTCCAGTATCAGCCAGCTGTACAGCGCTTTTTGTTGAGGCCCTGAAAAAACCCCATACGCAGTACTTTTTTAACTTACATAATGTGTCTCAGTCCCAATTGCTCTATCTATCTATTAACCTATATACGTCTATACTGGGAAAAAGAGTGCAAATCTAAGATGCCATTTGCTATTTCAGTCTGTCCTTGAAACTTCAAATAAATCAGACAGAATAAGACCACTCCGATTTCCACCAGCACCACACATAGTAGGGTTTCACAGGGAGTAAGTAGCGGGGCGCTCACTGCAGTAACTCAGTGTAGCTGCAGTGTATTTACAGAGGGTTTTTTTTATTATTTTCAGATTAAAATGTAGCATCAGTGATAATGCACTTCCTTGTAACCGCACTCTAGGCAATAACACGTCTTTTGAAGTATGATCAGTGCTGTATGCAAAGGTCCTTTTTTTTAGAAATAGAAATGCTGAATATTTTTAACTATGACATGCTTTTAAAATACTGCCCTCCGCTGTCACTAGGGTTTAATAAGGGCAAACATCACACAATAAAATAAAAGGTCATTTATGACAAAAATGTAAATATATGGTAAAGCCTTAGCAAAGATACGCCTTGAAGTTTGTTGGGGGAGTTCACTCCAGTCTAGCTTTCATAAGGCTAGAGTATCTTAAGCTATTTGTTTATCAACAAATATTACTCTTCACAAATTTCATACTGCTTAAGTCTTTCTTCCCCATTTGCTTTGTCTGCTAAAACACACACTGGCTGTGGCTTCTTTAAGCTGATCCTATGCAATCCCTAGCATGAGGGGAGGTGGTCCAGCTAAATGTTGTTTTTTGGAAGGGAGGTTGTTTTTTTTTTTTTTTTTAATTTTTTTCAAATATTTTTTCTGGAGCGCTTATTTCACTCAGTGAGCCAATATGAGCTATATTTGGAAAAAAAAGTAAAAATGAACAGAAAAACTAGGATAACTTAAACTGATGTTTGGAGGCTTTGCTAGCAGAGCCGCACTACTGTAATTGCTGCTGACAAGACTCCGCAGTGTAAAGCTGGCCCGGCGCAGGGGCGAGGGCACGGGAGCTGCACAGCCTCGTCGTAGAGCCCTGAAAACTTGCCTATAGGTCCTTCCCACCCACTGGTCTCAGGTTCTCGGTGGTACCCCAGGGATTAATTACATGGATTGGCAATTAATAGGACAGAATTAGATTCAGCTGTACTATTCCAGATTTAAGAATTCCTGCCGTTACCGTAAAATGATGTATTTCCTCAAAGGCTTGGAAATTCATCTGAGTCTGAGCGAAACAAGAGATGGGGCTAAGTAAAGCATAAACCAAAAGTAAGAAAATCCTTGGTCTAAATCTGGCCATTCAAAGATTTACGGTGTGCCTGATTTCATTCACTTCCTACGTGCCCCGATAGAGGACTTTATTTTCTCTGTGCATATTAATAACATCACGCAGGGAGACTAACAAGATGCGGTCAATGTTTGGGGGAGCAGGTAGTGTTACTCTTTTAATTCACTTCTACAGCATTTATTGTTTTTCTGCATTTTTGGTTCTATTCGAAGACCGTTTTTTAGAAGCACTTACATCCAGGTCTCATTTTTTACCTTTCTGCTGTTCTCTTTAAGTAATAGAGGTGTTTATTTAAGGACAAGTAAGAGGTGCTGGGAGGGGCAGGCATCATGATTGAACTGTAGGCTCCAAATTGAAACGACTTTTAAAGTTGGGTGTTATTAAGAGCACATTTAATCAGGGAAGGTGACAAACAATTTGTTGTAAGACGCATAAATAGTAGTGGGAAACTAATTTCAGTGGCATAAAAAACAGTCAACTCTTGCATATAAAGTAAATGGAAAAAGGCTACCCCTGCACGTTACTGCTCCTGCTGTGTACCACATCCATTTACAGCAATTACTTTCTTCTCTTGACCAAAACAGCCTTTTTTTATCCACAGAGTAAAGAAGGGGCAGAAAAATATTCAGAAAGCGCAGTAATATGCAAGACCAGCCATGGGATTTTCCTTTTTTTCCTTCTTAGTTGGTCATATTTAATAATCATAAACTGCCTTGTTGCTTAAGAGCCTGACCTTCTCTGTTAGCAAAGCTTGCACCTAAAAATCCTGCAAAGTTTCAATTTCTAAATGTCACAAAATATCAAATGGGTGCCGGAGATAAGAAGCAAGTCAATAAATGTTTGTATTCTTCTCTTGATGCTCTTTTGTATTTCATTTTACATGGAAAAAAAAATTAACCCAAAGTTTAATCTCTCTTCCAAATAAAAGAAAGAAAGAGAGCAAAGCCTGGGGTAATAGTCAGTTAAAATATTGATTACAGTGCATAGCAATTTACTCAAAAATAAATAAATAAACCCAAAATGCCTTCAAACTATTTAGGAGAAAGCATACTGTTTCCTATGGTGGGAAGAAGTATAATTAAAAAGCTATCAACAGTCTGGGATTGTCAAAAGTACTTTGTCACCTGAAGCACATTCCTTGTAATTATCTTTTGGGCTTTAAGCTAGATCACCATTAACCTCCAAAGAAGAAGGGTTACTATGCTTTCTGGTGTGAGAAATTGTATCATCATGTAAATTAAACCCTGTTAGGTAGTCAAATTGGATTTGGGAAACGATTGAGTATTAAACCAAGTCATGTATATTATCAAATGACACAAAGCATGAAATGCTAAGAGGGAAAGAAACAGAAAATTATTTTTTTCCTTCCTTAAAAATGTCAACATTCTTGTACAAAAAATATTTTTTTTTTGTGGGGGTAAAAACAAGAGAAGGAAGTAATATGTATATGTTTATACATTTTGATTACTTTTTTTTTTTTTAAGTTTCCAGACAATAGAAAATGAGACAACCCAGTGCTAGGTGATAATAATATAGCAGTACTTGAAATCACACTTACCTATTACTCAGGATCTCATATCCTGACCCATAATTACCGGGGCTGATAGGCAATGGCTCCTTCTACCCATATGAACCCAGTTTCCCAATTTTCCTGCTGGTGCATCTGCAGCAATAGTGGCTGGATGGAAGGCAACTTTCTTCATCTCTGCAACTTAGTCTACCTGGTATTATGGAACACATGAAAACTTTTTAACCAAATGCTGAAAAAGTAATAATATTCTTTAGAACATAAAAGGTATTATTTAGGAAAAAAATGACTGCATTTTCTTTTTGCTGTGGTCGGTATATGCCTGAAGAATTTGTGGTTTGAATGCAAGGAGAATAAATGCCTTTTAAGTATAGATTTTTTTTCTTCTTAGCTTTTCTAGTTGTGTTTACAAAGGTGCAGTATTTCAATGACCAGCATAAATTAAAGGGTGGTTTCACTCTGCTTGATAACAAGTTAGTACTTGGCAGTGCTAGAGGTGAGCCTGCAAAGACGCCAAGTCTGCAGATGGGTTTAACGATGGCGTGTTCCTGCAGGTATTTTAGATGGGTCAAGTTGAGGTGTACTATCAAAATTTCAGGATTTCAGAATTGCTTGCGGTGGCAAACTTGTTCATCGTCCTGTTTCAGGCCATCCCCCGTGCTTGCTGCCTGCTCGCTGAAATACCATAAGCTCTTCCAAAAATCTCAAGCTCGTAGCAAACGTCTCCGTATACCAAGCCCAAATGCGGCGATACGAGCTGGACGCGTCCATCAGATCTCCCAGCTCAGCATCGTGGGCGGCCACGCTCGATTCTGCGGCCAACGCGATGTTTGCACCCAACACGGCGTGTTCAACAAGCGCTCTTCGGCCGTGCTTAACGAGGCTCCGGCTTGACATAGGCTTTTTAACGTGTCAAGGAAAATCTTTTCCCTTTTGCAAAAAATGGCGTGCAGAAAGGAGGACGTTGAACTTCAGTTAATGGCGAGGGAAGAGCGGATAATATATTTTTCACAGAAACAGGAGTGAAACCCGGAGCTTTGCAAATTGCTAACATGCAGTTCCATCATTAAGGAGCACACGCTGCTTTGTAGTTGCTAAATTAATTTGCCAACAATCTCCAAAGCTTTCCGAGAGTTTAAATATATTTTTTTTTTTAATTTTGAAGAGAACTTTTTTTTTTAATTTTTCTGCCAAGTTACCACATGTTGACAATGGGCTGTATCCAGCATTTATAGTCTTTCTGCTTTCAACTTGTAGAAAGTGGGTAATTGAAGTGGTGTGCACAATAAATGAGAACATCCATTGGTTCCATATAAACCTTTTAAAAGCCTCGGAGTGGAAAGTAAGGCAGGCTAATATGAATTGCAAAAGGACACAATTAATTTGTACATGAAAGAAGATTTTTAGTATGCCATTAGCCTCTGTAACAGCCAAAAATAAAAAGGCAATCATGTATAACCTTGCCAAAAGTATGACAAACTGCTTGTCATGAAAAAGTTTTGTATTTTAAGCAAATGCATAATGTTTTTATAAAAATTATTCTGTTAACTCTTACTTGCTGCCAGTGAAATTGGGTTTAAAAAATGCTATTAAAAGGTACGATCATTTCAGAGTAGTCAAAAAAAATCAAGAGCATCTGCTGTTGCTGTTTGGAAGACTTTTGAATTTTCAGCAAACCAATTCTGGCTCATTTTCTCTGTGTCCCTGTTCCTTTTCATATGCCTTATTAATGGAAGCATCAGTTAAAAAAAGTCATGAGGAAGTTGTGGATCTCTGTTCTACGTCCCATATCTTTAAGACACTAATTTTCCCCATCTTTTTTTCTTTTTAAATGAAAGTCTCTTCTCTTTTATTCCACTTTCTTTTCCCTAAGTTACTGGATCTTCTTCAGCATATGTTATCTGCATATTTTATAGCATATATTCTATTTTTAGAAAAAGTATGTAAATTCTATCAAATTATTAAGGAGCTTTATTTCTAGATATAGCTAGCCAAGGCCATACACTGCTCTTGAAGATTTCTGCTAACAACGAAAGTTAAATTACGCTACAGATATTAAAAAGACAAGATTGTGCGACTGATAAATTATTTTCTGCATACCATGAAAAAAATGAATCATTGGATTTCAGAAGCCTGATTTAATCAATAACTCTGTAATTCCTAGTCGATCATAGCTTACTTTTATCCATCATTACAAGGTTGCAATAATTATTAGTCCTCTATGAAAGTATCTGACAGCATTATATAATATAGGTAGAATAGGAGCACTCTTATGAAACAACAGGGAGCTGGTGTCTTGTCAGTGATTGTGAGCCACCATCATTTATGTTAATAACGCTTAAAATGTCACAGTAGCCAGAAGAGAGACCCCTGAATCTTACAGCAATAATATGAATTATATCTACTGGAAATAAGGTGGGGGTTATTTGCTGGAAAAATGTATTTCTCAAATATTGCATGGTTTGCAGTGTTTAGTATGTATTTATTTGAAAAAAAATCATTATGATAATTTATGGTACAATAAACTGCGGTATGAGTGAATTTTATAAGCCTTTCTTGTGTGCCCACTAAGGAAGAGTCTTATCGATTATCAGTCTGATTTTTTCATCAGTGCAGCTCATTTGTAACTCCATTCAAAATCATTTGGCAGAATGGGAAGGGACAGTTTCTCAATGCCTATGGCAATCGAGGCAATTTATCTGCAGACAGAAATCTCCGTGCCACTTGAGTCGCAGTGCTCCGATGGCAGCTCGGTAGCTTCTGTGCAAAGTCCTGGCTGACTTGAACCCAGTTTCCTCCTTGCTATTTACTCACCTTCATACTCTTCCTGTGCAAAGGTTTTATAATTCTTTTCGATGTCTGTTTGGTTGTACACGTCTGCACAAATGACTTCTTAAACAGATCCAGTTGGGTCTCTTTGTGTTGGGTAGATTTATGATTGCCTGTGATATCACTTTAGTCTGGCATATTTTGCCATATACGTCTATATATTTAGTATTAATTATGCTCTGGGTTTCCCTTTTTCTCTTTTCTTCTTTGAGGCTGTAAATCTGTAGAAAACAGGACTGATGAGAAGCTTGGAGTCAGTGCATGTTGTGTAGCAGAGAATCTGTTTCTCACCATTACACCCAGGTTTTTCTTCTTCCTCTGTGATCCTTCTTTGCCATTTCTGACAAATTTCTCCACTCTGCCGTGTTTTATTTCTCTCATTTTTCCTTTATCCTCTGGATAAATGCTGCCTTCTTCAGCCTCTCATATTTTCTCTGGTTGTGTACCACTCAAGGCTGTGCTCGGCCCCGGGCAGTATTTCTTTTATCCTGCTCTCCACTACGGTCTGTTCTCATTGCAGCCATGGCACAGGTTTTGCGTTTCAGCTTTGCGATAACTCACATTTTCTGCCACTTTTCCTGCTGTGGAAGATGCCCCACTTGATGAGCCAGCCATTCCAATTAATGACAATTACAACCCATTAAAGATTCCTCCTATACATTGACTATCTATAGTGTTGACCCCAGGATGGGATTAATGGTGGGGGACAAAGATCTACAACCTGATCTGTCGTCGAAGTCAGCCCTTGTATGGGCAGGGAGTTGGACCGCCTGAGGTACCTAAATTATTGTATGGTTCCAAATATAGCGTTTTTTCCAAAGCGTTCTTTAAAGAGACTTGTAAGACTCCCTAAGGATGCGTGAAGCATCTCCTCTTCTTCCCCATCTGGATTTCTGCACTTCATTTTGTCTCCCAAAGAATCCACACTTGAAAGCACAGCCAGGGTATTAGGCTTCTTTCCAAAAGATTTAAAGAAATATCAAGTCCTAATTAGTCTTAAACGATTTGATTGTTTTCTGCTTTACATTCTGAGATAGGGAAAATTTATAATGACTGCTCCCGTGTAGAAAACTAGGAATTACATACAAAAGAATAATAATAATAATTAATAATAATAATAATTCTGGACTTTACTTGAATGATTCTTTCCAGACCACTTAAATTTCTTGGCTTATTTATTTAGAAGAAAACATTAGGTGAAGGATTGCACCATTTGCACTATAACTTTTGAGAAGAAATGTGGAAAGGGAAAGAGTCAGGCTCACCCTGGCATAATTTGATGAGTTTCGGTGAAGTTACACCAGGGACTAATTTGGCCCGAGAAGTTGGTAATCACGTACCACAGATGTTGCAGTATTTGAAGGCAATGGTCCATAATAGCAGAAGGAACAATATTATGCCCCAAAGGACCTATCAAGTGAATGAGATGTTAGAGAAGTTTTTTTACCCAAACACTGAATCAATACTGGTTGCAAGATCCAAGTGTGCCGAAGAAAATGAAAGGCTTTACCGGATCTTAACATTTTAGATTAAACTTATTGATGTCTGGTTTAGAGCAACCAGAGGGCATTTTAGTATCATCCCCTAACTGCCTCTATAGAAATGCACAGTACAATATGCAAATGGCATTTCTATGTCTTTACCAATAGTCTTAAAAATTTTGAAGTAATGTCTTCATATATAGCTCTAAATCTTGCAAAATTTTTGTCTAAATAGAAATGCTTAATGTAAGTTCTTAAAATATTTTCACGTATTTATTGTAAGTAAATGTATGTGAAAATCTCAGCCATTTATGTATTTTGAAAACCAGTTACATAGTTTATCATCTGGAGGATAGAGGTCAGAGACGTATTAGAAATAGAACAGTTATGGTTTGTACTCTGTGATTAAGTATCAGAAGCATTAACCAGCCACAGCATTACAGTCATAATATTAGAATAAAAATGACAGTTACTCTTGTAAAAGGCTAATGAGGTTGTATATGTATATAGCTCTTCTGTAATTTAAAGTATGTGCAGACCTGCACATACTGATTCATTCCTCCCACTCAAAAAAAGAGGAGACTTCCCAAATCTTTCATATGCCCCAAGGTAAACATTCAGTCCTTTCTTATAATCCAGCCAAACTCTGAATCACTGGTGGCTCATTCCCAGCAAACCAGCTAGTTAAAACAGGCAGCTAAATAGCTCTGTCCTTTTGGGTTTCCTTCACTGGGCAAGTTGTAAGGGACAAAGCTGACGAACCTCAAAGGAAGCTTTGGTTTCCTTACCACTTCTTTAACTGCCAGTGGAAGGAACTTCCCGGGCAGCTCGAAGTATCCGTTAGAGTCCATTTACTTCTCCCGGTGACTGAATAACAAGGTGCCCTATATTCTGAGAAAATGTCTTATACACTTTCTCATTTCTTAGCAGTTGTGGTTTTTTTTTTTTTTTCTGGTTGGTTTGTTTTTTCAGCATTGCTCCTGAAAGGTCACGTGAGTCTCAAATTCTGCTCGTCTTGGCATCAGCTGTAGACTTCTCCATTGTTGCTGGTTTCCTATGCGTGTGTTTTATTTAGATTAAAAGGCAAAGTATATTCATTCAAGGCTTAGGCAGTTGAGCATAATTAATTGTACAATACAAATAATTCAATTAAGTTTAAACATTGCTAAATTAAAGTCCTCAGAAACCACATTTACCGTTTTTATACTGCCAGACATACACTCTCCGTCTTCACTGGAGATTATTTTTTTCAGCGTACTCAGCTCAAGGAAGTGCCAGGGAATAGGAACAGTCCAAAAAAGCCCCAAACCCCAGTGAGAGCCCCTTGCACTTGTAAGAAGGGGGTTGAGTACTCTTACTGTAAGACAAGTGATTCTCTTAGCTGTTGGATGGCCATCGCATTGAAAAGGCTGAAATGATTCACGTCTCTCTCTGCCCCTTCAATCCCTCTCCTGGAAAGATTGCCCCTGCCCTGTATAATAATGTATATTGTAATATTGCGTTGTGTTTCGCATGTCTGTCCTACAGAAAATGGATTGAACGTGTCTGTCAGCCTCATGCGGTCTCCAGACAACTATGATTTCTTCATTACTCTTCCCATGATTGGATGTCAATTAGTGACTTAAAAATAAAGTCTTCATCAAGTTAGCAATCCCTTGGGCTCATAAGTCTCCCAGCACCTCAACCATTTTATCTAATTTATTGTACAGATAGAAATGAAGTACTGCTGTCAGGTTGCACTGGGGAGAGGGAAGAAATGAGCTCGTGTGCGCTGTGAGGTCTCGGAGACCCAACCTCCATCCAGAGGGACCACGGCGTGCCTTCCGAGAAGCTCGTCCTTAAACCAGCTCACTCCTTTCGGCTCGGTGACTGTTTTCACCTACATAATATGAACGCTTCTAGATATGCCTAGCACTGCATATTTCTGCCTTTTTGCTACTCAAGAAAAAGGTTAAGAGTGAAAATATCTGCCAACTAAGGTCTTTTCAACTGATTTTTCAAGATGGAGTCCAGCCGAAAGATTTTGTATCGACATCTGGTGAAACGGTCATAGAAATGGCATCTGCCCATTAAAAATATCCCTTTTACTTTTCCTTGTCCTCGGGGATTTCAAGACTGCAAATCATTTTCATGAGAGATGTAACCTTAGATCAAGTTATGTAAAAATATATCACTTCCATCAAGTGAAATAATCACAGTATGATACAGGAATATTAAACAACTGCCTTCCCGCATGGTATGCACAGGAATGTTCGGAGTTTTTCCTCTAAGCGTCTTCAATTGTTATTTCGTATTGTGACACCTGTAATTGTATATAGCAATCTAGACTTTAAAATCCTGACAAGGCTGCTCTGGGTTCCACAGCATACATAAATCCATCACAGCGTACGAGATAGATTTTAAATTGATGGTACCACACCAAGCACTGAAATAAAAGCACTAGCAGCACTTATCCTTGTAGACTAATAGCTGCAAATGATTTTATGAATCATTAGTTCAGATCCTATAGTCCTACCCATTTTAAACCATTTCTAGATTAATGCTTTTTTGTCTGTGATACGATATTAATAGTCTACTGAAAAGCATGCAGTTTCTAGCGGTGTGTCACAGCAACATTTTAGTGATGGAAGGGAGTTTGTAGCATTGCAATAACTGATTAATTGCTCTGATTTGAGTAGCCGCCGCTTTTTCAAGAGACCGTCTCCCGAGAGCTAGTATCCCGTGAACAGATCCAACTTTTGAGTACGGATTACCTGCTACTGAGTAGTTACGCTTGGATGATAACATGGGACAAAACCCCCTCAGACTTTACACCCCAAAAGTGCTTTCTTGAATAGCAATCCAGCAGGAACCAGCAAATGGTGTTTCGGTGTTCAGTTCGGTTATCGCGAGGTCTGTTGTTGCTCTTTTCCCTCCCTAACTTCAAGGCAGCAAGGACAGCTTACGGCAAACACCGCGCCAGCAGAACTGGGTTGTGCCTGTACCCGATGGGTGGGAGCTGGGGGGGGGGACGGGACACGGACGGGTGTCACTGCAGCAGGTCCCCGCGTTTTGCTCCCGCGCATTCTCCGAAATGGAGTCATTGCCTTCTGACCACGTTCAGGACTTTCTGTACGTGCCATGGCGAAGAAGTGCTGAGAGATGTTTTCTTCTTCGGCGAGGAAATAAGACCATGAATTCTTAGTTTTGTGGAGGAAGCATTATCTCAGGCCTCTGCTCTTAAGTCTGCAAAAAAGATCCCTTTGTACGAAGGTGGATATTTTTTCTGTACGGTAACTATGCATTTAACCCATCATTTTCTTGTTCAATTCAATTAGCTTTTTTCCAGTATTTCTCTAAACACCATGTGGTAAATGTCATCAGCGGTTTGCAGCAGTTAGCTGTGTAGCTCTTGCTAACAGGAGCTGTATCGTATTGATGAATCCTGATCCTACTTTAAGTATCTAGTTGCTATTTTCTACCTATTCATCTCTCAAAATGTGGTGAAATGTGCTTGCTCTGAGTAGGTTTTTTCACAACTAGTGTTTACTACTGATGACATAGACATGTTCCCTATCTGATCTGTAGGGATGTGCTTTAAGGATAAAGTCGGCACGAGGAGGGCTTTGCGTTCGGATGCTGGAGGTTCATTGCCCAGCTTTGGAAACTGGGTGCGTTTCCGACCAGAGTGTTAGTTGCAAAATAAAGGGTGACAATTTAGAAAATCAATGTTTATCACACTTGTACTTTATGTTTTCCTGCAGCTGAAGAGGATAGCTGGGTGTCTTCCAAGACTGCTTCCACCCTCCGTATGAATGTCCTTTCCTTGATGAGCGGCAACGACTGTCCTGGCCAGAGCTGTAGGGGTTTATCTGCCTCCCGTTATCAGGGACAGTGACCACAGGCCTTTAACTTATGGACTATGGAAAGGCCATGCACCCTCCTGCATGCCTAGGGCTTTGTGTAAGCTTGGTAATCACAACAGTTTCAAATAGAGCTCCCTAAGAGTAATTAATAATTACATAGAATGAGCAAAACTATTTAAGTGGTTATCGTAAAGTAAAGGAGTCTCAACTCCTACCTTTTGGCTTAATAGGTATTTAATATTAATATTAATGATACTAAAAAGGTGAAATAGAATTGGGTCGAAAATTAAAACCTGGTGTGTCTGCTCCTACTCAGGCAGGCAGAACAACGCTTGTATTTTCCACCTCCCTGTTGTCCTCCCTAGAGAAGTCAGGGTGACTGGCCTTTGGAGGACCCTCTCTACTCTCCATTAAGTGTACAGAGCTGCGGAGATTAGGCTCTTCATCTTACATATTTAGACAATGATGGTATGATGTCACGTCTTTAACACAATGGCAGAAAAAAACCTATGGGTCCGTTCTTACTTAATTGGCTTGCTTTATTGTGCTGTTGAATCCAGGAGGATCAGAGGTTAGTAATAACAATGTGATATAAGGACCTAGAGTGCTGGAGGGCTGACACTTGAAAGGGATGCACTTTCTGTAATGATGAGTTCTTGGAAACTGTTGCAGTTTTAATGTTGTTACTGCTGCATTCAATTTGCTTCTCCTTCTACAGTAGGTAGTAAATGATGTTGAATATATTTTCTTCTGTATCCCATATGAGAGACTGACATCCGTCTATACCTCGTTTGAAGTGAAAGTTAGAACCATAACTTTTTTTCCCCCTTTTCTTCTACTCTATTCTAAATTCATAGGCTATAGTATCTGGTTTACAGTACTAAAAATAATAGAAGTCTGTGGACTTTCCAGATGTCTGTAAATAAAACATGCAGGCATGCCTACATTTTTAAGTTGCAGCATATAATGTTATCATATATTAATAGGTGCAAAAGTCAGATTTTGCTATCGACATGTTAACACTTAACTTTTTAGGTAGATAGGTAGATAATTTCATATTTAGATCATGTTACCAGACACATTAGTCAATCACTGCACCGCAGACCTTGAACACACACAGGCTGACATTGATAGGTGCCGAACAGGCTGCGGAGGTTACAGGAGAGTTATCTCTATCATTATGTGCCTCCGCGTTTTTTAAATAAGCTGAAGGAATAAAAGAGGGAAATAATGCAAGAACAAGATCTCTAGAGGATGACTCTGTAAACCTGGGAAGACAGATGGGTGTTACATCCAGCACACACGCTCGTGTAGGAGGCTCCTTCAGACCAACGCGACCCACATTCTTGCTGGAGGAGAGGAGAATGGCACAAAGTCAATGTCGCTCCCCCTCTTCCTAATTTTTTTCTTGTTTTTTTTCCCCATTCAGGGTTAATCACGAAGGGATCTTGTGTCACAGAAATTAGAATAACCCATCAACTTCAGTAGCGCTCCCAGGATTTCCACCAGCTGAGGATCAGTCCTCGAGCCCTTCCAGAGGTTAGCAGGGGGTATCGCATACCTGAGTCAGCCATCTCTGTCTAGTTGCCTTAATCAATTCCTGAACGCTATGCTCAAACATACCATGATATTCATCAATTCCCCTCTCCAAATAAGCACAAAAAATTCCAGGAAGGTTTTTCTGTCATTACTGATGTTCGTAATGTAGTGAGATTGATGGATTGCACTAAAATCCTCACTGTGGCAATGGCCCGTTTTGAAATGCGTTGGAAAAGAAAATGTCTTTAGTGCAAAGGTATGCAAGAATATTTAAAGGTGTTTTGGTGAAAAGTGCTGGATTTAGAAGGGATATGGGAATACTAGGAAGAAGCATAAGTTTAAACAAATGCGTAAATCATGAGATCAAAACTTGTTACTGAGCTTTAAAAAAATTGCATTTTTGCAAATGCATCCCTTTTATAGTTTAATTTTTGTAATTTGTAATAAAGAATGTAGTGTGTTGTGGACAGTCTTTGGGAAAACCTTAGTGGTTCTCTAACACATAAAAGCCTTTACAGGAGGTAGTTAAAGGGCTTGTCGGTAAATTTAGAAAAAGGGGTTGCTTAGAAGTACTTGTAGTGAACGTCATACACGCAGACATTTTTGTAGAAGCAAAATTAGTTTTCATATATAATTTGTGTCTAAAAACGAGAAAGGAACAAAGCGCAGGATCAAAGTAAATGAGCTTTTAGATCATGCAGAATGTTGGTGGCAAATGTAACATTTGCCAGTATCATTTGGCTCCATATATTAATTATCATGTTTGTGGAAAAGGTGCGTGTAACCGTAAAAAAACCCTCTACATTTGATCCACAAATGACCACTACACAACTGTCCAATTTGCCTTTATTTATCCCTAAAAGCAAGAGAATTTCTTATACAGGAGAGAAAATCATGTCTTTACAAAGGCAGAAGGCAGAGATACTAAATCCCAGCAAACATCACTCCCAAAACTAACCTGCCACTTTCATCCGAGAAACAGCGTTTCACCTTGAAAACTATTTCTTGATCTTGAGCATTTGACACTCAGTGCAGCTGTCTTTTATGGTCAACGAGATCAAACTATCAGGGACTTCCATGTAAAAGGTCACACGGGCTATCAAGTCTGCTTTAGCCAAACCTGAACAATCACTGCAAATCAAACTCCTGAATCCTGCGTCAAAAACTTTAATTTCTGCCTCCAAGACCATATCTGCTCTATCTTATTTTTTCCAAGAACATATCAAGCTTCCTTTCAAATCAATTTGCCTATACCGGCTTCTTTGGGAGGTCTGCAAATTGTCAGAAATCTCCTAAATTCCAGTCTAAATTTATTCATGAACAATTTATAGCCCCTCGGTGTTGTATGAGGATCAGCCTTTAAAGTTAAATAATTCTTCTCCCTCCCTGCTGTTTACTTCCAAATGTACCTATAAAGAATAATTGTATCCCGTCTCAGACTTCATTTTGCTAGGCTAAACAGACCAAGCTCTTTTTAATTTCCTCCTCCTTAATCATCCTACCAGGACTTGGCTGTCCTTTTTCAAACCAAGGTATGTAGAATGGTTCACAGTATTCTGCATTGCACACTACTAATGCTTCTTGTGACAGTCTTGTCTCTGCTTAAAATTTACCTTCATGAGTTATCTATTACTAAATTCTGCAAATAAGAGAATGTACTTGCAAGTTAATTTCAAAAAACTTCTTTCTTATTGGAGTCAGGAATTATCCATTTGATGGCAATGCCTGTTACTGCCTAACTGCTTGGGTTGGACTCAAGCCTGCGCATTCAAACATGGAAAAGCTTCTGAGAACCCTGATTTCTCTAACTAGTTTTATTGTTGTCCGTTCAAGAAAGAGGCATCTTCACTGCAGAGATGCAATTTTTAGGTTGAATCGTAACTACTCTAAAGCCATCCTAAGCAAGCTTCCACTTGCTATAAACAGAACAAAAACTCATGTGCTGTCCTTCCTAATTTATCAACCGTGGCATAGGACAAGTTCTATAGCATGTGCTAAGATCCATAAGCTTCCAGTTTCACCTACATCTTGCTCATTTTGCAGTGTAGGCTCCTTTTGACACCTCGCCTGGTTCATCGAATTAATTTAAATACCATTTTTTGCTAATTGGGTGATTAGCCGACTTTCATGGTAGTCCTTCTTTCGTCCTCTGGGATTTTCACCCAGTGCAAGGAAACTCATCATTCATGTTGTTCCAGGTTGTATAAATATTTGTGAATGAGTATTAAAACCTTGGATGTCAAGTACAGCGCGTAATATCAGAAATGCAAAAAACCAGACTCATGAATGTCCTTCCGTGATCACTTTTTGTGATCATTAGGTGACCTACCAGCCAGCTAGATGGCCATTCAGTGATCTTATAATTTTCTGTCTGCTCCGGCAAGACCAAATGGGTAGGAGGCGAGTTGGTCTAGCAGCAGTGTGGACTCCGTTCCCAGGTCTGCCTGCCATGACCTGCCCAACCTCTCCGTCACTGTAGCTATACATTTAGTGAATTACAGTTACCTGTCCCCTGGCAGGGACTGGGGACCTTGGTTATTAAGAATTATAAAGAGCAGAGAAATATTACACGCAATCACTAGAAGAGCTGAGATGATAACTCACGGTCTCTTTGCCTGGACCTTGGTGCTCCCTGTGCCGAAGTCGAGGGTATTGTGGCGAGTGACTCTTGGAGCAAACACGTGGCATTTTATCAGTTTCTGCAGGAGCATGTTGCAGAGCTACAAAATTCATGACACTCCTCCAAGACACGTGGCAGGTCTATATATAAGTGCCTTCAGACCTCCAGCCCTGTGCTTTAACCTCTGGCTGTGCATCTTCTCGGGGCTCCGTTCTGGCTAGGACAAGGGTTTGAACGAGTGACCTCTGGGATAAAAAGAGTGAGTCGGTACCTCCTCTGTGGCAGGTCGGGCTCGGCGGCAGGGAAGCGTTATTAACTGCCTGCCCCTGTGTGCTGGGCTGGGGGGGGACGTCGGAGCGTGGGGTGGGAGAGAAACCTGGCTGTGGACAGCCACAGGGTCACCCAGAGGATGGTGATAGTAGGTGGCTGAGTAAAGAGGTTGTACAGAAACATGGCGTTATCCTCCCAAATGAATAAGCTTATTCTTCTTTTTCACTCTTTGAGATGGGCACTAAGTGAAGCACTCCTTTGTATTCACGCTCTTACAGATAGAAAAGACTCATGAAATTATATCTATGTTTTCAAAAGCTAAACGCTGCTATTCGACCAATACATCTCAATTAATATCAGTACAGTATTGTACCAGTGAGAGGCTACAGAAGATTGTGCTCCCGAAGTGTCCGCTGTTGGGAACAGAGACGTTTTCAACATCGAACCAAGGTTCCCTCTCTGCTTGGCTTGGGCACCACCGTTACGGCGAGTGGCCACTTCTGTCTTCGCCCGTCCTCTCTGCTGTGCCCAGTGTTGGTGGAAGGATGCTCACTAATTTCAGTAGGCTTCAGCTCTTGTCTTAAATGGTCTGAAAGCAGCCACTTGACTGTAATTCCTTTGTAGTAGGTGTTATGAAGAAATTGAATCCACTCTTGATTATGAAATCCCTCTCTTATTCACAATTCACTAACTGAACAGAAGATGCAAGGGAGGGTGCTTTCTAAAACAGCGGATTTCTATTTTGATAAAGTTAACCATGCATGCAGTACATGCCTCAAAAATCCCCAAACTAGACATTTAAGAAGTGTGAATTTCATATAGGATAATCAAACTAGTTTTGGAAATGCACACCTCGCTAGAATCACACCTGAAAAGAGCTAGTGGATTTTTAAGATTGGAAATAGTACTTCCTCTGCCATCGCCCAGGTATTGACAGAGCAGTTCGACCTTTGGAATGTTCCTTGTGCTCTTAATGATGTGCTGCCGGAGAGGCTGCGGATGTCCGTGGATGTCAATATAGTTCTCCCATCTCTCATCAAATTGCATGTTGGACTTCTTCCCCAGGGTTTGTGAGAAGTTACCTGTGCAGGGGTACCTGCTGTTCCGTAATATGCAGAAAACCTGACATTTGAAGACATTAGTTGTCATCCCATTTGCTATAAATGCAGGTTAGAAGGATGTTAGAGAAACACACAGGGGATTAGTGTAGGTTGAGCAAAGGCTGTTAGAAAGTTCCCTGTAAGAACACATACATGAAGGTGAGATATGTAAGAGGTTGAAATCCCCTTCTTCCAAACTAGCCCCTGAGGCTACCCAACTTGATACACTTGATGGGCGGTTCTGTTTTCTGCAGTATATGTGACATTTTTATATGTGCAGGATAAGAGAACAGCTATTATAGGTAAAGATTATGTCATTTATTTAAAAACAGTGAAATGTAGATTTCCCCCCTTAGATCATTATTGCAGTCCCTTGCAAAAGGCAAGCTGGAATCAACTCCCCACAGATGCGTGTAGATGATTGCATGATTTATACATCTGAAGGCTGCATTGTGGAACTACAATTGGAAAAAATCTACAGAAAAGTATATGCGTTAAGTGCCAAAGCCTTCAGTCTGAAAGCAGCCTTTGGAAATACTTTTTTTGAAAGGCCATATTGACAGGCTGAGCTCTAAGCACAGTTACACTGATTATACGGAAGTATAGTCTCCTTTGGACTAAAATGCGCTGCTATTAGATGGATTTTTAGTCAGGTGTTATGTGAGTCTCAAAGAATGACAACCAATATACTAGAGCAGTTGGGTTTTCTTTTCTATTATTAAGTGGCAACTTTCTGCTGAATATTGAAAGAAGTGTGCGTTTTCCAGTGAAAACCTCATGGATAAAAGACATCAGATAGCAGGGGCTGGTGTGTCTGGAAGAAGACATCCCGACAGCGGAGGTAAATGGGGTCACCAAATACCAACTATTCATCTTCAAGGGGTTCTCCTACTACCCGTATGCTGTCATTGTCTCTCTTTTGCCACCACCTGTGTCTTTAGTTATATATCATTGCCCACAAGGCTCACTCAATTTTTCTTAGAGTGATTCTCCGCTTTTTTTCTTGGCTGCTCTGTAAAGCTCCTGCCACAATTAGGCGTTCACACTCCGGTCCTTTCCTCACACTTGCCTCTGGTGTGGTATTTACAGCATCCTGAATAAGAAGCCATGCATTTGCGTGCTGTAGGTGCTGACTGTGGCACTGATCATCATCATTTCACTGTCATGGTGTGCGGCTTTAACCTTTTGTTGTACCCATCTGTTGTCTCTGCCTCACCTTATGCTTTGGTTATGAAATCGTTGCTGTGGGGATTGTCTGTCTGGGATCGCTGTTTGTACAGCACTTAGCATACTCCAGTCCTAATCCCAAACCAGAGCTTTTAATTGTTTCTGCAGTACAAATGCATTGACAAGGTCAAGCCAGCTGTTACAAAAATTAAAGCTACCTTTTGACTGTCTCCCTCTATGCCAGTGCCCTTCACTTACGGAGAGAAGCACTACTTATGTGCCCTCGGTTGCCCTCCGTGTACCTCCGGTGCTTCAGCTCTGTGGGCTTTTACCCACTTCTCTCTCCCATTTAGGTTATTCCTGTAGTTTTATTTCTGGTGCCATACATTCAGGACATGGTTTAGTGGGAATGGTGGTGTTGGGTTGATGGTTGGACTCGATGATCTCAAAGGTCTTTTCCAACCTAAATGATTCTATGATCGTGCAATGACGTGTCCAAGCCAGGAGCATGGCTGAGATGTGGGGTGGTTCCCGCATGGCTCAGGAGACTCCTTGGGTCCTTGTCCTAACTCTTCCACACCTTTGGCAAGCCCCATGGAGGTGTCGTGGACAGGCACAGCTGTGATGATGGATAGTCCTCATGCCAGTGATCGTGGGTAAAGGATTCCTTTCCCTTTGCGCAGCTGTGAGTGCCTAGCAACTGTTTTCCCCTGGGTTTTGAAGCGTACTTTGCAGGCTACCGTAATTTAAGAGGTTAGGTGAAATGGCTGGTGAATTTAAAACTGATAGCATTGTCTCATGTAATTTCTTTATGCTTGTTAATGAGCCTTCATCTCCTTCTGTTCATATTAGGGGGGTAAAACAGTAGTGGAAGTTGAGATACATAGAAAGGCTTTGACAAAAGCCAGTCTTCCATGAAATAGAATCTCAACTTTAAGGAAAAAATGACCCACTAATAAATTACATTCCACAATGTGTCTTCAAATAATGCATGAAGTCTGATTTACATAAAAACATGTCTGGGAGCCCTTAAGCTCTCGTTGTTCTGCAGCAAGCCAAGTTCTCTTTCAGAAAGACAAACGAGGAGCGTCCCTACTTGCAATCTCAGCATAGAAAACTGATCATTTTCCTACATCCCCTGTTCTGATGAAATTGTTTCCTAAGCTTAATCTGTTGACAGACCAATGCAGAGGATGCTTGGGAATACTGGAGTCCAGATACACTGTAGACATCCCCACGGTACCGTAGAAAATCCTGTGCACCTTTTGATGTGTGTGGTCACTGCTGGGGACCACACGTGCAGGTTTGAGCCCTTAGAGAAAAGAACGGGAGACTTTTTTCCCCAGAGGAATCCCGTAGACAGCAGAAGTAAGTACTAATGCCAGCTAATGCCAGTCGTGATTAGGGTTTGTAGAAGAACACCCGTTACGGGATTAATCACGCTTCTCCTCTGTGCTGTAAAGGACTCAGCCTGCCTTAAACTCAATGTGTTTTCACTCAGCGTGTGCCCGGGGTGGGAGCACCGCACCGGGGCTGTGCACACAGGTTAGCTCTGGGGCAGCTCATCAGGCCTCCTATGGGCAGAACAGTCGATTTTTAGAAAAGCATTGGTTTGGAGGATCTACAGGCAATTCTGCTGAAGAGCAGCTTAGTACGCAGCGTTACAGATGCGATGAAAGGTCATCGTGTCCCACTTTCAGAGGAGCTCTTGTTGGGCTCTGCGTTGAGCAGGATTTCTCCCCATGGGCTCCGTAATGTGTAAATGGCACCGATTCCCTCACATCTCCGCTCCTAGCCAGGTTTCCATCAAGTCTGTATTTGCTGATCAGGCTCTTTCTCTAGAAAAGAGCAGTCATGGAAATACTGTGAACCCGTAACGTATGTTTAGTTAGGGAAAGATAAAGTAAAATCAACAAAAAGAAATTCTTTCCTTTATTTTTCTTCATGATTGTGCTTTCTGGGGGTAAGATGCTTTCAGAAAGAGGAGGGACAGCAGCTTAAGCTGGGAAATTCAGATGAAACCTCTAACGAATTAGTATTCAGTCTTGGTATCAGGGATTTTTTAATCCTTCCTTAGCCTAACATCTCCCCCAAACAGTCTTATGAGAAAAGCAGACCAGGAAAAAAGAAGCTTATAACAGCAACTTACAGGTTTTCTCGAAGGTTAATTAATTGCAATTAATTGTGAAGTACTGTAGCAATGAACAGTAGCTTTGAATTTGATAATGAAAACCAAAAAAGAAAAAAAAAGAAAGAAACAAGGAAAAACCCATATGGAACAATCCTGAGCTTGCAGATGTGTTTTTTCCTCCCCTCTCGGTAGGTTCGGTTTGCAAACTTAACTCAGACAATTTACAAATATAATTACAGTGGAGAATTAATTTAGGGGCTGTGCGGCGTGGTGGAAAGAACAAAATGTTTTCATTAACAAAGTTGAGACCAGCAGTTCTGTAAAGGAGTCGGTGAGCAAGACCATACCCAAGTGCTTCACAAAAAAAGGATGACTTTAAATGAGTTTGTCCCCTGATTTTGGGTCACTTCTATTTAGATTAAAATAGATATTGAATCAGTAGTAAAAAGAACAGAGGCTCTTTTTTTGCCTTCAGTTGCTCTAGAAGTAGCAGCTTCTCAGAAAATGAGCTGGCTGGTTTGGGCAGTTGCCCCGAAGGGTGTGTGTCGTGGAGTGCAGAAACAGGACTGGGATAGTCACTGGGAGGGACTGGGATTACTTTTTCCATCTTCTCTTTCTCTTTCCCATTCAATGCTCTGAAGAGGCTGTTGTTTATTAGCATTAAGGTAGCACCAAGAAGCTCCAACCAAAGCTGTTGTGGGCAAACGTTAGCAGGCAGTTTCTAACCCAGACAGCTCAAGGTAGGGGATGGAGTCAGTAGAAGATTAAGTGATTTCTTCAAGGCCAAAGTCAGTGGCAGAATTAAAAACAAACCCAGAACCCACTCCCTCTCTCATCTCTCCCTCTGCCTCTTGCCTACCATGATGGCAACGTTTGAGCCGGTGGTTCAGCTGAAAGCCCCTACCCGGTAGCTCGAAAACGCGTGGCCAGGAGCGCCGCATCGCTGTCACATCTCCGGGGATGCTGCAGAGCCCGCGGCGAGCTGCAGGCTCAGGCACTGATGAGTCGGAGGAATTCACGGCCCAGCCTCCCCACTTACCTTGGCCCGAAACAAGAGTCTCACCGTGCAGGGGAATTCATTTTGCTTGCTTTCTCATCTGCTGAAGTAATAGGGTCAGATCAGTGGGGAAAG